>NC_141542.1:128545000-128874166 GCF_021556685.1 Rattus norvegicus | reverse complement strand
AGGACCCACCACACCACCTACCACTGCCCAGCCGCTTGCTCCTCCCTTGCGTGAGTGGTGACCCTGTGCTTACCAGGTCCTCACTTCAACCTGCTCTCAGCTTACAACATTCAGTAGTCTCTTTCCCTTCTGCCTCCAGGAATCGAGGTATACAGCGTGCATAACCCCCATACTCAACTTGCAGTGGAGTTATTGATCTGTCCCACAAGTGGGAGGGTGCCCAAGATATTAACAATTAAAGAGAGATTTGAGGAAACAAGAGTTTTGTTTTGTGGCTGTTGGGATTTAGACCCTACAATCAGCTGACCTTCATATATTCAACACACCAAAGCTGTCTGGGCCTCCAGGTTCTCCCAGCACTCCTCAGTCCCCACGTGTAACAGGGCCTGTCTGGCATACCCCACCTTGTACCTTGAACTTTCCAGCGCAGGGGCCGAGTTTTCCCTTCCCCAGAAGCTCTTCCTATATCATCCAGAAATTTTGTACTCTTTGTCTTTCTGTTTCTCTGCCTCTCTCACCCTCCCTCTCACCTTTCCATCCTTCCCTCTCTTCCCTCCACCTTCCCTCTCACCCCCCCTCCCTGCCTACTGCATTTTTCTCCCTGCTTGCCTTGCTTGCTCTTTCTCTCTTTCTCCCCAGCCCTGCTCCTTATCCTCACTCACCATATCGACTTTTCTGACCTCTTTGGGACTAGTGAACTCTGTATCCTTGGGATCAGTGAGCCCACTAGAGAATTGCCCCCAAGAAACACTGTCATTTGGCTTGGGTGGAATCCTTCGTGCTGGGCTTAGGTAAACTGCAGCTAGTTTTCACTGGTAGGTCCTGGAACCCTGGGAGACAAACCTTGTGGAACACTACTGTTAGCCAGCACATCCTCTTCAGTGGGAAGGTGAACACACATTCACACACAGAACTGTTTTAGTAAAGGTTCTCTAGATGAACAGACCTGATAGGACGAATCTCTGCATGTTGAAAGCAGATTTATTAGAATTTTCACATCGTTAGTCCAACGATGGCTAACATGGCATGTATAGGGGTAGGGAAACCTATATGTGAACATAGCCAGACTCATTCAGTAAAATCCCACTGCTTCCTTTCTTGAAGGAAATCATTGCTTTGGAAATGACTCCTATCCTCTCCTTGCCTGCCACAGGGGGGAAATCTTTCTCATTTCTTCTGTCTTGTCTTACATGATGGCTATTCCTTGTATTCAAAGTGACTACATGTGGAATTAACTAAAACTGAAAGGCTTTGGGTACTGTAGGGGGATTTCTCTTAATTATAGATTTTGGAATTTGAAAACCCTTCTTTAATCTAGATTTTTTGAGTTGTTAAGATCCACCTTTACTCTAGGTCACAGCTTCTGGTGACAGCCTACATATATAAAGAACACTGAAGATGGTAGCTCATTCTCTTTGTCTACTTACCTTACCTCTCCCTAGCAAGTTCTTTCTTGCCTTTTCTTCTTTCTTTTGTTTTCTTTCTTTCTTTTCTTTTTCTGGCATTAAAAAGCCTACTTCTTTGAAACTCTGGTATATACTGAAGACAGACAGACATCCAGCCACATGGACTGAACCACACTGGATTCTTCAACTTTCCATTGGTAGACAGCCACTGTTAGTGAGACATTCTAATAAATCCGCTTTCAACACACATACAGAGATTCATTCTATCAGTTCTGTTCATTAATAGAATGTTTAGTTGTTGTTGTATAAATACAAAAATAAAAAAGTATTGGTGTCTCTTACCCTGCTGGGTTCGGCACCTCAGTGCCCCAAGATATTCGCTAGATATCTTGGTGGAAACACATCCCAGCCACACGTTTTCCTACACTCAAACCCTCACAATAAAAGAAGACACAACACAATAATCTTTGACCCAATTGGTAAGATATAATTGCCCTCTTAAACATACAAAGCCCGGTACCATCCATCCCTTAAGAACATTGATAACAACCTGTAAATACACAGAGCAGAATCTTAACATCACCTGCCATGGCTTCTCCCCCCTCGCCTTCTCTCTCCTCCTTTCTCTCCTCCTCTCCTCCTTTTCCTTCAAACTTCTCTCCAGCCCATCCTTCCTTCTCCTCCAATGACAGGCCTCCTTCTATCCTGTACCTGCCCCTCACCTGTACTTTACAGATTCAATGGAGAGGTGGTTCTGGTGAAGTCACCTGAGTTCTGAGTCCTTGACTAGGCAGCTGTCCTTGGGGCATTGGAATTAGCATCAAAATACAGTAACTTCAGGGCAAACCATAACATTTAGTAATATAGCCATGTGTGCATACAAGGCTTTTGTTTTGTTTTTCCACCTTTCCACTGAGGAAGATGTCCCAGCTAACAACTGTTATCCACGGTGTTTGTCCTGTTTCCTGCTTTTCTCTCAGACTTGTCTCAGACCTACCAGGTGAGAAGTAGCTGCAGTTTACCTGAACCCAGATGAAGTCACAAGGCTCAGGGAAATTGCAATGCTAGAGTAGATAGGTTGGGTAAAACTAATCCTCCACAATGGGAAGGCCCAGAAGATATGGCCTTCACGAATCCTATAAGACGAAAACTGGTGAGAGGGGCACCACACATTTGAAAAGTGTTGTTCTTGCCCTTTTCTGTGTGCCAGACTGTAGGGTTGGAGATGTTGCTCAATTAGATGAATTAAATTCAATGCTGCCACAGGCCAGGTGGCAGCATTGAATGGCAAGACATAAGGCGAACATAGTTATTATACTAGTCAGAGTAGACAAAACAACGTTTATAATGACATAGCCTGTAATGATCAGCACAGGAGAGGTGAAATTTATAATGGCATGACTGGTTCAGACCTTTGGTAGTGCCTAATCAGTCATGGTGTCCAGGCAGGAAATAGATAAGAAGCCTACTGCATATCTGTTTGATCTCTATAAGCAGACACATTCTCAAACAAATGAAAGAGAGGCTACATTGGATCCTGGCAAAAGGCAATCTTGGCCAGTAAATCAATTTCCAGACTTGAGTCAGTTTGCAGGCCCAGAACCCCTTGAATGAAGGGGTGGCTAGGTTCCCCAGAGGAAGGATCTTGATAAGACACCTAAAAATTTTGCTATTAGCCTCTTTCCAGTTCTTCTCCAGAGAGACCTGTAGCCTTTTACAAGGATAACTGTACACTGGGGAAAGCAAATAATCAGACTTTCCAGGGTCTATCAGATACTGGTTCTGATCCCAGGAGATCCCAAGAAATGCTATGGCCCTCCAGTTAAAGTAGGGGCTTATGGAGGACAGGCGTTTAATGGAGTTTTGACTGATGCCTGACTCACAGTAGGTCCAGTAGGTGCCTGAACACATCCTGTGGTCATATCCCAAGTTCCAGAATGTATAATTGGGATAGATATACTTAGAAATTGGCATTCACAGTCACAGACCATATGAAGGTCAAGAAGGAAGACCGAAATGTGGATGCTTCGGTCCTTCTTAGAAGGGAGAACAAAATACTCACAGGAGGAAATACAGATATAAAGAGTGGAGCAGGGACTGACATAGACTGCCCCACCTGGGGATCCATTCCATATGAAGACGTCAAACCCAGTCACTATTGTTGTTGCCAAGAAGTGCTTGCTGACAAGAGCCTGATATGATGTCTCTGAGAGGCTCTGCTAAAGCCCTACTGATACATATGAGGATGCCTGCAGCTAACCATTGGACTGAGCATGGGGACCCCAATGGAGGAGTGAGAGAAAAGACTGAAGGAGGTGAAGGGGTTTGTAACCCCATAGGAAGAACAACAATATTGACAAACCAGACCTCAGAGTTCTCAGGCACTAAACAACCAACCAGAGTACACAAAGAGGGACCCATGGTTCCAGCCACACACATGTACCAGAGGATTGCATTGTCTGGCATCAATAGGAGGAGAAGCACATTTAGTGGGTCTATTTAGATTCTGGACATAGCACATTCCTTACTTGGGTGTGTTACTCAGGCACATTTACCAAGTGACTAGGAAAGCCACTGGCCTTTTGTGGGGCCTGGAACAGAAGACTCTTCAACAGGTCCAGGCTGCTGTGCAGGCTGCCCTACTACTTGGACCATATGATCCAGCAAACTCTATGGTACTCGAGGTTTTTGTGGTAGATAGAGTTGCCGCTTGGAACCTCTGGCTGGCCTCTGTAGATGGATCACAGAAGATACCTTTGGTATCTTTGGAGCAAAGCTATACCATCATCCCCAGACAACTGTTTTCCCTTTCAAAAACAGCTCTGGGCCTGCTATTAGGTCTTAGTAGAAACTGAACATTTGGCAATGGGACACCAAGTTACCATGTGACCTGAATTGCCCATCATGAGCTGGGTGTTATCACAAGGACAGCTTGGAAGTTACCAGGAATTCTGGGGTTGTTGCCTCCTGCACAGCTCCAATGTGAGGTCTGGCTAATGGTGGGACTGGCAGTCAGACAGGTACCACTAACTCTATCAAGCTGTCAGTTCTCATGTCTGTCAGAGTGTCCGCACTGGCTATGTCTCAGTTTCCTACCACTAACATCTTTGAGCTGAGACATTGAGCTGAGACATTAAATATTGGAAACCCATACAAACAAGGACTGGTCTATCTACCCTACCTCAACCCATTTCCTCATTGTTCAGAAACACTGAAGTTTCCAGAGTGGAGTCTGTGAGTCTATTCTGGTTCGATGCTACATGCCTACAATAACAGCAATCAAGAGGCTGAGGCAGGAGGACTGCAAACTTGAGGCTAGGCTGAGGTACATAGTGATACTCTGTCTCAAAAATTAAAATACAGGAAAAGGTAAGAGGCCCACCTGCCCTCAGAAATTTCCTAAGCCCTCAGTTGGGATCCCAGGAAAACCTAACTAAGAAGGTCCCCCAAATCAAATGGGTAGTGTCTTAGTTGGGGTTTCTCCTGTTGTGAAGAGACACCATGGCCATAGCAACTCTTATAAAAGAAAACATTTAGTTAGGGCTGGCTTACAGTTCACAGGTTTAGTCCATTATCATCATGGTGGGAAGCACAGTGGCATGCAGGCAGGCATGGTACTGGAGAGGTACCTGAGACTTCTACATCTGGATTTGCAGACATCAAGAAGAGAAAAGAAAGGGAGCAACTAGGCCTGGCTTGAGCATCTGAAATCTCAAAGCCCACCCAACAGTGACAAACTTCCTCCAAAAAGGCCAAACCTCTTAATAGTGCCATTCCTTAAGAGCCTATGAGGGCCATTTTCATTCAGACTGTCACAGGTAGAAAGAAACTGCACAGCTTTAAAATGTGTATGTGATCATTAGCCACTGTCTAGGTAGGGGAGGTGGAGGGAGGCACGGTGTGGAGAATGTGCAGAATGAATGTTTCTGGGAAGCATGACTTCAAGACTAGAAATACTTTCTTAAGTAAATTTTTGCTCAAATGCCCACAAGTCTATTCCTTTGTCCCTATCCTTTACAATGCAGAGTTGACATTTAATCAAGATTCTAGAGAAAATAAAGCCCCCATACTGCTGTGCTGGACTTGTGGTAGATGCTTCTCTAGCCTATTCTTTTTCTCTTATTCTTTCAACCACAACCTTTAATCGCATCTTCTGAGGAAAGACTTATGCGTTTGATTCTTCTGATATCACACAGGCTCAGGCAGGAAGGAGGAAGGGCCATGGTGGCTGCCAGTGGAGAACAGGCATGTTATTGATGACAGGAGTTGTGGGACTTGGTTATTTCTGTTGCTTCTGAGGATGATATTTTAAAGAAAACTCTTCCTCATGACTGAAGGAGATTTTGACACATAAGACATAGACCAGCAGCCGGTGTATCAGTGACATGTCATGGTGTCACTCTGCACATAGGTATAGGGGAGTTACAGATTGTGGATGTGGAGTAGGGTCTGTTGGTAGGTAGTGGTCATGAGAATCACAGTCTCTTATCTCCACCAGGATCTCTATTTCTATTTTTCTTCCACACCACTGAACGACTCATCCGCACTGTCATTACCTTCGTTGAAGTTTATGTTTTTCCTGTTGAACTAGTCTAATAGGGTGCAGCATACCTAGAGACATCAATTTTCTAGCGTCACCTAGTGTCCAGGACACCATAAGTAGGACACAACTGGAAGACAGTGCTGAGGGTGCCCCCTGGTGGTTTCTACTGAACCAATCTCATATAATGAGTTGATAAAAGTCTGAGAAAGGTGCTATACTGTGTACAGTGAATTTCCTTTACATAAATGTTCATGTGTGGTGCTTATTTTATTAGAAAAATTTATGACAGTTTTCATAATTAGTTATATATTCTATATAAATACATTAAAAATAAAAGATTGAAAGTAAAAATTAAATTTAAAAATGTTTTCATGATTTTTAGTTTTAAAAGAAAAATTGTTTCTGGGTGAGTGAATCTTTGAAGCACACTTCAGTAGCCTATTCCCAGTGTGATCAGGACTCTAGCTGGAGGACAGGATGTGCAAAATTGCTCAACTACATGCATTTTACATGACTGTCCTCCTACACAAAAGGGAATATTCTGATCTGTAGTTTAGGTGCTAATTAAAGCATATAGTTAACACACCCTCTTCTTCAAATAGGCCATGGAGCCCTATCTCATCTCAAATACATTTCACCTACCTTCTTAAGGAGGGGAGACAAAAATTCTTCTCCCTTTTTTAGCAAGGGTTTTGTATTTTTATTCTTAATACAATTTCCCAGTATCACTATATCCATAATTTAATTAATGTCCTTAAATTTAATTTTCCGATAATGAACAAATTTATAGTAGATCAAGATGAGTAGATGGGAGAATATGCATCACACTTCATAACAGTTTTCAAAAGCAGACTCTGTTAACTGTGAATGTGTGCATCTGAAAGCTGCTCTCCTAATTTGCTGATACAAAATTAATTGCTGAGCATACTCCAGAGAAATGACACTTTAAAAAAAAAAAGATTCATGTCATGTATCTAAGTACACAATAGCTATCTTCAGACACACCAGAGGAGGGCATCAGATCTCACTACACATGGTTGTGAGCCACCATGTGGTTGCTGGGATTTAAACTCAGAACCTCTGGAAGACCAGTAAGTGCTCTTAACCACTGAGCCATCTCTCCAGCCCTGAGAAATGACATTTTTTTCTTTTTTTCAAGAAATGACATTTTTAATGTAATGTTTGCTAGTGCAAATTTTATGAAATGACAGTGTAATGTGCTTCCTATGAGTTAGATGGTCAAGAAGCAATACTGAGCAGCCACAACAACATAGTTGACTTAATCTATGCTCAATGCATGTAAAATTTTGTAGAAATAGCACAGAACCCAGACACATCTTCCTTACACTGTAAATCAGCTTAGATGTTTTACAATACTCGATAAAATGTTGATTCTGAGAAAACACATTGAATTACTAGGAAATGATCTCAGCATGCACATCAAGAACCAGAATTCATTACCTGTTCATCAGACAACATTACCAAAGAGAAGCGGTGTAAGACTTGAGAGACCAATCACAGTTCATGATTCGCATGATGTAAAAGAACACAGGAGGAAAAGCTTTAAGGGAAAACTGTAGGACTTTTCTTTCCCTGCCCATCACTAACATAGCCAAAGGCACTTGTGTATTCTTTCTATGAACCTTTCAAACTCTGAATAGCTTGGAATTAAACATTTTGAAATCTAATAGTCACATAACAGGGATCTCTCTGGAACTGCTTCAAAGTGTCAGCAGCAGATCCCATGTTCTGATGCTCTGTTGAATGGCAAGGAGGTGGACATGGAGGATGGTCTAGAAAGACTGCCATGTGAATCTTAAGATACTCATCTCTACCCTGTCCAATATGTGTCTGCGTTTAAATAAATACTAGTGTTTAAATAAAATAAACACTGTGAGAAGCCAGAAGGAAGCACCTTGGAACCCCCTCTTACAGCTTTTCCTCTCTGACCAAGAATCATTGAATCTGTTAGAGCATCTCCTGGAGTCCTTGTCTGGCTTGAGAGGGCATTTATGGTGCTTTAAGCTCTAGTCCCTCTTGGTCATTTTGGTGCTTCTTATTGTCTCAAGTGAAATAGACTGCTTTAGAATTAATGCCTAGGCTTATTCTATATCCCTACAGTAATGTGCTTCCAGGAGCTAACAGAAGTGGAGGCACGGCTGTACCCTCTGAGTATACTCCTCAATATTGTCATCACCTTAGCAATTTCCCAAAGATTAGACAGTTAATTTGTTGCTCAGGGTTCCACATCCATGGATTTCTGCTTGAAAAACTTAGGCACAACACACACACCTATAACTCAGCCTTCAAGAGGTAGATGTAAGAGGATTTTCAATTCAAGACTACCCTGAGCTACATATGAGATTCTATCTTAATACATCACTGTCCTCATGGGGAATAAAGAAATGGGAAGGAAAAGTAGATATAGAAGGATATAAATGAGACAAAATGAAAGGAGAGTAGAGAAGGAAGAAGAGACTATTTATAAGATGTGATTTCTCTACCAAACACGCAGAGAACTATCTGCTTGTCACAATTTCCTAATAATTCAAGATATTTTCTTAGAAGCAACATTGTATTGAATATTGTAAAATGTCTAAAATAATTTATGGTATAAGGAGGGGTTGTCTGGGTCTTATGCTATTACTACACAATTTTACATAGGAGACCTGGCCATTCCTACATGTAATATTGATGAGGTGACCTGGAATAAAAGTCCCAAGTATACAGAGAACTGACTGCATGCTGACTGTAACAACACCTTATGGAAATTGTCAAGGTGATAATCAGAATCTAAGGGGAGAGTCATTAATACAGACGAGTCTGACCCATGTATGGTTAGAGAGGGTCAGTGTGAGGGAGATGGCACATAGTCAAAGAGTGATCACCAAGAGCCTTCCCATCTTGTCTCTTCAGTAGCCTGCTCTATGACAAGAGTTGTCCAGAGAGAAAAAGGAGGCAGAATCCAGAATCCAGAATAATTGCTCTCTGTTTTTTAACTTCTCTCTGAAGATATCTGTTGGGAGGCCACCTACAGGAAGTACATTAAACACCATCTACCATAAACCTGTCTGATCCCCCCTTCTGTGCACAGCAAGTGCCCATTACTCACAGGCAAAATAGTACTTTTCAAAGGAAGACACAGGGGGAAAGGTGGGATCCACCTATTCTGTTTGTCATGGGCCAGCCTATTTGTGGTTTGATGAAGCAAGATTTCTTTTCAAAGCAATAAAACATTTTTTTGCTGTGTGCTAAGAAGCAGAACTTTTGCTCAGTGTCTTCATTAACTTAAGTTTAGATACGACCATGAATAGAATCCCCATGATGGCACAGTGACTTTATAAGGACAAGTAGAGAAAGCTCATCATCACATCTGCCCTGTCTCACTAGTGATGCCCTCATCATGTTATGATGTAGCAAGAAGGCCCTAATCAGACACTGTTGCTGTGTTCTTTAAACCCCCAGTCTCCACAGTCAAGAGCCCAACAAACCTATTTTCTTAAAAAAAATTGACCAGGCTTTGGCCAGAAAATGAACTAGGATGGTAGTATCTTTTGTTTTATTTTCTTGTCAACTTGAGTATAGAAAATTTAAGGGATGTAAATAGAGATTTAAAGAATTTATTTAGGGCCAGTGAGATGTCTCAGTGGGTTGATGATCTGAGCTTTAGCCCCAGAATAGATATGGAGGAAGGAGAGAACTAACTTCTGAACGTTGTCCTCTTGTCTCTACATGTGCACTGTGGCACTCACATGTGTGCAAGTAGGTACATACACCCACACAAGTCAATAAATATTTTAAAGTTACTTTATTTTGCAATATTTAACTCAAAAATATTAATAAATATATTTATTGATTTAGCTACACTGTATCAAAAGCACATGTAATACTGTATTCATTCAGTAATATTTAATTATTCTACTTCGGTTTCCAGTTTTGTATTAACTTTTCATGTGACTATTGGCTATACATATTTTTATAATTTCTACTGTCAATGTTGAGCTTCTTACAAGCATTCTAAAGTACATGGCTTTTGGTTCTGACCCATTGAAGGCAGTGACCATACTAACTAGAAAACAAGTTCAAACCACAAGCTTCCATTGACTGGGAAATGAGTCAAATCATAAGCTTCTCCCTTATGATTGACTAAGAAATACATTTCTTCATTGATCCTATTATAACCTTCAGAATTTGAACAATTACCACTTTCTTAATTGATGTTTAAAGTTGGTGTACAGTGACTTTCAACAGTTCTAACTTTACACTGACTTATTAACCCTTTCTTAAGTGGATTTCCTTGTTTCAGTTTAAAATGATTTGTCAAGTGGCCTCTGTTAGCACCCTAAACTGACATTATTGAAGGTGTTTCCAAAAAGATCTATTCTCAGAGCTATCTGGTGTCTACTAATGGACTTAGTGCAGTTCTTTCTGTTTAGAAACACTGTACCCCTGATCTTAAAGAAAAAAAAAAAAACAAAAACAAAAACCAAACCTGCATTAAAATTTTGCCCTTGGTGGGGTTGGGGATTTAGCTCAGTGGTAGAGCGCTTGCCTAGGAAGCGCAAGGCCCTGGGTTCGGTCCCCAGCTCCTAAAAAAAGAAACAAAAAAAAAGGGGGGGTTGGGGATTTAGCTCAGTGGTAGAGCGCTTGCCTAGCAAGCGCAAGCCCCTGGGTTCGATCCCCAGCTCCGAAAAAAAAAAAAAAATAGAAAATTTTGCCCTTGGTAAGCCATTGGGCTGATGTGCAGCAGGGCAGGGCAGAATATGATAGGGGTGAATGGAATTTCCCCTCTGCCCTCTGAAAGTTTGCTGGAATAAAATGATTAAAATAAATTAAATGTGAGAAAAGTGTGTTAATGCATTATTGTCCTTAAGCACAGCCCAACATGGTTCAGAAGCTTTGGGTCCAGCTCTTTCTAGGGGGAATGAAAGACAGAAAATGTCAGGAAACAGCATGCTGGGAGTTTCTCTTGTTGTTGAGCTTTTTCGTTTTTTAGAACAAATAGTAAAAATCATTTAGGGAAAGTTGCAGGCTTGAAAACTGTACAATAGTTTGGGATAACATGTATTTGCTCTGCAAACTTGGTGGGTAATAGTGTCCAATATTTGAGAACCTCCCAACTGAGTCTCCATTATTACATCTGATACAAATCTGACAGAGGGACACTGTGCCTGTCTTCTACCTTTTAACTGCTAAATCACAACCTGTATTTTTTTTAAAACAGAATCTGTTGTTTGTGATAGTCCTTACTAGGTAATGTGATACAATTTTAAAATATGTGTTCCTTTTTTCAAGAGAAGCATTTTTGGGGCTGGAGAGATGGCTCAGTGGTTAAGAGCACCTGACTACTCTTCCAGAGATCCTGAGTTCAATTCCCAGCAACCACATGGTGGCTCACAACCATCTGTAAAGAGATCCGATGCCCTCTTCTGGTTTATTGAAGACAGCTACAGTGTACTTATATATAATAAAATGAATAAATCTTTTTAAAAAAATTTAAATAAAGAACAGGAAAAGCAGTTGTCACCTTGCCTTAATAGTCCATTTTATGTAATTTTGTTTTTAAAAACAGATAAAAAGGTGGGTTGGATATTAGCAATGCTCAGAGTTAGCAAGACCAAGTAAAAAGGGTGTCATTGAAACAACCCAAAATGTTAACTGCTAGAGTTGTCTTAGTCTCAATCTCTCATCATTCCTAATGATGTGTGTGTGTGGGTTAGGGGGGGATCGTGTTTACCAGTGCACACTTACTGTTGTCCCCTATCCTGCATAGGCTCTCTAATAACACTAACACTAGTGACACAAATAGTAACTAATGTTTATTTGGTGTCCATTAGGTGACAGGGCCTGCACAGTCTTACACATTTCACCCCTAGTTTTACAGTAATCCCGAATGGTATGTGCTATTTAGTCAGTTTTACAGTTGAAGGTTCTAAGATGCTGTGTAGCACTCTATTGGTCTGGGACTCAGAGCTGGAATCTGTGTCGCTCAATATTGAATGATAAGTGTTGTGTTGTTTACTGCTTATTCTGTCTCGAGGAGGCTCGCCATCCTAGGGGTAATAAACTGATATTTGTTACACAAAACTTTAGTCTAGGGGCTCGGGATTTAGCTCAGTGGTAGAGCGCTTACCTAGGAAGCGCAAGGCCCTGGGTTCGGTCCCCAGCTCCGAAAAAAAGAACCAAAAAAAAAAAAAAAAAAAAAAACTTTAGTCTAAATATCTAAAGAAGCATTCAGCATATATTCTTATGCCAGCATGAATTTAAACATCTCTCAACAGCCAAAGATAACACAAACATTTAGTGAAGAAAAAAAATCCTTGCATGTTGCAGGCTGCCACTGTGTGTGTGTGTGTGTGTGTGTGTGTGTGTGTGTGTGTTCATGTAACATGTACCCTAGCCTCAGGGACATACCTTAAAAAAAAAAGACATTTGAGGACAAAGGAAGCATCTAATGCTGACTTCTTGTGAAAGTACATGTGGTTAATCAACCAGATAGGCTTAAAATTTCATTCTGTAAAGTTTTATAAAGGAAAGTAAACTAAGTACTGCCTGGGGGTTAGTGCTGTGCAGAGCACTCAGGATTCTCTGATTCTGCCTTCTTCTCAGCACCTCACAGCCAACAGCCGCCTCCATTACACCAAGTCACTCAAAGGAGTTTCCTTTGAGATTTCAAGATACCTCAGAAAAGACCTTGGTAGACATTTTAATGTTACTTTATTTTCAAGATACAGCTATCTAAATGCACTGAAACCGTTAGGAAACTCACCAAAGTAGATTAACATTGCTGTTACTGAGTTGCAGCTATACAGGGCCCAACCTCCTTATCACTTTATGGCGATGGAGGACTTTTATTATTCTTGTAAAATATACATAATATGAATGTATTATTTTTATCTAAGTTGATAGTTGATTGGCATGAAGTACATTCACTGGATTGTGGGATTATGATTCCCATGCATCACAATTCTTTTACCATTTCAAACTGAAATTCTATATTCAATAAATACCAGCTCTTCACTTCTCCCTCTCATAGCCCTTGGCAACCACCATGCTGCTTTCCATTGCTTCCATTTGTTGTCTCTAGGCTCCTTGTACAAATAACATCATATAGTATTTGTCTCTTGGCAACTGGGTTATTTCTTTTTGTGTAAATTCCTTGGGGCATCTATGTTCTGGCATGTGCCACAGCTTTTCGTCTGAATTATGTTCCATTTGTATACAGTGTGTTCATATATGTTCATGCATCTCTTGAACAATTGTTGACCTCAGGTAATATCTACCTTGTTTTTGAAGCTGGGTCTCTCACATGAGATCAATAATTTAGGCTAAGCTGTCTTGACAATGAATCCCAGGGCACCAGCTCACTAGAGCTGGGTTTACTGGTAGAACATCATATGCCTGACTGGTGTTTAGCAGTTTTGTCATGTGCATGTGTGTGACTGTGTGTGTTCCTAAAACCAGTATGGATCTAAAGCTTTCAAAAATGTCTTAACACTTAACACATTATACAGAATAATGGGATTATAGGGCTTTCATGCATTAAGTAATGGACTTTGATACTATTCCCCCTTAATTTCTCTTGGGATTGCATTGAATCTGTAGATTGATTTTGGAAGTAGGGCCATCCCATGAGCATGCAAGGTCTTTCCATCTTCTAGTGTCCTCTTTAATTTTATTTAGTATCTACAGAATTTTCATTACAAAGGTCTTTCACTTCCTTGGTCGGGTTTAATTCAAGACATTTTTTGGGGGGAGGATATTTGACATAATTGATGTTGGCTTTGTCAAAAGCCTTACATGTCTATCAATTGATATGATTTCTATTCTTTCAAAAACAAGAGATTTGTGAAATTTATAAAATTAATTGACATATTGAGCCAGCACTACATCTCTGGAATAAACCAGTTTGATCATAGTAATTTTGTGATTTATTATTGAAGAGTTTGCAGGCATTTTTAAAGAAATTTTGCATGTATTTATGTTGGAGAGTGGTCTGTGTTTATCTGGTTTTAGTACTAGGCTAATACTAACTTCATAAAGAGTTTGGTAATGTAACCTTCCTTTGCTATTTAATAGCATACTTTGAGAAGCATTTGTGTATTTCATTGAAGGTCTGGTAATTTTTTTATTTGATAAATATTTGATCACTACTTCACTTGTACTGCTTTCTACAAAGCTGCTCCATTTCTTTTTTTTTTTTTTTTTTTAGATCTTCATGATTTACTTTTGGTAGGTTATATACATCCAGAAATCTACATACTTTATTTTAGAGTTTTCCACTTTATTGAAATAAGTGATTTCTAAAATGAGACCTAATGATTTTCCTGAATTTCATTAATGTATGTAGTAACAACTCTCCTTACCCCCCAATCTATTTACGTTGAAGCTGTTCAACTGGATTATTTTTGTATTTGAGGATTTTATGAATACTACATATCATTTTAATCCCTCCCTGTCCCACAACCAACCTCCTCCCATTTCCTTCCCCAAATTCACACTTTTTCCTAACCCCCTAACCCTAAACACCCCCAACCTAACCCTACCCCTCCACTCCCTAACCCACACCGCCCCCCCACCAACACTTTAACCCTAAACCCTAACTTTCTGGAACTAACTGCACACCCAACCACCCTATTCATAATCCCTACCCTTCTAACTCAGCTTGTTTCCAATAGACTCCTGGCATTTACTTTGACCATGTTTTTGACTTGTTAAGTATGTATGCAGATTTCAAAACACAAACACTTTACCACATTGAGCCCATTCATAAGGCTTTTCTCAAGAATGTTATTTTCTGGATTCACAGGGTTTCAGTGAATGCAAGTATGAATACTTTTATTATACTGAGAACTATAGAAATGTGCAAAGGCTTCACCATATTCAGTACATTCATAGTTTCTCTCTAGTGTGCTATCTTTTATGCTGTTTGTGTTAATTTGGGTTTTAATGCTGTGAAAAGATACCATGACCAAGGCAACTCTTAGAAAGGACATTTAATTGGGGGGAGGGGAGGTATACAGATTCAGAGGTTCAGTCTATTATCAAGGTGGAAGAAATGTCAGTGTCCGAGCAGACATGGTGCTGGAGGAGAGAGTTCTACATCTTGATCAGAAGGCAGCCAGAAGACTCTTCTGCCCTGGGCAGAGTTTAAGCATGGGGTCTGAAAGCCCATCCCCTCTCCACAGTGACATACTTCCTCAAAGGCCACATCTACTCCAAAACGGCCATACCTCCTAACACTGACACTTGCCATGGGCCAAGTATATTTAAACCACCATACCCTTGAAGATCACAGTAAAGGCTTTACTACACTGGTTACATTCATAGGGTTACTCTTTAGTATGTATGTTTTCTTTTATGTAGTTGGAGGTGGCTTGATTGTGAAAATGCTTTACCATATTGACTACATTCATAAGGTTTCTTTCCAGTATGAATTCTTTCATGTTGTCAAAGTTGATCATGAGAGGCAAAGAATTTACTAAATTACTTACATTCATAAGGTTTCACTGTAGTATGTGTTGCTTTATGTTTTCGGAGATAAGCGTTACATACAAAGGCTTTACCACATTCATTACATTTGTAAGGTTTCTCTCCAGTATGAATTCTTTCATGCCTTTTAAGTTTATTCTGACCTACAAAGGCTTTACCACATTGATTACATTCATAGGGCTTCTCTCCAGTATGTATTCTTTTATGTACTTGGAGAGAACTATGAGATGCAAAGGCTTTACCACATTGATCACATTCATAGAGATTCTCTCCAGTATGTATTCTTTTATGTACTTGGAGATAACTATGATATGCAAAGGCTTTATCACACCGATCACATACATAGGGCTTCTCTCCACTATGTATTCTTTTATGTACTTGGAGATAACCATGATATGCAAAGGCTTTACCACACCGATCACATACATAGGGCTTCTCTCCAGTATGTATTCTTTGATGTACTTGGAGATAACTATGAGATGTAAAGGCTTTACCACATTGTTCACATTCATAAGGTTTCTCTCCAGTATGTGTTATTCCATGCCTTTTGAGATGACTGGGTCGTGCAAAGGCTTTACCACATTGATTGCATTTGTAGGGTTTCTCTCCAGTATGAATTCTTTTATGTCTCTTAAGAGCACTGTGAAGTACAAAGGCTTTACCACATTGATTACATTCATAGGGCTTCTCTCCAGTATGTTCTCTTTTATGTACTTGGAGATGACTACAACGTATAAAGGCTTTACCACATTGATCACATTCATAGGGCTTCTCTCCAGTATGTATTCTTTTATGTACTTGGAGATAACTACAACTTATGAAGGCTTTGCCACATTGTTCACATTCATAAGGTTTCTCTCCAGTATGTGTTATTCCATGCCTTTTGAGATGACTGGGTCTTGCAAAGGCTTTACCACATTGATTGCATTTGTAGGGTTTCTCTCCAGTATGAATTCTTTCATGTGTTTTAAGAGCACTGTGAAGTACAAAGGCTTTTCCACATTGATTACATTCATAGGGCTTCTCTCCAGTATGTTCTCTTTTATGTACTTGGAGATAACTATGAGATGCAAAGGCTTTACCACATTGATCACATTTGTAAGGTTTCTCTCCAGTATGTGTTATTCCATGCGCTTTCAGATGACTGAGTCGTGCAAAGGCTTTACCACACTGATTGTATTTGTAGGATTTTCTTCCAGTATGTATTAGTTTATGCCTTCTAAAATTACAACGACGTTCAAAGGCTTTACCACATTGATTACATTTGTAGGTTTTTTCTCCAGTATGAATTCTTTCAAGAGTTTGAAGCTGAGAATCGTATGTAAAGGCTTTATCACGTGGCTTACATTCATAGAGTTTCTCTCCAGTATGTGTGCTTTTATGTCTTTGGAGATGACTATGTTGTGCAAAGGCTTTACCACACTGAGTATTTTCAGAGGGTTTCTCTCCAGTATGACATCTTTCATGCCTGCAAAGATAGATAGTTAGCACATGGGAAAGCTTTACCACATTCAATAAACTAATGAATCTTTTTTTTTTTTTAAAGATTTATTTATTTATTATATATAAGTACACTGTAGCTGTCTTCAGATACACCAGAAGAGGGCATCAGATCTCTTTACAGATGGTTGTGAGCCACCATGTGGTTGCTGGGAATTGAACTCATGACTTCTGGAAGAGCGGTAGGGCGCTCTTAACCGCTGAGCCATCTCTCCAGCCCCTAATGAATCTTTTTACCTGTGGAAATTAATTTTATAATTTGGTCTAATTGTAAAGAAGAATCACATCTTAAGGTTGTATCACTTTGTTTACACTCATGGTTTCCCATTCATTATGGGTTGGTAAAAGTGTTATTACATGGGTCACATTTGTAGCATCCTTTATCTCTATGAGATTTCTCATATATTTGAAGAGAAATGGAAGAGCTCCGAGCTTTACCACATTGAGTACATTCATATGCTTTCCTTTATTGTCAAATACACTACATTTGCATACCACATCGGCCAAGTGAATCAACACACAAACAGAAAGGGATTTCCACAATCCTAGTATTCATAGGGATTTTCTGCTAGGTGACTTTATGGATATATTCCCAATGAAGTTGGGAAACCAACTAATTATAAACTTGTATCACACTGAGAAAGTCTGCTCAAATGTGGACTACTACATATATCTTAATTGTTCTGGGGGGGGCGGCATTGCTTCTTTCAGTATCCTTGTCCTCACATGGCTTGTATCCATTGTGACACAGGATATAGCTGTTAAAATAACAAATAAATATTTCCACATTGCATCATTCATACAGTTTGATTTTTTTGTTCATCATAGACATATGGTATAAGAATTAAGTTTTCTCTTCAAAAACATTCTTGACTCTCATAAACTGTCCCTCTCACTTAAACTTAACAATGTTACTATATGAGTAATCAGCTTTACTATACTATATTTGCCTATTAGAAACATAAACTTATCACCTACTCTCTCTCTCTCTCTCTCTCTCTCTCTCTCTCTCTCTCTCTCTCTCTCTGTGTGGTGTGTGTGTGTCTGTGTCTGTGTGTTATGAGACTAAACAGATTGGCAGGTATACAGAGTAGCTGTAATGTGACTATGATTCAAATGGTAATATTTGTTAAGGCATTGTTTCCTTGTCTTCTTTCAAGTCAGACACCTGACATTGAGGTACAGGTATTTGTGAGAATTTAATAATCAATACACTTGGAGAAGTGCTTTTCTTTTTACACTGTTGCTTTTCTTTAAAAGTTCCAGGACATACTAACATTTCTTCAGAGGCATATTCATACCAACTTGCACATGAAAATTACCTTCCATGTCTTCTGAAACTTTGACAATGTTCTTCAATACTATGGTCTTCACAACTGTAACCTAAAATACAGTAACAGAAAATGAATGATATATTATTGGAAATTAGGCAACATTTAAGTTACTATCTTCAGTGAACCTGATCTTTTCACCTCATTCTTCTTTATTCTCAATTGACTTTACAGAAAAGCAACAGTAACAAAGGAACATTTGTTTCCTTATTTTAAAAACTGAAAGAAAATTCACTGTCTTACCTATAGCAGTGAGGTTCCTGTAGGTCTCCTGCATCACATCTTTGTAGAGACTCTTCTGTGAAGGATCCAGCAAAGCCCATTCTTCTCGAGTGAAGTTCACATGTACATCATCATAGGTCAATGCATCCTGAAATATCCCGTACATTAACAACAGAAACCATGATACAGATATCACTGTAAATGTATGCTTCTGGTGCTTCCCCCACTTATTTCTTGACCCAGATGTTCTAATGTTAATTACCAAATCATCTTAGAAGAAAACTGAGTAATAAGGTTCACCTCTGTCATTTCTTTGCTCACTGAGTAGGACATAGCCTTGCAAAAGAAATGCTAATTAATGGAGAGAGAGAGAGAGAGAGAGAGAGAGAGAGAGAGAGAGAGAGAGAGAGGAGCAGTACTAAGCACACAGAGAAATTGTATGAACAATTACTAACTGCAAAAAATATCAAGTGAGCATATAGGCTCATGTCTTTAATCCAAGCACTGAGGAGGAAGACGCAGGTATATCTGAGGTCTATCCAGGACAGCCAGAGGTACATATTAAGACCCTGTCTCCCCTATGAAAAATTAATCAAACAAACAAGAAAGATAGAAAGGACTCAGAGGTTTTTACTAGAGTTCCTACAAAGAATTAAATTCACTGCACTTCTGTATTCTTCTTCCAGAATCTTGAGATGGCCCAGTTTAAACTGTAACAATAATGAGATCTTACTAAAAGGGAATGAATGTTTAAACAGATACAAACAGATAGCTCAAAATATTGGCAATGTAAATGTTGATCCTAAATAAGCAACATAGGACAGGAGCTGGCTCATCAGTGAAGAGCTCTTGCTGGTCTTAAAAATAATTGCCAGTAGTTAGAAGGGAGCTTCATAACTATTGATTACTCCAAGTTCAGGAATTCTGAAGCCATTTTCTGACTACTATGGGGATTAGGAATACATGATGTGCATATTCATTCATACAGGCAAAATACACATATTCATTAAAAAAAAATCAACACAAACGCAACAGGTAGGAAAAATGTTATATACCTGCAATCCAATGACTCAGAAAGCTCAGGCAACATAGCCAGGCAGTATGAATGTCATGAATACATGCCACCTGAGAAACAGAATATGCTCTCTGTCAAATTTCAAAATTCATAACGTGGATGAAATCAACACAGCAGCATATGCTTGACATGTGCCAAAACCCACAGTCCAAACCATCAGCCAATAATATAAAAACGAACAAAGAAACAAAGAAAAAGCGGGGCATGTTGGCTGATATTTAATCCTGGCACTCTGGAGCCAAAGTCAGGTGGACCATTTCCGTTTGAGGCCACATGTTCTACATACCTACTTTCAGGACAGCCAGGGCTACATGAAGAAACTTTGTCCTCAAAAACAAAAACAAAATTAAAATTATAAAAAAAAAAACCTGGCTTCCAAAATACCTTAGCACTGAATAGCAATTGCTTCAACTGCATCTTATGTGATTTAGGGTTAGAGTCTTTAATGCTGAAGGCAAGACAACATAAGAAGGAAGCTGACTAATCAGGTACAACCACTACACAAGACACACACACACACACACACACACACACACACACACACACACACACACCACGCAGCAAATGGGTTGACTCTATAGACACCCAAATGTCATCCCCAATAACTAATCATCTAGAAAGGCTCTTCCTACAAAAGTTTCTATTTAGAGAACTGAGTTGCCAGAGCAAGGCTGACTCCTCCATGACAGGTTGTAAACTGACAGACTGGGAAGCTAGGCCTAAGTTTCTGTTTCCCAGAACTGGAAAAGGCCAAACAAGTCAATTCTAGGAAAACCATCCCTCACAGGCACAGCTAATCAGGAGCTTCCAATGACCCTAATAGCCTGCAGTCCATACACTCTTCAAATGCCCCAAATCACTTCTGACACTCTTGATTGCCACATCTTGTAAAATCAGAAAGCAAGTTATATCTTTCCAACATACAAAGGCACAGAATGGCCCTTCCCATTCCAGAAGAGAGGAATGTGTACATAGTGAGAGAAGATTGGACCAAAGCCAGAAACCCAGCAGGACAAACACCAAATCCTGCAGCTCTGTCTCAGACACAAGGAGCTTCAGATTCAAAAGGCTTAGATGGCTATATCCCTGCAACTTCTCATACATCTCTCGGCTTTGTTACCTCCACTTGCTATATGCAGCTCTCCATGACAGGTGTCTCATAACTTAGGCATCTCTATATCTTGTGGTCTCAAATGCAACTCTGGCTTCATCCTCAGATTCATCCCATGCACTCTCACAGTGTCCTCCCTCACTGGGGATCTCACTCTGCCAAACACAGATGGCTGGAACACTGCTGAACTGAAACCACGGGGGAAGAAGCCATAACCTTACATTTTCCATCTTTCTTATTTCCAGAACTTGGGTGCCACGCTTGGACCAGTAGTAGCAGGTTTTATATGAAGTTCCTTCCTGGGTCTAGGAATGACTTTGCCAACTCCCCCTTCCATTAACTGAAGGCTTAGCAGGAGGGACTGTTTCCCTTAATTCACCTTCTTAGGCTTCCAATCCTGAGCAAAGTCCTTCTCTTTAATGGTGATAATCTCTTTGAAAATTCATGCCTCTGTCTCAGCATTTGGCTGCCATGGGTAACTTCCCAGGGCTGCTTTTCTCTACAAACCACAGACTTTGCATTTATTTCTGCTCAACTTGTTGTTTTTTTCTTGTAGTCCAGAATGAGTTACTAGTAATAATCATCTAACAGATTCAATATTTCACCTGAGAAATATAGCTAATTGTTTTTTAATTCTGCCTTCCTCAATTTATCAGAGCATGGGCGGAATAAGAAAGACTTGGGGTCAAAATACCACATAAATGACCTCTAGCTAAATTTTTCATGGAGTCTATTTTCCACTGAAATCCTATGACCTCAACTTCTGACTGCATTACTTGCATGACTCCAGTCTTCCAGGTGCTACAACAACAGCCGATTAAGCTCTGAATACAGCTTTCTATGCTGTTTGCCATCTCAAGCCCTGATATTTACCACTTTCCTCCAAAGGAGAACATTTCTAGTTTCTCTAGTTTCTGTCCAGCAACAAAATAACCTTTTTTTTTTTTTTTTGTTCTAACTTGCTACTTTCCTACTTTGATTCAATTCTCTAACCAAGAGCATCTCAGGAAATAAACAGGTTCACTTGTTTGGTCCAGTCACATGACAGCCATAAGTTCTGGAGCTTAGGATAGAAACTCAAGCTTCAAGAAAAGGAAAAAACCATGAACAATTATTGTTTCCTGCTTGGTCACTGTCTCATACTTACCCAGCTCTCTTACCCAGCCCAGGCCCACTTGCTCAGGGATCCTGCCACCCTCAGTGTAGAGCCTTACCACATCAATCATCACAACACAATCTCTCACTGATACAGCATGCAGACATTTTGATGAGGGCATGCCCTCAAGTGAGAGCCCCTCAGATGATTGTAGGCTCTAAAATGTTCACAACTGAAGCTGACTAGGACAAAAAGGCAATAATATATCAGAAAGTGTAAAAAAAACCCAAATCAAATATGTTAACAATATCATTTAAGTAGCAAAAACCAACAAACAAACCACACACACACACACACACACACACACACACACACACACACACACACACACACACAATCAAAATTAATGATTACGAAAACTGGAAAACACAGATTTGCCAAGAAATGAGGAGAGGCAAGCCTTTAGAAGAGGACACTAAAACTGTTTCCCAAACTATCAAAACTTCAAGAAACTCATAACACAGTAAATTTTCAGAAGATAAAGGAGACAGAAAGACAGACAGAAAGTGTTTTAAACATGAACTACAAGAGTGTAATAACAAATTTATGAAATTACAGGCCAATACTCATCCTGTGTATTCTGTTTCTCATCTTTGCAAATAAATAAATAAATAAATAAATAAATAAATAAATAAATAAATAAATAAATGGGATTAGCTTAGCTGTGGCAAAATCCTAGTGAATTGGGCATAGTGGCAGCCTAAGGAATGGGAAAATATTTTTTTAAAGAAATCCATATCTTATAGAGGCCTAATATATAAAATACATAAAGACCTCAAGAAATTAAACTTTCAATGTAAAAAATTCAATTAAAAAATGGGGTAAAGGGGCTGGAGAGATGACTCAGCGGTTAATAGGACTGACTGCTCTTCCAGAGGTCCTGAGTTCAGCCACATGGTGGCTCACAACCATCTGTAATGGGATTTGATGCCCTCTTTTGGCTTGTCTGAAGACAGCTCCAGTGTACTCACACACATTACATAAATAAATCTTTAAAAAAAAGGGGGGTATAAATCTATACAGAGAATTCTCAAAAGAGGAATCTCAAAAAGCTGAGAAATACTTAAAGAAATCATTATCATCTCAGCCATCAAGGAAATGCAAATCAAAACTACTTTGAGAATCTATCTTGCACATGTCAGAAGGGCTAAGATCAATACAAGTGACAAGTCATGCTGGTAAGAATGTGGAGAATCGGTAACAACTCTCCATGCTTGTAGGGTGCAAACTAATACTGCCACTATGGAAATGAGCATTTCCTCAGAGTCCTGGTGCCTCAGAACCCTGAAAATCCATCTATCTCAAATCACAGCTATAAAGCTCTTGGCATCTCTCTAAAAGGTGCTCCACCCTACCACAAGGCCATTTGCTCACCTATGTTCATAGCATATTTATTCATACTTGCCAGAACCTAGAAACAACCGAAAAGTACCTCAACTGAAGAATGGGTTGAAGGACCCTAGTTCTTATTGAAGCCTAAGCGCTGTCAGGAGGCTTGGCCTGGTGGAAAGTAGGTAGGTTATGGGGACCCTAAGGGCTTTTGCCAGCTTTACATCAACTGCCTCTGGTGAAGATTAGGGCACGACCCAGCTTCAGGCCTCGGGCCAAGACTAGGACAAGTTCCATTCTCCACCCAGAGTTCCTGGGAGAAGCAGGGACATTCTTGAAAATCCTGCAGAATGTACTGAGAGTAGCCTTATCCTCTGGTCTCAGATAAGAGCTCAAAGGCATGCCATATAAGTTTGAACTGTAAACCTGCTAATGTAACCTGTACCTCTGAAAGTATAAAAACTGCTTGTCACAGCCATTGGGGTCACCTTCCAGTCCCTCGCTACGAGGGGCTGATTGAAGGTTGACCCCGACACTCCCGAAAATAAACTCTTGCCTTTGCATTAAACTCCATTCTCATGCCTCACTTGGGGGATCTCCTGGTAGTTAAGACTCACTTTGAGCCCTATGGGGTAAACCAAAAATGTGGTACATTTATCACTCAGCTGTTTAAAAAGATGCCATCATGAATTTACAGGCAAGTAAATGCAACTAAAGAAATTACACCCAGAATGACAAACATGGCATGCATTTACTTACAAGTGGATATTACCTATTAGATAAATAATAATCCAACCCAGAGGGGTTAGTTAAAGAGGTGGACTCTAGGGAGGAAGCACAGATCTCTTTCTACAGGGGAAATAGAATAATTTCTGTGAGTAGACCAGAGTTTGATGGGAACAGGAGTAGGGAGGATCAGTTGAGGGGGATGCAGGGGAAAGTACAATGCAGGAAGAAACAGCTGGAATTAGGGGTTATTTGGGAGTTAGTATAGAAATCCAGTACAATGACAACTTCCTGGATGACCAGGGTGACCCTAATGAAACTCCTAGTAATGGAGGATATGGAGTATGAACTTACCATCCTTTGAAACCAGACAGGGCTTCGATGTTGCTAATAAGTTACATTTGGTTGAGCTGTTGGCCAAGGAGGTCCCTTGAGATCCTTCAACAATCCTTGCTGATGCAAGGACAAACTTTTCTCTCAGATAACTGACAGCAGGGACTGATCATTAAGGACAAATTCCACACAGTTCACTGAATTCAGAGGTCAAGCTAGTACAGGCTCGGAGCCTTCACCCCTGTGTTCTAGTCTCTTTGAGGAGAGAAGGTACTCTACAGGCTAAAAAGAAGAAAGAGAAACCGGGAAACCCCACTCTGCCCCCAACACCCACACACACCTACAATTGGTCCTTCCTAAGATGTGCTGGGGCATGATGGTAACAAACGTGTTTGAGTGGCCAACCAATGTTTGGTTTAACTTGAGGCCCTTGATATGAGAGGGAACCCATGACTAACACTGACTGGATTTCTAGGAATCTTACAGAAACTTAAATGGCAAGCATAGAGACAGCATGTGTCTATGCCAGGTCCTCTGCTGATATGTTATGGCTGTTAGCTTGGTGTCTTTGCGGGACTCCGAACTATGGAAGCAGGTGTAACTCTGATTCGTTGGCTTGATCTTGAGATTTTTCCTATCAGGTTGCCTTGTCCAACATGAAGGCTTTCACCTTGTCTTTTTCTATCTTGTTTTGTCTGTTAGGTCTGCTCCTTTTTGAAGAGGACATTGGTGGGGGAGGGGGTGGACCTTGGGGAAAGGATAGAAATGAGGGGTAGTTGGGAGTGCAGGTTGGGGAAACAGTGGTCAGGATATATTATATGAGAATCTACCCTCATATAAAAACTTAATTCAATATTGTTTAAATGAAAGGCAAAGAAGGGAAGCTATAGTGAACGAAGAAAAGCAAATTCGTAAAGATAGGGGCAGCAAGATTGTGATACATACAGTACTTGCTCTATTTTTGTAGACAGTGACTATCACATATGAATGTAAAAATACCTGGAAGGCTTACTTCCTCCTTCTGATAATCTAGGCCTAGTCATGGAAGCTTATAGCTTCTGTACAATCTGATCTAGGTCTAGAATGACGGGGCGTAGGCATGGAAGATTTAACAAAAGACACAGACTAGGGTCATTTGTGCTAAGAAAATGCCAAAGCTTTACTGAGGTTCACAGAATATACACCCCAAGTTCACTGGGTGGAGAATTCCAGGAAGCACAGTGGAAAAATAGGTTATGCCCTCAGGTGAAAAACAGGAACAAAATTCAGGAACTGGGTGTTACTGCCCAGGTGCCAAACAGAAAGATCAAGATGTTCCTTTGTTAGGAACTAAAGCTTCCACATGCATCAGCAAGGCTCAGCACTGGGCAAACACTGAGGGGGCTTAGTAGAGTTGGGCACTTGAATGTTTTGGGCATCAGAGACTTAACTGTTAAATAATCACCCTTTCTTCTTCTTTTTGAACTCTGGCTGGTCAACTGTGCTCTTCTAGCTCTTACTCTTCACTCTAACCAATTCAAATTGCTTCTTTCACTTCTGACTGATTGCTGTGCTTGGCCTCAAATGAACTCTAGTAAACTGCTCTCTTCTCATTCTCTCGCTCATTTTCTCTTTTTCTGTCTTTAGCCTGCCTCTCTCTGTAAAATTCTCCAGGTAAAACTGCCCCCTCCTCTTACCCTCTGTGCTGCTTCCTCTTATGTTGCCTCTTTTCCCTCTTCTCTTGAGAGTTGGGCATATCCTATTCTGTCAGATCTTTCCCTGATTCATCATTTTTTCACCCACTCAATTATACATTACTTACGAACATGAGCACTTCCTTCAAAAACGATGTTTACCTTCATCATTTGAGAGCAAAGGTGTGTACTAAGGGCTGAGCCATACCAGTTAGAAACAGCTCCCCTCCTAACCCTGCCTCCAGCAAATTGGACAGTCTCTGGGTTCACAATATGATCAAATACTCTGTAACACAGGAGTTCATGACAAGCTCATCTTGGGGCCAGTCTACATCTGTGAAATCAGAAGTTTTGTTCTCAGCAATGTGAAATATATATCACGCAGGAAACAAAAGCAATGACTTTCTTGTGTTGGCTTTCACTAGTTTGGAGTGCGGGATTACAATGCTTTTCATTTCATTCCAAAGGAATACTCATAATTGTTCTTAAGAAAAACTAATGTTTCAATAACTATTCAAACAGAAATAAATGAGATGTTGCACAAAATCGCTACATGAACTATATTATGCATTAAGCCTAAATAAACTAATGTATAAAAATATTAAATGTTTAAACACTTTCTCCAAAGCAAAAATGTAAGTGTTACCATCTAAGTTACTGAAGGCAGAGAAAGCAAAGAGCCAAGTCAGTTATCTAAGACTTTTACATGTTTGTTCAACTCTAATTTATCATTAGTATTTAAACTCAAACGAAATAGTCAATGTGGTTCTTTTTTTCTTTTTTTTTTTTTTCTTTTCATTTTTTCGGAGCTGGGGACCAAACCCAGGGCCTTGCGCTTGCTAGGCAAGCACTCTACCACTGAGCTAAATCCCCAACCCCTTCAATCTGTTTCTGAACCTCGTTTTTACTTCTTCATGCAGTATGACTCATTGGCAGAGGGCTCTCATGCCATCCAAATAAAGCCACTTTCTGCATTTTTATAGCATACTACAATAGCACATTTGCTTCTCATCTACAACAACTCTTGCTACAGAAAGCTTGATATTTCATTTCTCTTCTCCACATAATGTTCTAAATAAACATTAGGAAAAAAAAACCTTTGAAGGAGATTGTTTCAGCTGGATTCTCTGCTTTCTGCCCTTCTATAGGAATTTGGCGGGAATTTGACCATGGACTAGGACTTAGGAAATAGGTTCAGGTAAGAATATTTTCATTTGCGCTAGTAACATTCCTTTTCTCTTGTTAAACTAATGAGCCCCTAGAAACAATGATCACAGGTCTTTGTGTCTTGTTTGTTCCTTGACCTAGAATTGACCTTATTATTTGCTTGTACTAAAAATGGTAGAAAAGCAGACTGGGAAAAATAAACCCGCTTCAGCCTCAGCATTCACTAGAATCATGCTATATATTGTCTAATTGTCTTTTTCCTTTCAATCCTCACTCCCTCCCTTGAGACCCTGTTGACTGACTGAGTTGACTTGGTCACCCTTCATTTTCGAGTGCTACCTACAATGTTGACAACATGGTTCAAGCTCCCATATCCATCTGATAATAAGAGTGCATTAAAGGTTAAAATTATATGGGAGAAAGAAGTGGGTTGATAATGCTTAAGCTATAATTACATGCTGTTTTATGACAATAAAGCACTGACTGTGAGAGTCTTTACAAGTGCTTAATCCTTTATCCACTCCTTTAACCCAAGGCACCCTAGGTCGCCTAGAGGTACCTAGCTTGTCCTCAACAAATGAGCATTGATGTTATTTTCATATTTAGGCAAGTATGAATACAACTGCAAGAAACATGAGCATTCTGGAACGATTTAAAACTAATTTCAAGTGCATGGAAACTATACTGAGAAGACTGCTGGGATCCATGGCAATTCTGTCATTCTCATGAGAAGTTAGTGTTGGTATGAGGAATCGGCTTTATGGTTGCAGGTTGTCTCCAAACCCAGCGATAGCAGTGACGTCACCCAGAGGTGAAAAGGGACCTGTGCATCTGTTGTCATATATTTCCAGTGTCCTCCTAGTCCATCTCCTACCCTCACCTGCAAGAGGTTATGTCCCTACCCAAATAAAAAGCCAACCCCTCCTGACCGTCGCCCCTTCTTTCTCTTTTCCTCCTTTGTCTCCTCCCCTCCTTTGTGCATCCCCCATCCCCAGCACCAATGAAAGTCTCTCACGTGGAACCGTACTGGCCAGGTGTGGTCTGTCTGGGCACGAGCCTCGATTCCTATACAACACTCCGTAGGATGGGGATTGCTTGGGTGTAGGTATTATGTACACATGTATCAGAATACATATGTTAAGCATGCACAATTTTATATCAACTATAGAAACACAGTCTTAACTAGTTTTAGTAGGTATCTATGGAAAATCCCAACGTACTGCTATCAGACTTTAGTGCTAAGACACAATCCTGTGTCACATCCAGATTTATTGTCCAATTCTGGACCATGCTTTATTTTCACTCGTTTTGCTTTCTCAATTAAGTCATACTTATAAAGACCTATGTGAGCCTAAGGATGAATTCTGTGTCACTAAAGTCTACACTAAAGTCCTCTTTCTATGGCTTTGGACATTATTTCATATCAGTTTCAGTTTCGCACACATACTATATAGCTTGCTAAATGAATTATTATGGAGAATATCTTTTACCAAGTTATATAACTGTAAACAACACCGTTATTGTTAAAAAAGGAATGTTGGGTATGTTCAATTTGCAGCAAAAATTCAATACAATCTAAAGAAAACGTCTAATAATATATAACAGGACAGCTGATTTCAAAGCTATTTGCCATGTGAAAAAACGTCAGAATCATCAACAGGATTATGAAGAAAAAGTACACATTTTGGCACAGTATAGATCCCATCTGTACTTAACAAAGAGCTATAACAATCAAAAGTTTTTGCACATTAGTGAAAAAATGAGATGTAGAGAAAAAAAGGCAAGAACATAAGCCCCAAATTATAGTCAAGTTTTAATCAAAAGACCTAAGGAAACTCAGCCAGGAAAAATGAACTTGATCAATATTACCTATGATTGCATGTGTATTCAAATGGAAAAAACACAGACTTCCCAACTCCAACAAAAATGACTCAAACTGACCCCTAAACTGCTATATTTCTGACCCTCCGGCCACTACTGACCCCACACTCTCTGTGTGGAGGTGGTAAGAAAGGAGGGTTATGGCTCTGCGGCTCCCAATGCCCCCGTGTGATCTCACACAAACCCAGCCCCCGAACCCACACACAAACGAAGGTTGAAGAATAACTTAATGTCTGCTTCCACATGATGCCATGTGGATTTTAGTAATGATGTACAATCTGCCCCACCCACCTACACCCCACCCTGCACACCTGAGAAACCTCTGCATCTCAGAAACTCCTTTTGGACTCTGGAACTGAATTTCCCTGAATCACTCCATTCACTGTGACTGCTGATAGTGGAAAGGTAAAAGGGTTTTAACCAAGTATTGCCAAAGGATGATTCTCATAACCTCATCCCTATATTCTGTGCATATTTTGGAGAATTGTTTATTAACTTGTGGCTTTGCTTTCTATGGCGCTGTGGGGCATAAACATTATGAAAAACGAACTCGAGGCAGCTGTATTAACCAGCAGTCCCCCCAAATCTAACTCTTGGCTTTGCATCTTCACTACCCCCAGCAGAGACTGTTCGACTCACGCTGCTGGGTCGAGTACAAGGAACTAGATTCAAGGATCTTTTTCTCCTCCATCCTTGTTTCTCTCCTATCTGGTGTTAGGGGGTGAAACGAGGGTGGGGGGGAGGGAGGCTGAGGAGGGGATTAAAAGTGGGGAAAAAGAAACCACAAAGTAGCAAAGACCAGCAAAGATCCAGTTAGCTGGGTCTAAAATGCTAAAAGAGGATCTAGTCTAGGTAGATTTTACATTCCATGTATGCTGTCACCCTTAAGTTTGTTTTAGGTTCAGGTTTCAGGTTGTTTTTTTTATTTTCTCGGAGCTGGGGACCGAACCCAGAGCCTTGTGCTTGCTAGGCAAGCCCTCTACCACTGAGTTAAATCCCCAACCCCCAAGTTTTTTTTTTCTTAAGATTTATTTATTTTATTTATATGTTAGTACACCGTGGTTCCCTTCAGACACTTCAGAAGAGAGCATCCCATTACAGATGGTTGTGAGCCACCATGTGGTTGCTGGGAATAGGATCTCTGGAAGAGCAGTCAGTGCTCTCAACAGCTGAGCCATCTCTCCAGCCCATTTTTTTTCCAGGTTAAGTTTTGAACAATTTAAACATAAACTGGAGGCTACAAGTCTGGCCACTTAGATAGGCCATTACACAGCAAACATTTCCGGGATGTTTCTTAAGCACACCAGTGCCCTAAAACAGTAGGTTAGTGACAGTGTCCTAAGTGGAAGGTCTCAGATGAAGAAAAACATAGGAAAAGGAGAAGCTAGAAAGTATAAAAGCTGGGGTGGGGGTGGGGGTGTCTTAAGCTGAGACATTAAGAAGAATGTCACCTTGTATATGGTTTATATGAGGGAAATGGAAAGAAACGGGAGACATCTATGAAGTCAGCAGAAAGATTAAACTATGAAGTTAGCAGAAACATTGTATAATAGGACACACTCAGGAAAAGTCTAATCAAACAGTGCTGCACAAGGAACTCAGGGTATTTCAAAAATATTCCTTACCAAGCCTATAGTGGCCATGGGACCCATAGCCCCACATGGTGGGAAGTGTTGTTGTAAAAATGTAAAAATAAAGAGGGTATTGTTGGTCTTTTATCCCACTAGGTATCTTGGGAGAAACACATCCCAGCCGTACACTTTCCTACACTCAAACCCCCACATAAAGAACACACAACACAATAATCTTAGATCCAATTGGTAAGGTAAAATTGCCGACTTAACCATACACAGCCCGGTACCATCCATCCCTTAGGAACATTGATAACAACCTGTAAATACACAGAGCAGAATCTTAACATCACCTGCCATGGCTTCTCCAGCTTTCCTCTCTCCTCCTCTCTGTCCTGGTCTCCTCTCTCTTCCTTTCTGTCCTAGTCTCCTTCTCTTCTTTCAAACTTCTCTCCCGCCCATCCTTCCTTCTCCTCCAGTGACAGGCCTCCTTCTATCCTGTACCTGCCCCTCACCTGTACTTTACAGTTTCAATGGGGAGGTGGTTTTGGTGAAGTCACCTGAGTTCTGAGTAGGTGACTAGGTAGCTGTTCTTGGGGCAATGGAATTAGCATCAAAATACAGAAAACTTCAGGGCAAACCACAACAGGCAAGAGTTGTTTTCTCAGAATATTAAGCAGCCCCTCCCAAATGCCCTGGCCCAAGCATATTCCTGGTTTTAGGGGAGCTGTTTGATCTCCATACCCAGGGACCCAGGGAAAGCTCCCAAGGACTAGGTCCTAGATGGTTACTGGTTCTGGCAAGCATGTCCCTGTGTCTCAGAAGGAGATCAAACACGGGGACCTCAGGAAAAGGAGGGAAAGCTTAGCTTGTTCAGGGCAGCACTCAATAAAACAGTGTTTTGTTGTTGTTTTACCTTTTCTAATGATTGTCACCGGGTGTCATCTTCCCCATGTGGCAGAACTATGCTTTTCTCAAGAAGAAAACTAAACTTTATGGCACACCAGGCCTCACTGTTGACTGTGATCCTGTAATGCCCCACTGATCAGCTTGTTAGAGGCCTGCTCTTTGATATGGAGATGGGCCTAGTGGCTGGTTGCAAATCAGGGTCTGGTGCCATATTTCTGGACAATCCTGGTGAACAAACTTGTGTATCCTAGCATCCTAATCTCTAACAGGCCTGGTTAGCTTACTACTTACACGTGGGGTGTTTTGCAGGCAGTCCTCTCTCAGCTAAATTCTACATGGTGTGCCTGGCTATCTCCTAAACTTTAGCAAATCCTTTACATCATCAATTCTACTCTTACATTACAGCTTGATATTGGACTGCTACCCAGCACATGAGATGCCTTCCACAACCTCCACAAAATAACTCCAAATGGATCTTACACCTTAATGTTAAAAGCTAAGAACAGAACTGTACAAACCAGGCTTCTGAGTTTGGGATCACGCCAAGGATCTTTCCATACACAAGCGAAATGCTCTGCACAGTTGCAGCCCCTACAGGGAAGTTATTCAGAAACTGCCGCTGGCTCCAGTGAGTGGCTAAGATCTCACGGGTAGCCGGCGATTCCCACTCAGCCCCAGGAAGGACCCACCACACCAGCTCCCACTGCTCATCCCCTGCCTTCTGCCCGCCCGCCCGCCCGCCCCCCACCCCGCTGCCCCTTTGTGTGCAGTGACCCTGTGCTCACCATGTCGCAACTTCGGAGCTTGCCTGAACATGCCTCACAGAATCCAAACACAGGACACAGAACACAGCAGCCAGGACCATTTAAGAAGGCTTAGCTACTACGCGAATACTACACCACGGCACCCGGAAAAGCCCGCCTTCTCTTCTGACTGGCAGGTCCAGTTAAGACTCTGATTGGCCAGTCGTCTTGAGTGACTTGAGCACTTCCTTAAGGGTTAGAGTGAGCTGAAGGTACAGTGAGGATTCACAGTTCCAGACCCAAGCATCAAGCCCAGGGCCAGACCTTTTCCAGATCTACAGGGATTTGCATTTCAGTAGCACTTGTGCCTGTCCTCCAATAGCCTACTCATCTGTCTCCCCGCCCAGCCCTAGGAAGGACCCACCTCGCCAACTACCACTGCCCAGCTGCTTGCTCCTCCCTTTCGTGGGCGGTGACCCTGTGCTCACCGGGTCCTCACTTCAACCTGCACTCAGCTCACAACATTCAGTAGTCTCTTTCCCTTCCTCTTCCTGGAATCAAGGTATACAGCTTGCATAATCCCTGGTACTCAACTTGCAGTGGTGTTATTAATCTGTCCCACAAGTGGAAGGGTGCCCAAGATATTAACACTTAAAGGGAGATTTGAGAAAACAAGAGTTTTCTTTGTGGCTGTTGGGATTCAGACCTGACAATCAGCTGACCTTCATATATTTAACACACCAAAGCTGTCTGGGCCTCCAGGTTCTCCCAGCACTCCTCAGTCCCCACCTGTAACAGGGCCTGTCTGGCATACCCCACCTTGTACCTTGAACCTTCCAGCACAGGGGCCGAGTTTTCCCTTCCCCAGAAGCTCTTCCTAAATAATCCAGAAATTTTGTACTCTTTGTCTTTCTGTTTCTCTCTCCCTCCCCCTCCCCTTTCCACCCTTCCCTCTCTTCCCTCCACTTTCCCTCTCACACCCCCTCCCTGCCTACTGCATTTTTCTCTCCCTGCTTTCCTTGCTTGCTCTTTCTCTCTTTCTCTCCACCCCTGCTCATTATCCTCACTCCCCATATCGACTTTTCTGACCTCTTTGGAACTAGTGAACTCTGTATCCTTGGGATCAGTGAGCCCACTAGAGAATTGCCCCCAATAAACACTGTCATTTGGCTTGGGTGGAATCCTTCGTGCTGGGCTTAGGTAAACTGCAGCTAGTTTTCACTGGTAGGTACTGGAACCCTGGGAGACAAACCTTGAGGAACACTAGTGTTAGCCAGCACATCCTCTTCAGTGGGAAGATAAGCACACATTCACACACAGAACTGTTTTAGTAAAGGTTCTCTAGATGAACAGACCTGATAGGATGAATCTCTGCAGGTTGAAAGCAGATTTATTAGAATTTTCACATCGTTAGTCCAACGATGGCTAACGTGGCATGTACAGGGATAGGGAAACCTATACGTGAACATAGCCAGACTCCTTCAGTAAAATCCCACTGCTTATTTTCTTGAAGGAAATCATTCCTTTGGAAATGAATCCTCTTCTCTCCTTGCTTGCAATGGAGGGGGCGGGGGATGTCTTTCTCAGTTCTTCTGTCTTGTCTTACATATTGGCTATTCCTTGTATTCAAACTGACTACATGTAGGATTTACTAAAACTGAAAGAGATTGGGTACAGTGTGGGGATTTCTCTTAATTATAGCTTTTGAAATGTGAAAACCCTTCTTTAATCTAGATTTTTTTGAGTTGTTAAGATCCACCTTTACTCTAGCCCACAGCTTCTAGTGACAGCCTACATATATAAAGAAAGATGTTAGCTCATTCTCTTTGTCTACTTACCTTACCTCTGGCTAGCAAGTTCTTTCTTGCCTTTTCTTCTTTCTTTCCTCTTTCCTTTACTTTTTTTTTCTTTTTTCTTTTTTTCGGAGCTGGGGACCGAACCCAGGGCCTTGTGCTTCCTAGGCAAGCGCTCTACCACTGAGCTAAATCCCCAACCCCTCTTCTTTCCTTTTCTTTTTCTGGCATTAAAAAGCCTACCTCTTTGAAACTCTGATATATACTGAAGACAGACAGACATCCAGCCACATGGACTGAACCACACTGGATTCTTCAACTTTCCATTGGTAGACAGCCACTGCTAGTGAGACATTCTAGTAAATCTGCTTTCAACATGCATACAGAGATTCATTCTATCAGTTCTGTTCATTAATAGAATCTTTAGTAATATAGCCGTGTGTGCATGCGTGGTTTTTGTTTTGTTTTTCCACCTTTCCACTGAGGAAGATGTCCCAGCTAACAACTGTGCTCCACAGTGTTTGTCCTCTGTTTCCTGCTTTTCTCCCAGGCTTGTCTCAGACCTACCAGGTGAGAAGTAGCTGCAGTTTACCTGAACCCAGATGAAGTCACAAGGCTCAGGGAAATTGCAATGCTAGAATAGATAGGTTGGGTAAAACCTAATCCTCCACAATGGGAAGGCCCAGAAGATATGGCCTTCACGAATCCTATAAGTCACAAACTGGTGAGAGGGGCACCACACATTTGAAAAGTGTTGTTCTTGCCCTTTTCTGTGTGCCAGACCTTGGGGTTGGAGATGTTGCTCAATTAGATGAATTGTATTCAATGCTGCCACGGGCCAGGTGGCAGCATTGAATGGCAAGACACAAGGCGAACGTAGTTATTATACTAGTCAGAGTAGACAAAACAACGTTTATAATGACATAGCCTGTAATGATCAGCACAGGAGAGGTGAAATTTACAATGGCATGACTCGTTCGGACCTTTGGTAGTGCCGAATCAGACATGGTGTTTCCAGGCAGGAAATAGATAAGAAGCTTACTGCATATCTGTTTTATCTCTATAAGTAGACAAATTCTCAAACAAATGAAAGAGAGGATACATTGGATCCTGGCAAAAGGCAATCTTGGCCAGTAAATCAATTTCCAGACTTGAGTAGGTTTGCAGACCCAGGACACCTTGAATGAAGGGGTGGCCAGGTTCCCCAGAGGAAGGATCTTGATAGGACAACTGAAAATTTTGCTATTAGCCTCTTTCCAGTTCTTCCCCAGAGAGACCCACAGCCCTTTACAAGGGTAACTGTACACTGGGGAAAGGAAATAATCAGGCTTTCCAGGGTATATCAGATACTGGTTCTGATCCCAGGAGATCCCAAGAAATGCTATGGCCCTCCAGTTAAAGTAGGGGCTTATGGAGGACAGGGGTTTAATGGAGTTTTGACTGATGCCTGACTCACAGTAGGTCCAGTAGGTGCCTGAACACATCCTGTGGTCATATCCCCAGTTCCAGAATGTATAATTGGGATAGATATACTTAGAAATTGGCATTCACAGTCACAGACCATATGAAGGTCAAGAAGGAAGACCGAAATGTGGATGCTTCAGTCCTTCTTAGAAGGGGGAACAAAATACTCACAGGAGGAAACACAGATATAAAGAGTGGAGCAGGGACTGACATAGACTGCCCCACCTGGGGATCCATCCCATAAGAAGACGTCAAACCCAGTCACTATTGTTGTTGCCAAGAAGTGCTTGCTGACAAGAGCCTGATATGGGTGTCTCTGAAAGGCTCTGCTAAAGCCCTACTGATACATATGAGGATGCCTGCAGCTAACCATTGGACTGAGCATGGGGACCCCAATGGAGGAGTGAGAGAAAAGACTGAAGGAGGTGAAGGGGTTTGTAACCCCATAGGAAGGACAACAATATTGACAAACCAGACCTCAGAGTTCTCAGGCACTAAACCACCAACCAAAGAATGCAAATGGAGGGACCTTTGACTCCAGCCACACATATGTAGCAGAGGATTGCATTGTCTGGCATCAATAGGAGGAGAAACACATTTAGTGGGTCTATTTCGATTGTGGACACAGCACATTCCTCACTTGGGTGTGTTACTCAGGCACATTTACCAAGTGACTAGGAAAGCCACTGGCCTTTTGTGGAGCCTGGAACAGAATGCTTTTCAACAGGTCCAGGCTGCTGTGCAGGCTGCCCTACTACTTGGACCATATGATCCAGCAAACTCTATGGTACTCAAGGTTTTTGTGGTAGATAGAGTTGCCGTTTGGAACCTCTGGGTGGCCTCTGTAGATGGATCACAGAAGATACCTTTGGTATTTTGGAGCAAAGCTATACCATCATCTGGGGAAAACTGTTTTCCCTTTGAAAAACAGCAGTCGGCCTGCTATTAGGCACTAGTAGGAACTGAACATTTGGAAATGGGACACCGAGTTACCATGTGACCTGAACTGCCCATCATGACCTGGGTGTTATCAGACTCTACAAGTGAGAAAGTAGGACATGGACGGCAGCGGTCTGTTATCAATTGAAGTGGTATATATGTGATTGGGCCTGAGCAGGTCTTTAAAGCACAAGCAAATTACATGAAGAAGTTGCCCAAATGCCTATGGTTTCTACTCTTGTTACAATACCATCTGCTGCTAAGCATGTGCCTATAGCCTTATGGGGGTGTTCCATGGGATCGGCTGACTGAAGAAGACTAGGACCTGGTTTACTGCCGCCTCTGCATGTTATGCACTGAAAGAATAAAAAATACAGCCAAAAAGTCAAAAGTTTAGGAATGCTGTCCCACCCCTAAGAAGCCCTAAATACCTCAAATTCCAGACTTTGCACTCTACCTGTCAGTAAATGGTCACATTTCTTGAGCCTGCTCTCCCAGGATCCAGATAAAAGAATTTAAAATAAGGTCCTTAAATGGGTGATCTCGACCTAGTAAACATAAGAGGAAGCTTCTCCCAGCAACTAGCTGACCATAAAGTTAGATTAAAATCTTAGAGAACAACCTTGAGAAGCAGGAAGCTTCTCCTAGGAACTAGCGGACCATAAAGTTAAGCAATCTTGAGAAAGGGGAAGCTTCTTGTGATTTTCGAATGATACCACTCCTGCCCCCTTGGGTTGTGGTTTCTCCCTTTAAATACCCTTTCTCCCAGCATCTCAGGGTGGACACCTCTGTCTCCTTCATGGGATACGTGTCGGCCCGGAGATCTCCTTAATAGATCTCTGTAATAAACCTCTCCTTTGCATATTACATCCAAAATGGTCTCTGTGTTGAGTCCGAGATTTCCCGAGACTTGAGTAAGGGTGTACCTTCGGGGATATTTCAGCACCACCCAGAAGTAGACAACTGCAGCATTACAACCCCTTTCCGGGACAACCCTGAAAGATACAAGTGAAGGAAGATCTTCACAGTGGGCAGAACTTCGGGCAGTACACCTGGTATTACAGTTTGTGCGAAAGAAGAAATGGCCAAATGTACATGATTGTTCACTGACACATGGGCTGTAGCCAATGGTTTGGCTGGATGGTCAGGGACTTGGAAAGATCACATTTGGAAAATTGGTGAGAAAGACATCTGGGGAAGTATGTGGATGGATCTCTCCAAATGGGCAAAGATATTTGTGTGCCATGTAAATGCTCGCCAAAGGGTGATTTCAGCTGAGGAGGAATTCAATAATCAAGTAGATAAGATGACATGTTCTGCGGACAGTCAGACTCTTTTACCCGCCAATCCTATCATTGGTCAATGGGGACAGGAACCAAGTGGACATGGTGGCCAAGATGGAGGTTATGCTTGGACTCAACAACACGGACTTCCACTCACCAAGACTGACCTGGCTGCAGCTGCTGCTGAATGCCAGATCTGCCAACAGCAGAGACCAACACTGAGCCCCAGATATGACACCATTCCTCGAGGTGACCAGCCATGAACCTGGTGGCTGGTAAATACATTGGACCACTTCCCCCATGGAAAGGACAATGTTTTCTTCTTACTGGAGTAGATACTTACTCTGGTTATGAATTTGCCTTTCCTGCACATAATGCTTCTGCCAAAACCAGCATCCATGGACTTATAGAATGGCTTATTTAGTGGCATGGTATTCCACACGGTATTGCTTTTGACCAAGGAAATCTTTTCAAGGCACTGGTGTACTTAAGAAATAAAGTATTTCCTGTGTAAATGTTTGTCTAAGTGGCTACATTTGTGGTCCCTAGTCCATATTTAAATTGTTCAAAACTTAACCTGGAGCCTGAACTTAAAAGAGACTTAAGGGTGACAGCATAGGTGGAAAATAAAATCTACTCTCAGCCAGCTCTTATTTGAGTATTAGCCAGAGCTGAATGTATGCTGTCATTAAAGAGATTTCTCTTAATCTTTTAATAGTATGTGCAGTGATTTAAAAGATCTTACCAAATATTTTATAGTCATAGATTCCCCTCTGTATGAGTTCTTTCAGGACTTCAAAGACTACTTTGATATACAAAGGCTTTAACAGACTGATCATACACTAAAGGTTTTACGCCTGTATGAAGATCCTAGGAAACGTTACCACATTGACTGTGTTTATGGAATTTCTCTGCAGTTTGATTTTTCTCCTATTTTGTAAGACTACTGCTACATGCAAAGGCTTTACTACATTGTTGACATTTATTTATTGTCTCTCTGGATGTATTAGTTTATGTATTTGTAGATAATTGTGCTGTGAGAAGTGCTGGAGTCCATCTCTGGTGGGGTTCTGGAACCTGAGGATAGATGTATGGTCTTGGCAAAAGTGATGACTCTTGACTGCATGTTGACTTTCAACCAAGTGGCACTGAATAGCTCGACCCACTTTTCTTTATACACTCACAAGCCTGTTCCCATGAGCAGTGATATCATTGGTTGTTCTGCTTAAATGAAATCATAACATCAGCATCATAAAAGCCCCATCACTGTAAAAGCCCCCAGTAGTTTTTCTTCCCCCTTCCCATCTCCTGCTAGGTCAATTACTCCCTAACTTCATTTTGCACTACAAAGCACAATTAAAGCAAGCCAAAAATAAATATCCAGCCAGAAATATCCTGTGGATATGAGTACATACCCAGCTGGCAGCTGGTTATTGAGCTATGCAAGGTGAGACAGATTAAACAGTTGTGAGTATAAGTCCATTCATCAAATAACATCCCTTTGTCATAATACTTTCTTAATTGCACATAGAGATCTGCTCATTGTACCAAGCAATGTTTCCTAATAAGCACCTATCAATTGGATACCATCTTTGTAAGAACCATTTTTAAGTTTCTATTGATCAGGCATAGCTTCCCCATTTTAAGTCTCTGTTTATTGGCCATAGCTTCCTCAGAACACTTATGCAAGCAGGACCCACTGCTCTCTACAACTGCCACAGACTTACTCAGTGTGACTGTAGCTATTTTTCTAGGGACATGATTATGTGTCCCCAAATACTCAGGATTAATGGTCGTATCTGGAGGATCAACAGAGACAAAGAGAAGAGAGGAGGCCTTTACTCCTTGAAAGAGTATTGAGAAAAACACAGAATCATTCATAGAGCTTTCAGCCTACATGAACCCAGCCTCACCCTGATTGAAAGGTGAAAACAAACATTTTTGAGTATTAATAGCATAGTAAAAGCAAGGAGAGCTTGTAGCACACATGATCTAGATTATAAGCAAAGAGGCTACTCAATTCACCCCAGGTCTTTGTTAAGTGGAAAGAGATTTCTATGGGCCTTGCCACAGGAGAATCCTATCAGTGAAACACACGCATACTCTGGTCCCTGCGTGGCCACTGCCAGAAAAGGCTTTATCACACTGCTTATATTCATAGGGTTTCTCTCCAGGGTGTGTTCTTTCATGTATTTGTAGAGAACTATGATATACAAATTTTAGGAACAAGCAAAAGAAATGTGTTTTAAGTACTGCGTTTTTGTTGTTGGACTCTATTTAATCATGGAATGAAACTATGTTAAAGTTCCTAGGTTCTAGGGGAGCTGGAAAATTACCAATAGCTGAACAGCTTCTGTCATTCATCTTTTCTTTCACAAAAGATGACTATTCCTAATGGCAAAAGAACAAATGGATATGATTGGTTAGATGGTAAAACCTATATTCTATATCCATTGATATTGTGCAATTACTTAAAGAAAGCCCCTGGGGTTGGGGATTTAGCTCAGTGGTAGAGCGCTTGCCTAGGAAGCATAAGGTCCTGGGTTTGGTCCCCAGCTCCAGAAAAAAAAAAGAACCAAAAAAAAAAAAAAAAAAAAAGAAAGCCCCTATCCCTAAATGCTGAGTGGTGGAAAAAAGTATCTGTAACTTGTCACATATGTTGGTGGTTTTCGAAATTAAAAGATTCATAACATGGGTTGCAGGTGAGCTCCTGAGTATATTCCACAATCCTGATTGATCAGATTGATTACATAAGTTCTTGTCATCTGCATTAACTAGGTATTGGAGTTGTATTGGTCCTAAGTAGACTCATAACACAGAGGTTCTACCACATTGCTTATATGCATAGAATCTCTCCAGTATGGACACTTTTATGATCATGAAGACTATATAAATGTGCAATGGCTTCACCATATTAAATACATTCATGAGGTTTCTCTTCAGTATGAATTTTTTCATGCCTTTGAAGATGACTTTGATGTGCAAAGGCTGTAGCACATTGGTGACATTCATAGCGATTCTCTCCAGGGTGTGCCCTTTTATTTACTTGGAAACTAATATGTCGTACGAAGGCTTGTCACATTGGTTACATTCATAGAGTTTCTCTCCAGTATGTGTTCTTTTATGTATTTGGAGATGACTATGACATGCAAAGGCTTTACCACATTGATTGCAACCCTATGGTTTCTCTCCTTTATGTGTCCTTTTATGCATTTGGAGACTATTGTGATATGAGAAGGCTTTATCACATTGATTACATTTGTAAGGTTTCTCTCCAGTATATGATCATTTATGTATTTGGAGATGACTGTAACATAAAAAGGCTTTAACACATTGATTATATTCATAATGTTTCTCTCCAGTATGTGTTCTCTTATGTACTTGGAGACTATTGTAATATGAAAAGGCTTTATCACATTGACCACATTCATAAGGTTTCTCTCCAGTATGCGTTCTTTTATGTATTGGGAGATGATTGTGACTGAAAGGCTTTACCACACTGGCTACATTCAAAGGGTTTCTCCTCGGTATGTGTTCTTTTATGTATTTGAAGATGACTGTATCGTGCATAGGCTTTACCACATTGGTTGCATTCATAGGGTTTCTCTCCAGTTTGTGTTCTGTTATGTATTCAGAGATGACTGTAATGTGCAAAGGTTTGACCACATTGATTACATTTATAGGGTTTCTCTCCAGTATGAATTTTTTTGACTCTGATATGCAAAGGCTTTACAACATGGAGTATATTCAAAGGTTTTCTCTCCAGTATGACTTCTTTTATGCCTGCAAAGATAATTGGCACATGTGAAAGCTTTACCACATTCATTACACTGATGAATCTTTTTATCTGTATGAATTAATTTACAATTTGGTTTAATGGTAAAGAGGAATCAGATGTTAATGTTTTATCACGTTTTTGCATTCATGGTTCCCCCCTTTTGGGTTGTTTTGTGTCTTTGAAGATACCTGTGATGGTAAAAGCATTTATTACATAGCTTACATTTATAGCATCCTTTTTCTATTAAGTTTATCACATATTTGCAAAAGGAATAACTCAAAGCTTTGCCACACTAATTGAATTCATAAATTTTTCTTTAGTATGAACCATACTACATTTGGAAAGTGGACCAGTGCAAATAGAATAATTTCCAGATTCCTAGTACCCACAGGGATTTTTTGCAGTGTGAATTTATGGGTGAATTCCCAATTAAGTTGGAAAACTAACCAAATGTAAACTTGTATCATACTCAGAAAGTCTACTAAATGTAGGGGCTACTATATATCTTCTAATTTTTCTAGGAGAGAAAGAGAGGTACTTTGTTTCTTTCAATATGCCTATACTCATACGGCTTGAATCCATTGTGACGTAAGATATATCTGTTTTAAAAAGTGGAATAACAAATAAAATACAAATTGGGAAAACACATTGCATTCAGACTATGTTCCTCATACACATGTGGTATAGGGATTAAGTTTTCTCGGCATCAACATTCTTGATACTCATAAACTGCCCCTATCACTAAACTTAGCAATGTTACTACAAGTATATGAGGAACCCTAGGTTTACCATGGACCGTTCAGATAGTATAAGATTTAGACGTATATTTATCACCTACTCAGTGTCACTAACCTTTTGCCATATGAGTGGTATGAGACTAAACAGATTGACAGTTCTTCAGCATAGCTCTAAAGGGACTATGATACACAAGGTGACATCTGTTAAGAAACTGTTTCTTTCTTAAAAGAATGCCTTGCAAATGAAAATCAGATACCTGACATTGAGGTACATGGTTTTGTGTGAATTTAATAATCACTGATATACTTAAAGCAGTACTTTTTTACACTGTTGCTTTTCTTTTAAACTTCCAGAACGCATTAAAATTTCTTCAGAGGCATATTCATATCAACTTGCACATGAAAATTACCTTCCATGTCTTCCGGAACATTGACAATGTTCTTCAATAGTATGGTCTTCCCAATTGTAACCTAAAATACAGTACCAGAAAATGTATGATATATTATTGGAAATTAGGCAAAATTTAAGTTAGTATCTTCAGTGAACCTTAGAACAATGTCTAACTTACGTTATTCTTCATTCTCAATTGATATTACAGAAAAACATCAATAACAAAGAAACAGTAGTGCCCTTATTTTAAAGAGTGAAAGAAAATTCACTCTCATACCTATAGCAGTGAGTTTCCTGTAGGTCTCCAACATCACATCTTTGTAGAGACTCTTCTGAAAAGGATCCAGCAAAGCCCACTCTTCCTGAGTGAAGTTCACACGCACATCCTCATAGGTCATTGCATTCTAAAATATCCCATCCAAGTGTACAAGAGAAAGCATAATACTGCCAACACAATAAATGTATACTTCAATAACAATATAGTCAATTTACTTCTGATGTAGCCACCACTTATTTCCTAAGTAGAAGTCTTATGTAATTGCCAGGTCATTTTAGAAGAAAACTAAATGTGATGTCCATCTCTGTCATTTCCTTGTTCTTTGAGTAGGATATAGCCTTGCAAAAGAAATGCCAGTTAATACACACACGCGCGCACACACACACACACACACACACACACACACACGGAGAGAGAGAGAGAGAGAGAGAGAGAGAGAGAGAGAGAGAGAGAGAGAGAGAAGCAACCAGATCAACAGTACTAGGTACACATTAGGGAAATTGTATGAACAAATACTAATTACATAAATGATGGGTAATCTGGGTGTACTGACTCATGACTCATGACTTTAATTCCAACACTCAGGAGGCAGAAGCAGGTGTATCTCATTGATTTGGATGCCAGCATGGTCTGTGCAATGACTCAGCAGTCGTGGATTGGTGCACTGTGACCCATCCCACAATACCACCTGCCTCCTAAGAGGTCTTCTCTAACCTGAGACACACACATAGGACAACCCCCAACCTCCACCTGCTGGAACCCTAGCAAGCCCACTAGTCATGGGCTCTGCCCTGCCCTATGGGAGCTCCATCCTCCTTCTGGTCTGTACCTAGACCTGAAGTGAGGATAGGTGCACTGCACTGCACCCCACTGTATGGCTCTGCCTGCCTCCCAGGAGGCCTGCTCCAACCCAGATAACCAGGCCAGTCAACACCAGTGAAAACCAGATTACTAAAAGCAAGCACAAGTACATAATTAAGAGAAACCAATGTAATATGGCACCATCAGAACCCAGCTCTCTATTACAGCAAGCCCTGAGCACCCTAACACACGTGAAGAGCAAGACTATGACTTTAATCCCCATCTCATGAAGATGATAGAGGCCTTTAAAGAAAATAAATAATTCCTTTAAAGTAATGCAGGAAAACATAATCAAACAGGTAGAAGCACTTAAAGAGGAAACAGATAAATACTGTTATATACAAAAAAATACAACCAAACAGGCAAAGGATATGAATAAAATGGTCTAGGACCTAAAAGTGAAAATGTAAGCAATAAACAAAATGCAAATAGAGGCAATCCTGGAGATGGGAAACCTAGGAAAGAATACAGGAACTACAGATGCAACCATCATCAAAAGAATACAAGACATGGAAGAGAGAATCTCATGCATAGAAGATACCATAGAAGAAACTGATGCATCAGTTACAATAAATGCCAAGTGTAAAAAATTCCTAACTCAAAACATCTAGGAAATTTGGGACACTATGAAAAGACCAAGCCTAAGAATAATAGGAATAGAAGGGGGCGAGGATTCCCAGTACAATGGGCCAGAAAACATCTTCAACAAGATCATAGAAGAAAACTTCCCTAACCTAAAGAGATGCCTGACTTAAAGAGAAGCTTACAGAACACCAAATAGATTAGACTAGAAAAGAAAATCCTTCCACCACATAATAATTAAAACACTTAATGTACAGAGCAAAGAATGAATATTAAAAGCTGCAAGGGACAAAGACCAAGTAACACACAAAGGGAGACCAATCATAATTATACATGACTTCTAAACAAAGACTCTAAAAGCCAGGAAATCCTGGAGAGATGTCTTGCAGACCCTAAGATACCACAGATGCAAGCCTACTATAACTATCAAAACTTTCAATCTCAATAGATGGAGAAACAAAGATATTCTCTGACAAAACCAATTTAAACAATATCTTTCTACTAATCCAGCCCTACAGAGGATACAAGAAGGAGAACACCAACACAAGGAGGGTAACTATATCCAACAAAACACAAGAAATTAATCATCTAACAGCAAAACCAAAAGAAGAGAATCACACACAAACTTACATACCACCTCCAATATCAAAATAATAGGAACTAAGAAACATTGGTTATTAATGTGTCAATATCAATGTACTCAATTCCTCAATAAAAAGACACAGGCTAACAGACTGGATTCATAAACAGGATCCATCATTCTGTTGCATGCAAGAAACACACTTGAGCAACAAGTTAGACACTACTTCAGTGTAAAGAGCTGGAGAAAGGTTCTTCCAAGCAAACAGACCCAGGAATCAAGCTGGAATAGCTATTCTAATATCTAATAGACCTTCAACCAAAAGTTTTCAAAAGAAATGGGGAAGGACACTTCATACTCATGAAAGGAAAAATCCACCAAGATGATATCTTAATTCTGAACATCCATGACACAAATGCAAGAACACCCATATTCGTAAAGAATTATTATTAAAGCTTGGAACACATAGTGAACCACACACAATAATAGTGGAGGATGTCAACACCCCATTTTCACCAATGAACAGGTCATCAAAACAGAAACTAAACAGAAAGAATCTTGTTATGAACCACATCGATTTAACAAATACAGACAGAATCCTTCCTCCCAAAACAAAAGAATGTGCCTTCTTCTCAGCATATCACAGAATACTCTCTAATGACCATACAATCAAGCCTCAACAGATTCAAGAACACTGAAATAACCCCATGCATTCTATCAGATCACCAAGGTTTAAGGCTGGACTTCAACAACAGAAACAACAGAAAGCCCACATAGTCATAGAAAATGAATAACTCTTTACTCAACGATTAATTAGTCAGGGAAAAAATAAAGAAATTAAAGACTTTCTAGAATACAATGAAAATGAAGGCAGAACATACTAAAACTTATTGGACATGATGAAAGCAACACTAAGAGGGAAACTTCATACCACTATGTCTCTTTATAAAGAAATTGAAGAGATCTCATACTAGAAACGTAACAGCACACCTGAACGAAAAGAAGCAAACAAACCCAAGAGGAGTACACAGCAGGAAATAATCAAACTCAGGCTGAAAACCATCAACTAGAAACAAAGAAAATACAAAGAATCAGCAAAATGAAGAGTTGATTCTTTGAGAAAAATCAATAAGGTAGACAAACCCTGACCTAAACTAACTAAAAGACACAGAGACAGTATCCAAATTAATGAAATCAGAACTAAAAAAAGGAGGCATCACAGCAGAAACTGAAAAAATTAAAAAATTCATTAGGTCATACTTCAAAAGTCTGTATTGTACAAAATTGGAAAATGTAAATAAAGTGGATAATTTTCTAGAGAGATACCATATACCAAAGTTAAATCAAGATCAGGTAAACTATATAAACAGACCCATAACCCTTAAGGAAATGGAAGCAGTCATTAAAAGCCTCCCAACCAAAACCAGCCCAGAGCCAGATGATTTTAGTGTAGAAATCTAACAGACTTTGAAAGATGAGATAATACCAATACTCCTCCAGCTATTCCATAAATAGAAACAGAAATATTGCAAAATTCATTCTGTGAAGCCACAGTGATTCTAATGCCTAAACTGCACAAAGACTCAACAGAGAAAGAGAATTTCAGATCAATTTTGCTTATAAACACTGACACAATAAAACTCAATAAAATTGTGGCAAGCCAAACCCAGAAACAGTTCGAAAAACATCGTTCTCCATGCTCAAGTAGGCTTCATCCCAGGGATGCAGGGATGGTTCAGTATATGAAAAACCATCAACATAATTCACCACATAAACAAACTGAAAGGAGAAAAAAAATCACATGATCATTTCATTAAATGCTGAAAATGACTTTGATCAAATCTAATAATATCAATTCGTGTTAAAAGTCTTAGAGAGATCAGGGTTGCAAGGCACATACCTAAACATAATAAAAGCAATAATATACAGAAAGCCAATAGTCAGTATGAAATTAAGTGGAAAGAAACTTGAAGCAATCCGACTAAAATCAAGGACAAAACAAGGCTGCCCATTCTCTCCCTATCCATTCATTATAATACTTGAAGGTCCAGCCAGAGGAATAAGACAACAAAGGAGATCAAGTGGATACAAATTGTAAAAGAATAAGTCATGGTTAATATGATGGTATACATAAATAACTCCCAAAAGTCTACCAGGGAACCTCTAGAGCAGATAAATACCTTTACTAAAGTTGCTGGCTACAAAATTAACTCAAAGAAATCAGCAGCCTTTTTTATACAAATGATAAAGGAGCAGAGAAAGAAATTAGGGAAACAACATCCTTCACTATAGCCACAAATAATATAAAATATCTTGATGTAACTCTAACCAAGCAAGTAAAAGATCTGTATGATAAGAACTTGAAGTCCCTAAAGACAAAAAAAATGAAAAAAGATAGCAGAAAATGGAAAGATCACCCATGCTCTTGGATTGGTAGAATTAACATTGTGAAAATGGCCATCTCACCAAAAGCAATGTACAGATTCAATGCAATCCCCATCAACATCCCAACAGAATATTTTACAGACCTTGAAAGAGCAATTCTCAACTTCATACGGAAAAATAAAAAACCCAAGATAACCAAGACAATCCTAAATAAAAAAGAGGGAATCAGCATCCTTGACTTCAAGCTGTACTACAGAGCAATAGTGATAAAACTGCATGACATTGGTACAGAAACAAACAGATTAATCAATGGAATAAAATTGAGGACCAAGAAATTAACCCATACACCTATAGACACTTGATTTTTGACAAAAAACCAAACCATCTTCACTAACTGTACATTTGACAGAGGGTCAAAAATATAAAAAATATATCCAAAAGATAGAACTAAAAACATCAACAAACCAAATAATACAAGTAAAAAATTGTGTACAGAGCTAAAAAGAATTCTCAACAAAGGAATCTCAAATGGCCAAGAACCACTTAAAGAATGGCTGAAACTAGAAAATGTCATCCTGAATGAGTTAACCTAGATCCAAAAGATGTACTCACTGATAAGTAGATATTAACCATAAAGTACAGGATACCCAGGATATACCCTCTGACCCAAAGAAGTTAAACAAGAAGGAGGGTCAAAATGAGGATGCTTGAATCTCACTTAGAAGGGAGAATGAAGTCATCATAGGAGGCAGAGGAAGAGAGGGAAGTGGGTGGAAGAAAGGAGGGGGAGGGGAATGGGGGGCAGGATCAGGTGGGTTTATAGACGGAAAGAGGCACAGAGGGCCAGGAGAATGAATAGAAATCTGCAGCTGCAGGGAGTGGGAGAGTTGGGGGAATCTTTAGGAAGTCCCAGAGACCTGAGATTGGGGAGAATCCCAGGAGCCAATGCAGATGGCTGAAATGCCTTAAAAGTGAGGAAAAGGAATCTAAAAGGCCACCTCCTATAGCCAGGCAGGACAGCTGAGGGATAAGGACACCAACCCACCTACAAAACTTTTAACCCCAAAACATGCCCTGTCTACAACAAATGCAGGGACAAAAGAGGAGCAGAGACTGAAAAAATGACCCACCAATAACCAGCCTAAGTTGAAACCCATCCCATGGGCAAACACCGATCCCTGACCTTATTAATGATATTCTGCTATGCTTGGGGCAGAACCTTAAGATAACTGCTCTACTCAGCAGCTGACTGAAACAGATGCGGATAGCCACAGCTAAACATTGGGTGGAGGTTGAGGAGTCTTAGGAAAGAGCTGGGGGCTAGGATTGAAGGCTCAGGATGCAGATGGGAACCCCACAGGAGGACCAACAGAGTCACCTAACTTGAACCTCTGGGAACTCACAGAGACTGAGCCACCAACCACAGAACCCACACAGGCTGGAACAAGGCCCCCGGCACATGTATAGCACAGGTGAAGCTCAGTCTCCATGTGGCACCACAACAACTGAAGCAGAGGCTCTCAGTTCTACAACAGGCTGCTTTGTGGGAGAGGATGTGCCTATTCTGGTGGAGCCTTGATGAGCCAGGGTAGGGAGATACTCAGGTAGGTCCCTACCCTCTCAGAGAAGGGAAGGAAGGGAAAAGACCTTGCTTATATAAAGAATTATACATTCACTTTAGTTCTGTATCTTCTTGCAGAAACCTGAAGTACCCCAGGTTAAACTATAATATTAATAAGATCTTACTAAAAGGGAATGCATGTCTAAAGAGTTACAAATGGACAGATGAAGATATTAGCAATGTGAATGTTGACCGTGAATAGGCAACACAGGGCGGGAGAGATGGCTCAGCAATGAAGAGCACTTGCTGGTCTTGCAGTTACTTACATGGGGCTCACAACTACCCATCATTCCAAGTTCAGGAGTTCTGAGGCTATCTTCTGTCAAGGCCCATGTGAGAGGAATAGCAAACAGCTTTAGAACTCACAGAGTATGGCCCATTGGTTAGCACAACCATGATGGGTGTGCCTTTGAGAGACACATGATGCATAGGATTGCATCTTAAGGATTTCATGCACTTATGAAGTTTCGTTCTGCTTGTTGTCTTTGTGGTCATCACATCCCTCCTAATCTATGAGTTATATGACAACTCTAAGGGGGTTTCCAACCCCTCACTGGGCAGTGTCCTTGGCATTTGCATTAATAGTCATTGATCTTTTTCAAGTATTGCTATGAGAATGAATTAATGATTCAACTAACACCCTCAGAAAGAACTTAGGGGCATAAATTGTTACTAATAATCACCGACTTTATAGTGAGTTTGCAAATGTAGACTGTAAGTCAAGTTAGGTTAAGATGTTTTTCAAGCCACTTTGATGTAGAAAATATTGAGGAACAATTTGTCAGAAAAGTACACTCTTGATAGTTGAGCCGGGGATTTTTTTTGAAGTCAGGGAGCAAGAACAATGGCAGCCTGGCTAGTACTAGCAGATACAACTTTCTTGTAAAGTATACAAATTTAATAAACACAGATTTCACAATCCCTCCAGAAACAACTCAAAGGGACCCCTAAACTGTTATATTTCTGACCCCCCCCAACCCCAGCTACTACTGATCTCTCTTCCAAACAGAGACCCCATGCTCTACAGCATGATTAGAAAGGTAGGCTATGGCTCTGCAGCTCCCACTGCCCCCTTGTGGTTTCAGGCAAACCCATCCCCACTAAAGCAAACATACAAAACAGTGTTGAAGAATAATTTAATGTCTGCTTCCAGCCACATGGATTATAGCACAAGAAGGGGACGCTGTCCTATGCATCCCATCCCCACCTAGGAAAAGTCTGCATCTCACAAACTCCTTTTGTACTGAAAGTGAATTTCCCTGAATCATGCCAGGGTAGATGGTTGTAGTAGAAAGGTAAAAAGATTCTAATCAAGCACAGCTGAAGGATGATCCCATCACATCCTTTCTTCCACTTCCGAAACTATTTATAAAATTTGTCATAAAAAACCCCTGAATATGGAATGTAAGGTTCAGAATTTCTAGAAACCAAACTTTTAGTTTTCAAATCTGTCTTCCTACTGTACTCCAAAGCCAATACCTGTGTGTGCACACTGGAGAGTGATAAGCATCACAGCTTTCCACTGCCAAGGAGTGGCTTTTTACAGGCCCTTCCTTCCCCTACCTTGCCCTTCCCAGAACGGCTGAGCTACAGGAGATGTTGCTCTGATCAGAAACAAATATGAAAGCACTTGAGCAAAAGGAATGGAATTCTTAATGACCGGGAAACACTGGAGAGTAGAAACAAGAGATTAGAACAGTGGTACATAAAGAAAATGAAGTTTAGGGGCTGGGGATTTAGCTCAGTGGTAGAGCGCTTACCTAGGAAGCGCAAGGCCCTGGGTTCGGTTCCCAGCCCCGAAAAAAAGAACCAAAAAAAAAAAAAAAAAAAAAAGAAAATGAAGTTTAAAAAGTAATACCAGGGGTATTACTTATTATTAAAGGTGTGTTTTCAAGCCGCAAGGTCTGGATCACAGGTGAGCCCTGCAAGTCTAGATTGTCGTTAATTCAGATATAGTCAAGTTGACATCCAGGAACAGCCATTACATACACTAACAGTAATTGCCCACCTACCACCTGTCCAGCCTTCCTCCCCACATCGGCCCTTCCTCTTCCATGTCTTTCGGGTGAAATGTAGATTATGCATAGAAAAGAAAAATGCAATATTTGTATTTCTGAGTCTGACTTATTTCATTTAACATGATCTCAATTTGGCACCAATTTCCTGCATAGATCTTTCACAATTTCGCTCTTTTTATGGCTGAATAAACTTCCATTACATATGAAGAATAATTTCTTTTCTGTGCACCTGTCGAGCATCTGGGCTGATTCCACTTCCTGACTATTGTGGAAATAAACACAGATGTGCAAACGTCTCTGGTGCCCCTACTTAGCCTTTGGGTCTATAATAGACTCAGGGGTGGTGTAGCCACGGTACAGTTACATGGTCGTTTGTGTGGTCCCATGCTGATGTCCATGAAGAACAATAATTTACATTCGGTGATTTGCAGTCAACCCTTTGTTAGTAGGAGAGGTCGGGCTGTCAGGGTTTTAGGTTTTTGACAAACTGCATGCAGTGCCCTCGAGGGCAGTATATGAAAGTCTGTGAAATGTTCTTAGAAACAGAGAAAAGCAGGACCAGATCCGCCAGGGACAGTGCCTTCCTCCATCTGCAATCCTCCTACTTAACCTCAATAAGGAAAGTTCCGGCCCTGATGTGAACAGGAGCTGTAGTGGAGCCTGAGCCGCTGCACTGGATCTGAGGGGCTGCACTGGATCTGAGGGGCTGCACTGGAGCCTGAGGGGCTGCACTGGAGTCTGAGGGGCTGCACTGGATCTGAGGGGCTGCACTGGATCTGAGGGGCTGCATTGGATCTGAGGGCCTGCACTGGAGTCTGAGGGGCCACACTGGAGCCTGAGGGGCCGCACTGGAGTCTGAGGGGCTGCACTGGAGCGAACAAAGAGATCCTCACTGCACCAGGACCACAGTGCGGGGAAGGAACGGGTAGGGGTTTTTCAGTCTTTTCCACACTTTTTATTCCATCCTCTAACACTCGTAACCTGTGTTTACCAACCTTAAAACACCTTAGAGCCAAAAAACTTCCTCACAGCTTTCATATCCTCAGACCTTGCATGAACTTTCAACTTTACCCTTTCCTCCTATCTGGCTGTTCACTGTGAGACGTGGGTGGTCGATAACAGGGATCCGTTACGGAAAAGTGAGTTTATTTAGGTAAAGGAATAGAAGAAAGTTGCTTCTTTTACTCGTCTGTCATCAAACCCTTCAAACCTGAGAAGAGTGGATTTTACCTGATTGAACGGGAGGATAATTCACAGGCCTACATATCAATTAATGGAAGAGATTGACCGGTTACCCGGACGCCTGCCCGACTGTGATGCTGTGGTGTCGATGGCTTCACTGGGGACCAAGGTCCCACCACAAGGTCAGCCTTGACTGCCAGGTCTGGCAACCCTGCTCTTCCTGAGAGAAACTCAGGAGACCGACCTGACTCTATCTTAAGCAGCAGAAGGCCTGTCCTCTGCCCCATTTTGTCCATGGTTTGGGCAGTCCTGGCAGTGGATGAGGCATTGGGGCAGTAATGCCCAGTCATCAGTGCACCCCAGTCCAGGTGGAGTCCTTGGTCACGATGCCCACATCCTCTTGGAGGCCTTGAAGGGGTCACTGCTAGGATTGGGAGCCTCTGTCATGGTGAGTTAAAGCATCTCAAATGCCATTCTCAGCAGGTTCTCCAACAGCTTTGAGGGCTGCTACCTACCAAGCATGTCTGAGCTAAACAAACTTTGTCTGTTTTTAGTTACCTGCTCTAAACTTCCCTGTATGTTAAAATAAATATCTTTTAAAGAGTACAGACAGAGCATAACCATCATTTTTGGAAGACAAAAACTAAGTTCTAACAAGAGAAAACAAATGAGTATTTCTTATATACATTTCGAGTGTTATTCCCTTTCCCGGTTTCAGGGCAAACATCCCCTTCCCCCCTCCCCTTCCTTATGGCTGTTCCCCTCCCAACCCTCCCCCCATTGCCGCCCTCCCCCCCACAGTCTAGTTCACTGGGGGTTCAGTCTTAGCAGGACCCAGGGCTTCCCCTTCCACTGGTGCTCTTACTAGGATATTCATTGCTACCTATGAGGTCAGAGTCCAGGGTCAGTCCATGTATAGTCTTTAGGTAGTGGCTTAGTCCCTGGAAGCTCTGGTTGCTTGGCATTGTTGTACATATGGGGTCTCGAGCCCCTTCAAGCTCTTCCAGTTCTTTCTCTGATTCCTTCAACGGGGGTCCTATTCTCAGTTCAGTGGTTTGCTGCTGGCATTCGACTCTGTATTTGCTGTATTCTGGCTGTGTCTCTCAGGAGCGATCTACATCCGGCTCCTGTCGGTCTGCACTTCTTTGCTTCATCCATCTTGTCTAATTGGGTGGCTGTATATGTATGGGCCACATGTGGGGCAGGCTCTGAATGGGTGTTCCTTCAGTCTCTGTTTTTTTTTTTGTTTTGTTTTGTTTTGTTTTTTTTTCCGGAGCTGGGGACCGAACCCAGGGCCTTGCGCTTCCTAGGCAAGCGCTCTACCACTGAGCCAAATCCCCAACCCTGAGCCAAATCCACAACCCCAGTCTCTGTTTTAATCTTTGTCTCTCCCTTCCCTGCCAAGGGTATTCTTTTTCCTCATTTAAAGAAGGAGTGAAGCATACAAATTTTGATCATCCGTCTTCAGTTTCGTTTGTTCTAGGGATCTAGGGTAATTCAAGCATTTGGGCTAATAGCCACTTATCAATGAGTGCATACCATGTATGTCTTTCTGTGATTGGGTTAGCTCACTCAGGATGATATTTTCCGGTTCCAACCCTTTGCCTACGAATTTCATAAACTCGTTGTTTTTGATAGCTGAGTAATATTCCATTGTGTAGATGTACCACATTTTCTGTATCCATTCCTCTGTTGAAGGGCATCTAGGTTCTTTCCAGCTTCTGGCTATTATAAATAAGGCTGCGATGAACATAGTGGAGCACGTGTCTCTTTTATATGTTGGGGCATCTTTTGGGTATATGCCCAAGAGAGGTATAGCTGGATCCTCAGGCAGTTCAATGTCCAATTTTCTGAGGAACCTCCAGACTGATTTCCAGAATGGTTTTACCAGTCTGCAATCCCACCAACAATGGAGGAGTGTTCCTCTTTCTCCACATCCTCGCCAGCATCTGCTGTCACCTGAGTTTTTGATCTTAGCCATTCTCACTGGTGTGAGGTGAAACCTCAGGGTTGTTTTGATTTGCATTTCCCTTATGACTAAAGATGTTGAACATTTCTTTCGGTGTTTCTCAGCCATTCGGCATTCCTCAGCTGTGAATTCTTTGTTTAGCTCTGAACCCCATTTTTTAATAGGGTTATTTGTCTCCCTGCGGTCTAACTTCTTGAGTTCTTTGTATATTTTGGATATAAGGCCTCTATCTGTAGTAGGATTGGTAAAGATCTTTTCCCAATCTGTTGGTTGCCGTTTGGTCCTAACCACAGTGTCCTTTGCCTTACAGAAGCTTTGCAGTTTTATGAGATCCCATTTGTCGATTCTTGATCTTAGAGCATAAGCCATTGGTGTTTTGTTCAGGAAATTTTTTCCAGTGCCCATGTGTTCCAGATGCTTCCCTAGTTTTTCTTCTATTAGTTTGAGTGTGTCTGGTTTGATGTGGCGGTCCTTGATCCACTTGGACTTAAGCTTTGTACAGGGTGATAAGCATGGATCGATCTGCATTCTTCTACATGTTGACCTCCAGTTGAACAAGCACCATTTGCTGAAAATGCTATCTTTTTTCCATTGGATGGTTTTGGCTCCTTTGTCAAAAATCAAGTGACCATAGGTGTGTGGGTTCATTTCTGGGTCTTCAATTCTATTCCATTGGTCTATCTGTCTGTCTCTGTACCAATACCATGCAGTTTTTATCAATATTGCTCTGTAATACTGCTTGAGTTCAGGGATAATGATTCCCCCTGAAGTCCTTTTATTGTTGAGGATAGCTTTAGCTATCCTGAGTTTTTTGTTATTCCAGATGAATTTGCAAATTGTTCTGTCTAACTCTTTGAAGAATTGGATTGGTATTTTGATGGGGATTGCATTGAATCTGTAGATCGCTTTTGGTAAAATGGCCATTTTTACTATATTAATCCTGCCAATCCATTAGCATGGGAGATCTTTCCATCTTCTGAGGTCTTCTTCAATTTCTTTCCTCAGTGTCTTGAAGTTCTTTTTGTACAGATCTTTTAGTTGCTTGGTTAAAGTCACACCGAGGTACTTTATATTATTTGGGTCTATTATGAAGGGTGTCGTTTCCCTAATTTCTTTCTCGGCTTGTTTCTCTTTTGTATAGAGGAAGGCAACGGATTTATTTGAGTTAATTTTATACCCAGCCACTTTGCTGAAGTTGTTTATCAGCTTTAGTAGTTCTCTGGTGGAACTTTTGGGATCACTTAAATATACTATCATATCATCTGCAAATAGTGATATTTTGACCTCTTCTTTTCCGATCTGTATCCCCTTGATCTCCTTTTGTTGTCTGATTGCTCTGGCTAGAACTTCAAGAACTATATTGAATAAGTAGGGAGAGAGTGGGCAGCCTTGTCTAGTCCCTGATTTTAGTGGGATTGCTTCAAGTTTCTCTCCATTTAGTTTAATGTTAGCAACTGGTTTGCTGTATATGGCTTTTACTATGTTTAGGTATGGGCCTTGAATTCCTATTCTTTCCAGGACTTTTATCATGAAGGGGTGTTGAATTTTGTCAAATGCTTTCTTAGCATCTAATGAAATGATCATGTGGTTTTGTTCTTTCAGTTTGTTTATATAATGGATCACATTGATGGTTTTCCGTATATTAAACCATCCCTGCATGCCTGGGATGAAGCCTACTTGATCATGGTGGATGATTGTTTGTTTTGTTTTTTTGTTTTTTTTTTTGTTCTTTTTTTCGGAACTGGGGACCGAACCCAGGGCTTTGCGCTTCCTAGGTAAGCGCTCTACCACTGAGCTAAATCCCCAGCCCCGGATGATTGTTTTGGTGTGCTCTTGAATTCGGTTTGCCAGAATTTTATTGAGTATTTTTCCGTCGATATTCATAAGGGAAATTGGTCTGAAGTTCTCTTTCTTTGTTGTGTCTTTGTGTGGTTTAGGTATAAGAGTAATTGTGGCTTCGTAGAAGGTATTCGGTAGTGATCCATCTGTTTCAATTTTGTGGAATAGTTTGGATAATATTGGTATGAGGTCTTCTATGAAGGTTTGATAGAATTCTGCACTAAACCCGTCTGGACCTGGGCTCTTTTTGGTTGGGAGACCTTTAATGACTGCTTCTATTTCCTTAGCAGTTATGGGGTTGTTTAACTGGTTTATCTGTTCCTGATTTAACTTCGGTACCTGGTATCTGTCTAGGAAATTGTCCATTTCCTGAAATTTTCAAGTTTTGTTGAATATAGGTTTTTATAGTAAGATCTGATGATTTTTTGAATTTCCTCTGAATCTGTAGTTATGTCGCCCTTTTCATTTCTGATTTTGTTAATTTGGATGCACTCTCTGTGTCCTCTCGTTAGTCTGGCTAAGGGTTTATCTATGTTGTTGATTTTCTCAAAGAACCAACTTTTGGTTCTGTTGATTCTTTCTATGGTCCTTTTTGTTTCTACTTGGTTGATTTCAGCTCTGAGTTTGATTATTTCCTGCCTTCTACTCCTTCTGGGTGTATTTGCTTCTTTTTGTTCTAGAGCTTTTAGGTGTGCTGTCAAACTGCTGACATATGCTCTTTCCTGTTTCTTTCTGCAGGCACTCAGCGCTATGAGTTTTCCTCTTAGCACAGCTTTCATTGTGTCCCATAAGTTTGGGTATGTTGTACCTTCATTTTCATTAAATTCTAAAAAGTTTTTAATTTCTTTCTTTATTTCTTCCTTGACCAGGTTATCATTGAGTAGAGCACTGTTCAATTTCCACGTATATGTGGGCATTCTTCCCTTATTGTTATTGAAGACCAGTTTTAGGCCGTGGAGGTCCGATAGCATGCATGGGATTATTTCTATCTTTCTGTACCTGTTGAGGCCCGTTTTTTGACCAATTATATGGTCAATTTTGGAGAAAGTACCATGAGGATCTGAGAAGAAGGTATATCCTTTTGCTTTAGGATAGAATGTTCTATAAATATCCGTTAAGTCCATTTGGCTCATGACTTCTCTTAGTCTGTCTACATCTCTGTTTAATTTCTGTTTCCATGATCTGTCCATTGATGAGAGTGGGGTGTTGAAATCTCCCACTATTATTGTGTGAGGTGCAATGTGTGTTTTGAGCTTTAGTAAGGTTTCTTTTACATATGTAGGTGCCCTTGTATTTGGGGCATAGATATTTAGGATTGAGAGTTCATCTTGGTGGATTTTTCCTTTGATGAATATGAAGTGTCCTTCCTTATCTTTTTTGATGACTTTTAATTGAAAATTGATTTTATTTGATATTAGAATGGCTACTCCAGCTTGCTTCTTCTGACCATTTGCTTGGAAAGTTGTTTTCCAGCCATTCCCTCTGAGGTAGTGTCTGTCTTTGTCTCTGAGGTGTGTTTCCTGTAGGCAGCAGAATGCAGGGTCCTCGTTGCGTATCCAGTTTGTGAATCTATTTCTTTTTTTTGGGGAGTTGAGGCCATTGATGTTGAGAGATATTAAGGAATAGTGATTATTGCTTCCAGTTATATTCATATTTGGATGTGAGGTTATGTTTGTGTGCTTTCATTCTCTTTGTTTTGTTGCCAAGACGATTAGTTTCTTGCTTCTTCTAGGGTATAGCTTGCCTCCTTATGTTGGGCTTTACCATTTATTATCCTTTGTAGTGCTGGATTTGTAGAAAGATATTGTGTAAATTTGGTTTTGTCATGGAATATCTTGGTTTCTCCATCTATGTTAATTGAGAGTTTTGCAGGATACAGTAACCTGGGCTGGCATTTGTGTTCTCTTAGGGTCTGTATGACATCAGTCCAGGATCTTCTGGCCTTCATAGTTTCTGGCGAGAAGTCTGGTGTGATTCTGATAGGTCTGCCTTTATATGTTACTTGACCTTTTTCCCTTACTGCTTTTAATATTTTTCTTTATTTTGTGCGTTTTGTGTTTTGACAATTATGTGACGGGAGGTGTTTCTTTTCTGGTCCAATCTATTTGGAGTTCTGTAGGCTTCTTGTATGCCTATGGGTATCTCTTTTTTTAGGTTAGGGAAGTTTTCTTCTATGATTTTGTTGAAGATATTTACTGGTCCTTTGAGCTGGGAGTCTTCACTCTCTTCTATACCTATTATCCTTAGGTTTGATCTTCTCATTGAGTCCTGGATTTCCTGTATGTTTTGGACCAGTAGCTTTTCCCGCTTTACATTATCTTTGACAGTTGAGTCAATGATTTCTATGGAATCTTCTGCTCCTGAGATTCTCTCTTCCATCTCTTGTATTCTGTTGGTGAAGCTTGTATCTACAGCTCCTTGTCTCTTCTTTTGGTTTTCTATATCCAGGGTTGTTTCCATGTGTTCTTTTTTTGATTGCTTCTATTTCCATTTTTAATTCCTTCAACTGTTTGATTGTGTTTTCCTGGAATTCTTTCAGGGATTTTTGTGTCTCCTCTCTATGGGCTTCTACTTGTTTATTTATGTTTTCCTGGAATTCTTTCAGGGATTTTTGCGATTCCTTTCTGTAGGCTTCTACTTGTTTATTAATGTTTTCCTGTGTTTCTCTAAGGGAGTTCTTCACGTCTTTCTTGAAGTCCTCCAGCATCATGATCAAATATGATTTTGAAACTAGATCTTGCTTTTCTGGTGTGTTTGGATATTCCATGTTTGTTTTGGTGGGAGAATTGGGCTCCGACGATGCCATGTAGTCTTGGTTTCTGTTGCTTGGGTTCCTGCGCTTGCCTCTCGCCATCAGATTAACTCTAGTGTTACTTTGTTCTTCTATTTCTGACAGTGGCTAGACTGTCCTATAAGCCTGTGTGTCAGGAGTGCTGTAGACCTGTTTTCCTCTCTTTCAGTCAGTTATGGGGACAGAGTGTTCTGCTTTCGGGCGTGTAGTTTTTCCTCTCTACAGGTCTTCAGCTGTTCCTGTGGGCCTGTGTCTTAAGTTCACCAGGCAGGTCACTTGCAGCAGAAAAGTTGGTCTTACCTGTGGTCCTGAGGCTCAAGTTCGCTCGCAGGGTGCTGCCCTCGGGCTCTCTGTGGCGGCAGCAACCAGGAAGATCTGCACCGCCCTTTCCGGGAGCTTCAGTGCATCAGGGTTCCAGATGGCCTTTGGTGTTTTCCTCTGGCGTCCGAGATGTATGTGCAGAGAGCAGTCTCTTCTGGTTTCCCAGGCTTGTCTGCCTCTCTGAAGGTTTAGCTCTCCCTCCCACGGGATTTGGGTGCAGAGAACTGTTTATCCGGTCTGTTTCCTTCGGGTTCCGGCGGTGTCTCAGGCAGGGGTCGTGCCGCTCCTGGGCCCTCCCCCACGGGAGCCCAGAGGCCTTATTCACTTTCCTCTTGGGCCAGGGATGTGGGCAGGGGTGGGCAGTGTTGGTGGTCTCTTCCGCTCTGCAGCCTCAGGAGTGCCCACCTGACCAGGCGGTGAGGTCTCTCTCTCTCACGGGGTCTGGGTGCAGACTGCTGCAGGCTGGGATCCGCGGGTCATGTCCAATTTTCTAAGGAACCTCCAGACTGATTTCCAGAATGGTTGTACCAGTCTGCAATCCCACCAACAATGGAGGAGTGTTCCTCTTTCTCCACATCCTCGCCAGCATCTGCTGTCACCTGAGTCTTTGATCTTAGCCATTCTCACTGGTGTGAGGTGAAATCCCAGGGTTGTTTTGATTTGCATTTCCCTTATGACTAAAGATGTTGAACATTTCTTTAGATGTTTCTCAGCCATTCGGCATTCCTCAGCTGTGAATTCTTTGTTTAGCTCTGAACCCCATTTTTTAATAGGGTTATTTGTCTCCCTGCGGTCTAACTTCTTGAGTTCTTTGTATATTTTGGATATAAGGCCTCTATCTGTAGTAGGATTGGTAAAGATCTTTTCCCAATCTGTTGGTTGCCGTTTGGTCCTAACCACAGTGTCCTTTGCCTTACAGAAGCTTTGCAGTTTTATGAGATCCCATTTGTCGATTCTTGATCTTAGAGCATAAGCCATTGGTGTTTTGTTCAGGAAATTTTTTCCAGTGCCCATGTGTTCCAGATGCTTCCCTAGTTTTTCTTCTATTAGTTTGAGTGTGTCTGGTTTGATGTGGAGGTCCTTGATCTACTTGGACTTAAGCTTTGTACAGGGTGATAAGCATGGATCGATCTGCATTCTTCTACATGTTGACCTCCAGTTGAACCAGCACCATTTGCTGAAAATGCTATCTTTTTTCCATTGGATGGTTTTGGCTCCTTTGTCAAAAATCAAGTGCCCATAGGTGTGTGGCTTCATTTCTGGGTCTTCAATTCTGTTTCATTGGTCTATCTGTCTGTCTCTGTACCAATACCATGCAGTTTTTATCAATATTGCTCTGTAATACTGCTTGAGTTCAGGGATTGTGATTCCCCCTGAAGTCCTTTTATTGTTGAGGATAGTTTTAGCTATCCTGGGTTTTTTGTTATTCCAGATGAATTTGCAAATTGTTCTGTCTAACTCTTTGAAGAATTGGATTGGTATTTTGACGGGGATTGCATTGAATCTGTAGATCGCTTTTGGTAAAATGGCCATTTTTACTATATTAATCCTGCCAATCCATTAGCATGGGAGATCTTTCCATCTTCTGAGGTCTTCTTCAATTTCTTTCTTCAGAGTCTTGAAGTTCTTATTGTACAAATCTTTTACTTGCTTGGTTAAAGTCACAGCGAGGTACTTTATATTATTTGGGTCTATTATGAAGGGTGTCGTTTCCCTAATTTCTTTCTCGGCTTGTTTCTCTTTTGTGTAGAGGAAGGCTACTAATTTATTTGAGTTAATTTTATACCCAGCCACTTTGCTGAAGGTGTTTATCAGCTTTAGTAGTTCTCTGGTGGAACTTTTGGGATCACTTAAATATACTAAGGCTTTATATTTTTAATTTCCAGACCTATTTATCTTTTTAATATTTTATGAATTTTTCAGTTATGTTGCTGGTACCAATCAATTTCTAAAATTTATCAGCAATTGCTTCTTCAAATATTTCTTTTTTTATATCAAAGAGTTTATTGGGAAGATGCTTTCTGGTGGACAAGTTTACTGGCCCCAAGGACCAAGGCCAGGGAAATTGCCATGGGAAAAGGGGGTGAGAAGGAGAGAGGAAGGGGCACTGAGAGAGGAGAGGAGAAAAAGAGCTTTTTTCCCCCAAATCTTTATTCTGTGCCTTTATGGTCTTTCAGCACCTATGGGGTGGTCACAAACCGCCACAGGTTATTACCTAAAGCCTTTATAAGTGTGGCTTTATCTGTCATTCATGTATGTTGAAAGATCCCCGAAGGGAGACCCTCACTCAAGTCTCGGGAAGTCGTGGATCCCAGACACACGAGAGACCAATCTTAATGCAATAAGCAGAGGCGAAGTTTATTACGTATGGAGCAGGAGCTCCATGTATCCCATGCAGGAGACAGAGGCATCGACCCTGAGTGGTTGGGAGAAGGGCTATTTAAAGGAAGAAGTCACAAGCCCCAGGAGATGAGGGGACGTCAAAAGGAAATACCAAACATGTCACAAAGGGAAACTCTCAAAGTCACAGAATTGTTCTTAAGACTCTAGGGTTTAAATCAGGGGAAAGGTCAAGCCCTCATTCTCCTGAGAACAGATCTTGATTCCTGTCCTTTAGGGTAAATGTTTGTCAGAGTTGACGAAGCATCTGCATCTGATACACATCTGGCTAGGCTTCGCCCCCGGTTTTTTGGAATACTATCTGCAGGACACAATGGGGGCTTCAACAAACATCACAGGGGCAGAACAGAACCCATTACTCATTTACTCACTTCCAGTGACATCCGGAGAGTCAGTGAGTCTGCACCAGCCCTCCTGCACTTTTAACCATCTGTCTTCCTGAGTCAGATCCTGTTGCTGAGTTTTGAGCTAGTTTAAAACTCTATCTCTCAGTAGCACTTATAAATTAATGATTGAAATTAATTGTAAACAGTGCCAAAGTGTACAGAAAGGGAAAGAACATGAATGCTAAATAAAGATGGTGGATTTGAACATTAAAAAAAAGTGATTTGGCTTCTCTTTGACATCATGAACTTCATCATGTAACAGGCTGGCTCTGTTGTATTTTATAAGTACCACTAACTAGTGCTTGTAAAATACAGAATATGCTTTGGAAAACAAAATGCTGCTCTTTAATGCTTCCGACTCATAACATAATTCTAGGGAACACATAATTTGAGTGTTCTATTAGTTCCTTATTGGGGAAGATGTTCTTTGTAATGAAAAGGTATTTGTCTCATGCTAGTATCTTAAATTTATTTTTCGGGGGCTGGGGATTTAGCTCAGTGGTAGAGCGCTTACCTAGGAAGCTCAAGGCCCTGGGTTCGGTCCCCAGCTCCGAAAAAAAGAACCAAAAAAAAAATTTATTTTTCTTTTTGAGTTCAGAATATATGGTTGAAGATAGAATGCTCTTTTAATTTAAATGAAAAATAGCTGACAGAAGATAGTAGTAAGAAAAATATAATTACAGAGAAAAGCATCTTCCACTTTATCAGGAAAGCTACTAGAAGGAATAGAGCTAGGAATAAGAAATTGGAGACAAAGGGTATTGCCCCACTTCTACAAAACCATGTGGGCATTCGTCTTTGCTCTCATAAAGCTGCCGTCTACACATCATTGCAGACTGGTGTGCAGATGGTGCATGGCACATGCATGTTTCCACCTAGGGAACCCAACAGAGATTGTCTGTCATAAAAAAAAAAGTCACATAAATTTCCAGCACAGAAACACTGGAAATACTAAGTCAGGGTGCCAGGTTAGGTGTTTGCTGAGGTCTACAGATGTTCATTCCCAGACTAAAATCTTCTTGCTGTGTTCCCATGGCAGAAGGAACAGCGGAGCTCTCCAGTCTCTTTTCTGAGGACAGAACCGCAATCATGAGTACTCCATGAGGGAAACATACCTGTGACTTGGTAATCTGCCAAAGGCTCATAATCACATCACCATGTGGTCCCCGTTACCACACACATATTTCAGGAGGACGTAAACATTCACTCTACAGCACAGATTATCTAGTATTTCAGTGGCTCAATCATTGAGAAAGAAATCTGAGTGTCTAGGTCTTTGGAGAAGGTTGGCTTAGGGGCTACTGATGACAATGTAGAAGCAGCAGATGGGTCCCTGGTCAAGCCTTAGGCTGGGCAGATTGTTCCATGTTTATTCCTAAAAATATACTTCTAGAAAGCTATGTGAGGGCTGGCAACATGGCTCAGAGAGAAGAAAAAAAAAAGGACTTAGCACATAAACTCAAAGACCTGAGTCGACGTCCCAGAGCTCATGCGAAGGTAAAAAGATCCAATTCCACAATGTTGTCCCGATCTCACACATGTGCCGTAATATGTATGTGCACACACATTCATCATACACTATACATACAAGTTAATAATTTTGTCAAAAATGTTAAAAATAAATGTGATATGAATACCATATTTTAGTACATTGGATCTTATACATATTGCACTACAGATAAGAAATATTAGTGTGCCAATCTCTTTTCATGTTATTTAGAGTAATGTACATATTGGCCAAAATGATGTGAGCAATGTAATCCCTGTTGTTCATATGAGAAAAGTGATGCTCTCAGAAGACAATGGAGGAGTGACATGCCAGCCTCAGAGGAGCCTACAGAAGAGCCTGAGTTCCACCTGCTTGTGGTCCAGAGAAGAGGGGGTTATCAACATGAGAGATGAGTAGAAGAGTTAGTTGGCACCCAATGCACAGGAAGTGAGGGCTGCAGAAGCTCAGAGAGGAGGGACCAAGGTGGAGGTGGAAGGCAACATGAGCAATGCAGGTGTCCCCTGAAAAGCTGTATGAGTTCTGTGCCATGACTAGCTTAGGAACAGAAAAGCCCTCAGCACAGTTTTCTGCTGTCTTTCTCGGTTTCACACCTAAGATGTAAACCATTTCTTTGTCTGTATACAGTCTGTATATATCTCGCACTCATGTGTTGCTCCATCACCATCTCTGTCTCAAATCTACTGTGTTCAGATAACCCTTCCATAGAAGCCCATTGCTACCACAGTGCCTGTGTTTTCTCACCACCTTTATCTTACTATGGAGTGGCATTGCCATCTCTCATCATCACAGGAAGAGCAGTGCACATAGAAGTGCACATAGAATCCGTTGCTTCCGCAGTGCTTGTGTTTTCTTGCTACCTTTATCTTACTATAGCGTGGCATTGCCATCGCACATCATCACAGGAAGAACAGTGCACATAATATTTTAAGTGTAAACAGCCGGTTTGTGTAACTTTTACTGCAGCATACAGTTACACATGGCTGTTAACCTGTTATTGTGTTTAATTTATAGGCTAAAGTTTATCAACAACATTCAGGCTTGATGCTATTCCACTGGAGTCTTGCCATGCATTTGCCATGGTTAAGGAACTACTAGTACTACTGAAGGACAGAGAACAGTACAAAAATACATACTGAAAGTACTTGCCAGGATTAATGCGAACGCACAGTCCAAAAGGAGACTATGGAAGCCATCATTTAACCAAAGCCTTCTTAATACATGTGTTTTCCAAATACGTACAATTTTCAGCCAACTAAAGCTTAAGTACCAAAATATTTTTGGTTAAAGTTGTTTTATATGGGAATATTTCTACAACAAGATAATCCCTATAAAGCATGGAACATGAGTCCTGGCACACAGAGTTCAGTGTTAGTAATTTTTTTTTTTTTGGTTCTTTTTTTTCGGAGCTGGGGACCGAACCCAGGGCCTTGTGCTTCCTAGGTAAGCGCTCTACCACTGAGCTAAATCCCCAGCCCCAGTGTTAGTAATTTTTAATGTTAATTAAGTGTATTATGTAAGTGCTTGCCTTAGGATTCAAAATGAACAGAGTATAATTACTCCTCTTGATGGCCCAAGGGCATCCTAATAAATATTAAATACTTAATGAGGCTACGAGCACAAGGACATCTTGGAAGTTACCAAGAATTCTGGGGTTGTTGGCTCCTGCACAGCTCCAATGTGAGGTCTGGCTGATGGTGGGACTGGAGTCAGCCAGCTACCACTAACTCTATCAAGCTGTCAGTTCTCATGGCTGTCAGAGTGCCCGCACTGGCTATTTCTCAAACTGTCCTACCACTAAACATCTTTGAACTGAGACATTGAGCTGAGACATTAAATATTGGAAACCCATACAAACAAGGACTGGTCTATCTACCCTACCTCAACCCATTTCCTCATTGTTCAGAAACACTGAAGTTTCCAGAGTGGAGTCTGTGAGTCTATTCTGGTTTGATGCTGCATACCTACAATAACAGCAATCAAGAGGCTGAGGCAGGAGGACTGCAAGCCTGAGGCTAGGCTGAGGTACATAGTGATACTTTGTCTCAAAAAATAAAATACAGGAAAAGGTAAGAGGCCCACCCGCCCTGAGAATTTTCCTAAGCCCTCAGTTGGGATCCCAGGAAAACCTAACTAAGAAGGTCCCCCAATTCAAATGGGTAGTGTCTTAGTTGGGGTTTCTCCTGTTGTGAAGAGACACCATGGCCATAGCAACTCTTATAAAAGAAAACATTTAGTTAGGGCTGGCTTACAGTTCACAGGTTTAGTCCATTATCATCATGGTGGGAAGCACAGTGGCATGTAGGCAGGCATGGTGCCTGAGAGGTACCTGAGACTTCTACATCTGGATTTGCAGACATCAAGAAGAGAAAAGAAAGGGAGCAACTAGGCCTGGCTTGAGCATCTGAAACCTCACAGCCCACACCACAGTGACAAACTTCCTCCAAAAAGGCCACACCTCCTAATAGTGCCATTCCTTAAGAGCCTATGAGGGCCATTTTCATTCAGACTGTCACAGGTAGAAAGAAACTGCACAGCTTTAAAATGTGTATGTGATCACTAGCCACTGTCTAGGTAGGGGAGGTGGAGGGAGGCACGGTGTAGAGTATATGCAGAATGAATGTTTCTGGGACTCATGACTTCAAGACTAGAAATACTTTCTTAAGTAAACAGTTTGCTCAAATGCCCACAAGTCTATTCCTTTGTCCCTACCCTTTAGAATGCAGAGTTGACATTTAATCAAGATTCTAGAGAAATTAAAGCCCCCATACTACTGTGCTGGACTTGTGATAGATGCGTCTCTAGCCTATTCTTTTTCTCTTATTCTTTCAACCTCAACCTTTAATCGCATCTTCTGAGAAAAGACTTATGCGTTTGATTCTTCTGATATCACACAGGCTCAGGCAGGAAGGAGGAAGGGCCATGGTGGCTGCCAGTGGAGAACAGGCATGTTATTGACGACAGGAGTTGTGGGACTTGGTTATTTCTGTTGCTTCTGAGGACGATATTTTAAAGAAAACTCTTCCTCATGACTGAAGGAGATTTTCACACATAAGACATAGACCAGCAGCCGGTGTATCAGTGACATGTCATGGCATCACTCTGCACATAGGTATAGGGGAGTTACAGATTGTGGATGTGGAGAAGGGACTGTTGGTAGGTAGTGGTCATGAGAATCACAGTCTCTTGTCTCTACCAGGATCTCTATTTCTATTTTTCTTCCACAGCCGTAAACGACTCATCATTGATAGCCAACGTTAATTTTTAAAACATAGTGTTTTATCTGTGCTTGTGCTCACAGCCCACACAATAGGGGAAAGGGAAACTAGCTGCGGAGCTGCTGCAGCGAGCATGGGGACTTCTCAAGTCTCACACAATTTTTCTGGCTCTTCAAGAGCTGTTTAAAAGAAAAAGGCTTAAGGTAAAAAGAAACACTATAGAGAGATTTCTTAGTGAATTTCTACACCTTGGTTCGCTATCTCTGGGAATCTCACGGTAGACAGCTCTGATAAGCTGGGAAAGATTTAAATTTTGCTTGGGAGCAAAGAACCTTAAAGGGACAGGCTACATTAGAAATGCTACAGGAGGAACTATCTGAAAAGGCTGAGAGCGAGGTGGGAGAGGACTCTAAGGAAAACAAGAACAAGAAAGGAATTTCTGACATTTGCTCACAGAAGGAGAGCGCTCATTAAGAGAAGTTCTTTAAGGAAGCCTGCCTTATCTGCTGGCCTTATTCCAAGGGAGGAGTCAATCTCCAGCATTAAATTACTTTTCTCATTCGTCATCATTAACATGGAGAGTGCCTTTGATCCTATTCCCACAGCAGCCAGTTCCTGCCCCTGTGGTCAAAATGCCCCAGGTTGGGGGACAAAAAGAGCCCCTAAAATAGTTTCAAAGAATCTACAACAAACTGAAAAACTTTGTTTTGCCAGTCAAGATTTAGAATTCAGGCTTTGGCGGTGGCCAACGTCAGGATTAATGTTTTCTTTTCCATGGGCCTTTAACCCAGAGAGACAGTTTGGTAAAGGGCTGTTACTGAGGTCCTGATAGCCCCAGGTGAACTGGTTACAATTCTTTTGTCAGCCACCTGGCATCTAGCACCCAGGTTCTAACCATCTCTCCATCCTTTTGTTATTAGTTGTTACTAGAAGCCTAGTGTCATTTGGAGGCTGGTTCTCTTGAGAGACAAAGCCACAGAGCTGACACTGAAGAGAGATACTCCTTGAGGGAGAATCTAAGTCTAGAGAGATAGTCGATAACAGATCGGCTGCCTCTCTGCTCGCCTTTCTGTTTCATAGACAAAGCTTGTGCTTATTTGTACAATGGCCTTTTTGTCCAAGAAAGCCTCCTGGTTTAGCTGTGTGACTAAATGCTATTTGCCCTCTTCGGTGGACCTCTATTCTCAAGATTCTCTTGTTTTCTCACCATCTCATTTGAGATGCTTGTTAGTAACTGTTACAGATCTTCTTTACCACCGAGGAAAGACAAAATCCTACTAGAGGCTAGAAAGAATGTTCCAGACAAGGGTGGAAGGCCTCACTCCTGCCTGTTGACTTCAATATGCCTAAAGGTAGGGAGTGCCAGGTCTGCCACCAGGCTCCAAGGGTGGGTCTCTGAGGGGCTGGAAAATGCCCCACCAATCTGGCTAAGATAAAGAAAAAAATATAAAGAAAAAGTTACAGAAATTTAAAGGGTTAAGCTAAGTTGCTGAGAGTTAGTGTAAGTTACAGAGAAAGTAAAGTTAAAGTGTGGTTAAGTGGGCATCATCTAATAGCTGTAGAGGAAGATACAGAAGATATGAGAGAGACTGAGGAAGAGGAAGAGGAAAGAAGGTAAAAAGAACAGGAAGCTAGGGAAAAAAAAGAGACAAGAGAGAAACATATACTGGCCACAGTAGTTAGGGGACCTAGGAAGGTAGTACCTGGCAACAGAAGAGAATTCCTGGCTAAAGATCAGTGTGCCTAATACAAAGAAAAAGGACACTGGGTCAGGGACTGCCCAAGAAAGAACAAGAGGGGCCACTGAAGAGCTTCTTAGTCCTAGAGTGTTGGCTATGTACAGAGATAGAAGGGAAGTGTGGATACAGGGACCCAATGCTCTGTGCTCCTATGCCCCCCGCAGTGGGCCAATATCCAAAGACCTTGAGTGCAAGGGGCTACTGGCAACGAACAATACTTATGGACTGCCCGAAGAACAGTGGACCTTGGCGTGGGCCGGGTAACCCATCCACTAGCTCATGGTCATCCCTGACTGCCCCTATCCCTTTTTCATGAGAAAATTGCTCTCCAAAATGGCTTGCGTGGGCTAAAATGGCTGGGTGAGGCCATGTGTATGCATATCTACAGACTGTGTATGTGGAGCTTAAGACCTGTCTCAGTGCACCAGTACCTGATGCTGGGAGATGTGTGGCTTAGTCCTGTTCTGCCTGGAACACATCCTTCCTGCCAGCCGGGCACTAACAATTATCACCCAATCCAGGACTTAAGCTGTGATAGAGTGGCTGATGTTTTGCCTTTGAATAGAATGTCCCAAAAGATGGGATCACTGGTCAGCTGCCATGGACTAGATTCTCCACCTGTTGGGGGCAATCTGGTCACCTTGCTGCCCAATCCGGACCTGGAGCCACTGCAACATGAGTGTCAAACACTGGCAGAAGCCCATGGGTGGAGGAAAGACCTCTGCGACTGGCTGACTGACCCCTGCTGAAAGCCGAGGACCTTGTCCACAGACAGTCCTCTTCATGAATGAAGGTCAGAGATAAGTGGGTGCTGCCATGGTGGACAACACAATGTCATCTAGGATGGCTAAACTTCTACCCCTTCCAGACTCAGCTTTACCCCCTTTGAGATCTTATATGGGGCCTCAGCTCCTCTGACTGTATTAGATGATGTTACTGAACCAACATGTCATAGTAATAATGATTTGTATGCCAGGCTAAAAGACCTACAGGTGATACAGAAAGAAATCTGCTCACAGCTGACAGCAACCTATGCCCCGGGGACCCCTGAGACATTTCATCAGTTCCAGGTCAGAGACTGCAGCTACACTGAGCCCAGACACTCGAGCCTCACTAGAAAGGACCATACCTGGTGCTACTGACCACCTTGACAGTCATTAAGTCTCAGCCCTCACCAGCAGTGTACTAGCTGTTGGGGCTGAGAGCTGGGACCTAGAGGGACACTCAGATCTTCAAAAAGCTCCCTAGATTTAAGTGACTGGGAGGTTGCTATAATGCTCACTTGAGGAGTGTGCTTTAGAAACAAGAATTGCATGTTTGCCCTGGGTTCTATCGGGATAGGTGAGGAGACAGGCTTGATTTATCATTACATATGTTAGTACTCCTAACACTTCTTGAGACTGTGCCTCAGGAATCACAATCTGTATAAGTTTAAAAGTTCTGAAAGCTAGTCATGACCTTGGTGTATAGGTTTATAGTGTCCAGATTAAAATCCTGATGCTAAAAACTTAATAAGACACAAAAGAGAGTTAAAAAATTATTTAAGGCTATCTAGGTGCTACAAGGGCAGCACAAGGACATCTGCTGTTGCCCTACAAGGCTTATAGAGAATTCAGAACTGCCATTGACTCAGATATAAAAAGAGTAAAAAAAGACTTTTTAGCTGACCTCCAAGAATACCTAACCTCCCTCTCAGAGGTAGTCCTTCAAAATAGGAGAAGATTAGACCTGATATTCCTTAAAGAAGGAGGGCTATGTGCTGCTTTGAAAAAAAAAATGTTATTTTTACCTCGATCACTCAGGGACCATTAAAGATTCTATGGCTAAACTTAGAGAGAGGCTAGACAAGAGAAGACGAGAACGAGAAGCCACTGATAGTTGGTTTCAAAGCTGGTTAAACAGGTCCCCATGGCTTACCACCCTGCTGCCGGCCTTAGCTGGTCCCTTGATTATCCTCCTCCTTTTGCTCACTTTTGGGCCCTGCATAATTTATTGCTTTTTTTGTTGTTGTTCTTTTTATCGGAGCTGGGGACCAAACCCAGGGCCTTGTGCTTCCTAGGTAAGCGCTCTACCACTGAGCTAAATCCCCAGCCCCATTAATCGCCTTTTAACTTTTGTCAGGGAACGGATTAGTGCTGTACATGTCCTCATGTTAAGACAACAGTATCAGGCTGTACGGGGTAAAGAGCCTCTAGATGCTGAACTCATCATGTAGTTCTAAGATTAGAACTACTCACAAAAAGTAGAGGGGAATGAAGTTAAAATAAAAACTTCATAAAAACTGCAAAAGAACAGCAGATAAGGGGACAGGACAGAGCAGGCCTGAGATGTGCCCCGACAAGCCTAAAAACAAGGTCAAGGGATTGTTCCAGGAACTAGCAGCCACCATCTCAGCTGAGTCGGGGGCCATCCTGACGGACAACTCCCTGCTCTACAGATAAAGATAAGACGCTCTCCTACATTGAGAACACTCCAGCCCGCACGGACTGCTTACAGATGAGACCTTGTACCCATTTCCCTTGCAGATAACCACGCTGAATCCCCTTGCCTTCCCCTATAAAAAGCCTTAAATTTCGAGTCTTGGGGTCGATTCCTCTGTCTCCTGCGTGACACACGTTTCAGCCCGAGATCTCATTAATAAATGCTACCTCTTGCTGTTACATCAAGACGGGCTACTCGCGTTTCCTGGGGAACTCCATCCCGCGACTAGAGAGGCTCCCCAAATTTTGGCGCGGCTTTTTCACTAGCACTAAAGGCACACCCAACCACCCTAAACATAATCCCTACCCTTCTAACTCAGCTTGTTTCCAATAGACTCCTGGCATTTACTTTGACCATGTTTTTGAATTGTTAGGTATTTATGCAGATTTCAAGACACAGACTTTGCCACAGAGCCCAGGGTTTCAGTGAATGGAAGTATGAATACTTTTGTTATAGTGAGAGTTATACAAATGTGCAAAGGCTTGACCATATTTAGTACATTCACAGTTTTTCTCTAGTGTGGTATATTTTATGCTGTTTGTCTTAATTTGGGTTTTAATGCTGTGAAAAAATACCATGACCAAGGCAACTCTTAGAAAGGACATTTAATTGGGGGGAGGGTATACAGATTCAGAGGTTCAGTCTATTATCAAGGTGGAAGGAATCTCAGTGTCCAAGCAGACATGGTGCTGGAGAGAGTTCTACATCTTGATCAGAAGGCAGCCAGAAGACTCTTCTGCCCTGGGTAGAGTTTAAGCATGGGGTCTCAAAGCCAACCACCACCACCCCCTCCCCCACAGTGACACACATCCTCAAAGGCCACATCTACTCCAAAAGGGCCATACCTCATAACAATGCCACTTGCCATGGGCCAAGTATATTTTAACCACCATACCTTTGAATATCACAGTAAAGGCTTTACTGCATTGGTTACATTCATAGGGTTACTCTTTAGTATGTATGTGTTCTTTTATGTAGTTGGAGTTGGCTTGATTGTGAAAAGGCTTTACCACATTCATTACATTCGTAAGGTTTCTCTCCAGTATGAATTCTTTCATGCCTTTTAAGGTCATTCTGACCTACAAAGGCTTTACCACATTGCTTACATTCGAAAGGTTTCACTCCAGTATGTATTGCTCTATGTGTTTGGAGACTAGTGTTACATGCAAAGGCTTTACCACATTGCTTACATTCGAAAGGTTTCACTCCAGTATGTATTGCTTTATGTGTTCGGAGACTAGTGTTACATGCAAAGGCTTTACCACATTCACTACATTTGTAAGGTTTCTCTCCAGTATGTATTACTTTATGTGCTCGGAGATTAAAATTGAATACAAAGGCCTTACCACATTCATTACATTTGTAAGGTTTCTCTCCAGTATGTGTTCTTCTATGTTTTTTAAGATCATTCTGACCTACAAAGGCCTTACCACATTCATTACATTTGTAAGGTTTCTCTCCAGTATGTATTCTTTTATGTCTTTTAAGCTCACTCGGAACTACAAAGTCTTTACCACATTGATCACATACATAGGGCTTCTCTCCAGTATGTATTCTTTTATGTACTTGGAGATAACTATGATATGCAAAGGCTTTATTACACCAATCACATACATAGGGCTTCTCTCCAGTGTGTATTCTTTTATGTACTTGGAGATAACTATGAGATGCAAAGGCTTTACTACACTGATCACATTCATAGAGATTCTCTCCAGTATGTATTCTTTTATGTACTTGGAGATAACTATGAGATGCAAAGGCTTTACCACATTGATCACATTCATAGAGATTCTCTCCAGTATGTATTCTTTTATGTACTTGTAGATAACTATGAGATGAAAAGGCTTTACCACATTGATCACATTCACAGAGCTTCTCTCCAGTATGTATTCTTTTATGTACTTGGAGATAACTATGAGATGCAAAGGCTTTACCACATTGATCACATTCATAGAGATTCTGTCCAGTATGTATTCTTTTATGTACTTGGAGATAACTATGAGATGAAAAGGCTTTACCACATTGATCACATTCACAGAGCTTCTCTCCAGTATGTATTCTTTTATGTACTTGGAGATAACTATGAGATGTAAAGGCTTTACCACATTGATCACATTTGTAAGGTTTCTCTCCAGTATGTATTAATTTATGACTTCCAAGATTACAACGATGTTCAAAGGCTTTACCACATTGATCACACTTGTAAGGTTTCTCTCCAGTATGTGTTATTCCATGCGTTTTGAGATAACTGAGTCGAGCAAAGGCTTTACCACATTGATCACATACATAGGGCTTCTCTCCAGTATGTATTCTTTTATGTACTTGGAGATAACTATGAGATGTAAAGGCTTTACCACATTGATCACATTCATAGAGCTTCTCTCCAGTATGTATTCTTTTATGTACTTGGAGATAACTATGAGATGTAAAGGCTTTACCACATTGATCACATTCATAGAGATTCTCTCCAGTATGTATTCTTTTATGTACTTGGAGATAACTATGAGATAAAAAGGCTTTACCACATTGATCACATTCACAGAGCTTCTCTCCAGTATGTATTCTTTTATGTACTTGGAGATAACTATGATGTGCAAAGGCTTTACCACATTGATCACACTTGTAAGGTTTCTCTCCAGTATGTGTTATTCCATGAACTTGGAGATGACCGAGTTGTGCAAAGGCTTTACCACATTGGTCACATACATAGGGCTTCTCTCCAGTATGTATTCTTTTATGTACTTGGAGAGAACTATGATATGCAAAGGCTTTACCACATTGATCACATTTGTAAGGTTTCCCTCCAGTATGTGTTATTCCATGTGTTTTGAGATGACTGAGTCCTGCAAAGTCTTTACCACATTGATTGTATTTGTAGGATTTTCTTCCAGTATGTATTAGTTTATGCCTTCCAAGATTACAACGACGTTCAAAGGCTTTACCACATTGATTACATTTGTAGGGTTTTTCTCCAGTATGAATTCTTTCAAGAGTTTGAAGCTGAGAATCGTATGTAAAGGCTTTATCACGTGGCTTACATTCATAGAGTTTCTCTCCAGTATGTGTGCTTTTATGTCTTTGGAGATGACTCTGTTGTGCAAAGGCTTTACCACACTGAGTATTTTCAGAGGGTTTCTCTCCAGGATGACATCTTTCATGCCTGCAAAGATAGATAGTTAGCACATGGGAAAGCTTTACCACATTCAATAAACTAATGAATCTTTTTACCTGTGGAAATTAATTTTATAATTTGGTCTATTTGTAAAGAAGAATCACATCTTAAGGTTGTATCACTTTGTTTACACTCATGGTTTCCCATTCATTATGGGTTGGTAAAAGTGTTATTACATGGCTCACATTTGTAGCATCCTTTATCTCTATGAGATTTCTCATATATTTGAAGAGAAATGGAAGAGCTAGAGCTTTACCACACTGAGTACATTCATATGTTTTCCTTTATTGTGAAATACACTACATTTGCATACCACATCAGCAAAGTGAACCAGGACAAACAGAAAGGGATTTCCACAATCCTAGTATTCATAGGGATTTTCTGCTATGTGAGTTTATGGATATATTCCCAATGAAGTTGGGAAACCAACTAATTATAAACTTGTATCACACTGAGAAAGTCTGCTCAAATGTGGACTACTACATATATCTTAATTGTTCTGGGGGGGGGGGCATTGCTTCTTTCAATATCCTTGTGCTCACATGGCTTGTATCCATTGTGACACAGGATATAGCTGTTAAAATAACAAATGAAATATTTCCACTTTGTATTCACACAGTTTGACTTTTTGTTCATCATAGTCATATGGTATAAGAATCAAGGTTTCTCTTCAACAACATTCTTGACTCTCATAAACTGTCCCTCTCACTTAAACTTAACAATGTTCCTATATGAGTAATCAGCTTTACTATGATATATTTGCCTATTAGAAACATAAACTTATCACCTACTCTATCTCTCTCTCTCCCTCTCTCTCTGTGTGCGTGTGCGTGTGTGTGTATGTGTGTGTGTGTTTGTTTTATCAGACTAAAGAGATTGCAGATTGGCAGGTTTACAGAGTAGCTGTAATGTGGCTATGATTCAAATGGTAATATCTGTTAAGGCATTGTTTCTTTGTCTTCTTTCTTAGAGGAATGCCTTGCAAAAAACAAGTCAGACACCTGACATTGAGGTACATGGATTTCTGAGAATTTAATAATCAATACAGTTAAAGAAGTGCTTTTTTTTTTTTTTTTTGTTAACACTGTTGCTTTCCTTTAAAAGTTCCAGGACATACTAACATTTCTTCAGGGGCATATTCATACGAACTTGCACATGAAAATTACCTTCCATGTCTTCTGAAACTTTGACAATGCTCATCAATAGTATGGTCTTCCCAATTGTAACCTAAAATACAATACCAGAAAATGTATGATATATTATTGGAAATTAGGCAACATTTAAGTTACTATCTTCAGTGAACCTGATTTTTTCACCTCATTCTTCTTTATTCTCAACTGAAGTTACAGAAAAGCAACAGTAACAAAGGAACATTTGTTTCCTTATTTTAAAAACTGAAAGAAAATTCACTGTCTTACCTATAGCAGTGAGGTTCCTGTAGGTCTCCAGCATCACATCTTTGTAGAGACTCTTCTGTGAAGGATCCAGCAAAGCCCATTCTTCTCGAGTGAAGTTCACATGTACATCATCATAGGTCAATGCATCCTGAAATATCCCATACATTAGTAAAACAGAATCCATGATACCAATATCACTGTAAATGTATGCTTCTGGTGCTTCCCCCACTTATTTCTTGACCCAGATGTTCTAATGTTAATTACCAAATCATCTTAGAAGAAAAGTGAGTAATAAGGTTTACCTCTGTCATTTCTTTGCTTTTTGAGTAGGATATAGCCTTGCAAGAAAAATGTTAATTAATGCAGAGAGAGAGAGAGAGAGAGAGAGAGAGAGAGAGAGAGAGAGAGAGAGAGAGAACGGCAAGCAACACTGAGCATACATCAGAAAAATTGTATGAACATTTACTAAGTACAAAAAATATCAAGTGAGTATATAGGCTCATGTCTTTAATCCAAGAAATCAGGAGGCAGAGGCAGGTATATCTGAGGTCTATCCAGGACAGCCAGAGGTACATATTAAGACCCTGTCTCCCCTATGAAAAATCAATCAAACTAACAAGAAAGATAGAAAGGACTCAGAGGTTTTTACTAGAGTCCCTACAAAGAATTACATTCACTGCAGTTCTGTATTCATCTTCCAGAATCTTGAGATGGCCCAGTTTAAACTGTAACAGTAATGAAATCTTACTAAAAGGGAATGAATGTTTAAACAGATAGCTGAAAATATTGGCAATGTAAATGTTGATCCTAAATAAGCAACATAGGACAGGAGCTGGCTCAGCAGTGAAGAGCTCTTGCTGGTCTTAAAAATAATTGGCCTCAATTGCCAGTAGTTACAATGGAGCTTCACAACTATTGATTACTCCAAGTTCAGGAATTCTGAAGCCATTTTCTGACTACTATGGGGTTTAGGCATACATGATGTGCATATTCATTCATACAGGCAAAATATACATATTCATTAAAATAAATCAACACAAACGCAACAGGTAGGAAAAATGTCATATACCTGCAGTCCAATGACTCAGAAAGCTCAGGCAATATAGCCAGGCAGTATTAATGTCATGAATACATGCCACCTGAGAAACAGAATATGCTCTCTGTCAAATTTCAAAATTCATAACGTGGATGAAGATCAACACAGCAGCATATGCTTGACATGTGCCAAAACCCACAGTCCAACCCATCAGCCAATAATATAAAAACAAACAAACAAACAAAGAGAAAGCTGGGCATGTTGGCTGACATTTAATCCTGGCACTCTGGAGCCAGAGGCAGGTGGACCATTTACATCTGAGGCCGCATGTTCTAAACAGCTACTTTCAGGACAGCCAGGGCTACATAGAGAAACTTTGTCCTCAAAATAAAAACAAAACTAAAATGATAAAAAAACACCAGGCTTGCAAAATACCTTAGCACTGAATAGCAATTGCTTCAACTGCATCTTATGTGATTTAGGGTTAGAGTCTATAATGCTGAAGGCAAGACAACATAAGAAGGAAGCTGACTAATCAGGTACAACCACTACACAATACACACACACACACACACACACACACACACACACACACACACCCCACACAGGAAATGGGTTGAGTCTATAGACATCCAAATGTCATCCCCAATAACTAATCATCTAGAAAGTTTCCTCCTACGAAAGCTTTTATTGAGAGAACTGAGTTGGCCAGAGCAAGGCTGACTCCTCCATGACAGGTTGTAAACTGACAGGTTGGGAAACTAGGCCTAAGTTTCTGTTTCCCAAACTGGAAAAGTCCAAACAAATCAATTCTAGGAAAACCATCCCTCACAGGCAGCTAATCAGGAGCTTCCCATGACCCTAATAGCCTGCAGCCCATACACTCTTCAAATGCCTCGAATCACTTCTGACACTCTTGATTGCCACATCTTGTAAAATCAGAAAGCAAGTTATATCTTTCCAACATACAAAGGCACAGAATACCCCTTCCCATTCCAGTAGAGAGGAATGTGTACATAGTGAGGGAAGATTGGACCAAAGCAAGAAACCCAGCAGGACAAACACCAAATCCTGCATCTCTGTCTCAGATACAAGGAGCTTCAGTTTCAAAAGGCTTAGATGGCCATATCCCTGCAACTTCTCATACATCTCTTGGCTTTGTTACCTCCACTTGCTATATGCAGCTCTCCATGACAGGTGTCTCACAACTTAGGTATCTCTAAATCGTGTAGTCTCAAATGCAACTCAGACTTCATCCTCAGATTCATCCCATGCACTCTCATAGTGTCCTCCCTCACTGGGGATCTCACTCTGCCAAACATAGATGGCTGGAACAGGGCTCAACTGAAACCACGGGGGAAGAAGCGATAACCTTATTTTTCCATATTTCTTATTTCCAGAACTTGGGTGCCACGCTTGGACCAGTAGTAGCAGGTTTTATATGAAGTTCCTTCCTGGGTCTAGGAATGACTTTGCCAACTCCCCCTTCCATTAACTGAAGGCTTAGCAGGAGGGACTGTTTCCCTTAATTCACCTTCTTAGGCTTCCAATCCTGAGCAAAGACATTCTCTTTAATGGTGATAATCTCTTTGAAAATTCATGCCTCTGTCTCAGCATTTGGCTGCCATGGGTAACTTCCCAGGGCTGCTTTTCTCTACAAACCACAGACTTTGCATTTATTTCTGCTCAACTTGTTGTTTTTTTCTTGTAGTCCAAAATGAGTTACTAGTAATAATCATCTAACAGATTCAATATTTCACCTAAGAAATATAGCTAATCATTTTTTAATTCTGCCTTACTCAATTTCTCAGTGCATGGGCAGAATAAGAAAGATTTGGGGTCAAAATACCACATAAATGACTTCTAGCTAGATTTTTCATGGAGTCTATTTTCCACTGAAATCCTATGACCTCAACTTCTGACTGCATTACTTGCATGACTCCAGTCTTCCAGGTGCTACAACAACAGCCGACTAAGCTCTGAATACAGCTTACTATGCTGTATTGCCATCTCAAGCCCTGATATTTACCACTTTCCTCCAAAGGAGAACATTTCTAGTTTCTCTAGTTTCTGTCCAGCAACAAAATAACCTTTTTTTTTTTTTTTTTTTTTGTTCTAACTTGCTACTTTCCTACTTTGATTCAATTCTCTAACCAAGAGCATCTCAGGAAATAAACAGGTTCACTTGTTTGGTCCAGTCACATGACAGCCATAAGTTCTGGAGCTTAGGATAGAAACTCAAGCTTCAAGAAAAGGAAAAAACCATGAACAATTATTGTTTCCTGCTTGGTCACTGTCTCATACTTACCCAGCTCTCTTACCCAGCCCAGGCCCACTTGCTCAGGGATCCTGCCACCCTCAGTGTAGAGCATTCCCACATCAGTCATCACAACACAATCTCTCACTGATACAGCATCCAGGCATTTTGATGAGGGCATGCCCTCAGATGAGAGCCCCTCAGATGATTGTAGGCTCTAAAATGTTCACAACTGAAGCTAACTAGGACAAAAAGGCAATAATATATCAGAAAGTTTAAAAAACCCAAATCAAATATCAAATGTGTTAACAATATCAGTCATTTAAGTAGCAAAAAACAAACAAACACAAACCACACACACATTCGCGCGCGCGCGCCCGCACGCACACACACACACACACACACACACACACACACACACACACACACACACACACACATATGCACACAAACCCCAAAATTGATGATTGCAACAACTGGAAAACACAGATTTGCCAAGAAATGAGGAGAGGCAAGCCTTCAGAAGAGGACACTAAAACAGTAACAGTTTCCCAAACTATCAAAACCTCAAGAAACTCATGACATAGTAAATTTTCAGAAGAGAAAATTCTAGGTGAAGGTCTTTCATTTTCCAGAGAAACAATATAATTAGATTATAATGAATAGAATCACACAACATAAATGATATCAAAAATAAAAGGAGTCAGAAAGACAGACAGAAAGTGTTTTGAACATGAAGTACAAGATTGTAATAACAATTTTAAGAAACTACAGGCCAATCCTCATTTCTCCTCTTTGCCAATAAATAAATAAATAAATAAATAAATAAATAAATAAATAAATAGGATTAGAAGTGGCAAAATCCCAGTCAATTGGACATAGTGGCAGCCTAAGCAATGGGAAAATAGTTTTTTAAACAAATCCATATCTTATAGAGGCCTAATATATAAAATACATAAAAACCTCAAGAAATTAGACTTTCTAAAGCAAAAAATTCAATTAAAAAATGGGGTATAGGAGCTGGAGAGATGGCTCAGTGGTTAAGAGCAGTGAGTGCTCTTCCAGAGGTCCTGAGTTCAATTCCTAGCAACCACATGGTGGCTCACAACCATCTGTAATGGGATCTGATGCCCTCTTTTGGCATGTCTGAAGACAGCTCCAGTGTACTCGATTACATTAAATAAATACATCTTAATAAATGGGGGGTGGTATAAATCTATACAGAGAATTCTCAACAGAGGAATCTCAAAAAGCTGAGAAATACTTAAAGAAATCATTATCATCTCAGCCATCAAGGAAATGAAAACTACTTTGAGAATCTATCTTGCACATGTCAGAAGGGCTAAGATCAATACAAGTGACAAGTCACGTTGGTAAGGATATGGAGAATGGGTAATAACTCTCCATGCTTGTAGGGTGCAAACTAATACTGCCACTATGGAAATGAGCATTTCCTCAGAGTCCTGGTGCCTGAGAATCCATCTATCTCAAATCACAGCTATAAAGCTCTTGGGCATCTATCTAAAAGGTGCTCCACCCTACCACAAGGCCATTTGCTCACCTATGTTCATAGCATATTTATTCACACTTGCCAGAACCTAGAAACAACCGAAAAGTACCTCAACTGAAGAATGGGTTGAAGGACCCTAGTTCTTACTGAAGCCTAAGAGCTGTCAGGAGGCTTGGCCTGGTGGAAAGTAGGTAGGTTATGGGGACCCTAAGGGCTTTTGCCAGCTTTACATCAACTGCCTCGGGCCAAGGCTAGGACAAGTTCCATTCTCCACCCACAGTTCTTGGGAGGAGCAGGGACATTCTTGAAAATCCTGCAAAATGTACCTGTAGTACATTTAGCCTGACCCTCTGGTCCCAGATGAAGAGCTCAAAGGCATGCCATATAAGTTTGAACTGTAAACCTGCTAATGTAACCTGTACCTCTGAAAGTATAAAAACTGCTTGTCACAGCCATTGGGGTCACCTTCCAGTCCCTCGCTACGAGGGGCTGATAGAATCTTGACCCTGACACACCCGAAAATAAACTCTTACCTTTGCATTAAACTCCATTCTCATGCCTCACTTGGGGGAATCTCCTGGTAGTTAAGACTCACTTTGAACCTTACAGGGTAAACAAACAATGTGGTACATTTATAAAATGGAGTATCACTCAGCTGTTTAAAAAGATGACATCATGAATTTACAGGCAAGTAAATGCAACTAAAGAAATCACACCCAGAATGACAAACATGGCATGCATTTACTTACAAGTGGATATTACCTATTAGGTAAATAGTAATAAACCCAGGGAGGCTAGTTAAAGAGGTGGACTCTAGGGAGGAAGCACAGATCTCTTTCAACAGGGGAAATAGAATAAATTCTGTGAGTAGACCAGAGTTTGATGGGAACAGGAGTAGGGAGGATCAGTTGAGGGGTATGCAGGGGAAAGTACAATGCAGGTAGAAACAGCTGGAATTAGGGGTTATTTGGAATTAGTATAGAAATCCAGTACAATGACAACTTCCTGGATGACCAGGGTGACCCTAATGAAAACTCCTAGTAATGGAGGATATGGAGTCTGAACTGACCATCCTTTGAAACCAGACAGGGCTTCGATGTTGCTAATAAGTTACATTTGGTTGAGCTCTTGGCCAAGGCGGTCCCTTAGCTCCTTCAACAATCCTTGCTGATGCAAGGACAAACTTTGCTCTCAGATAACTGACAGCAGGGACTGATCATTAAGGACAAATTCCACACAGTTCACTGAATGCAGAGGTCAAGCTAGTACAGGCTCGGAGCCTTCACCCCGGTGTTCTATTCTCTTTGAGGAGAGAAGGTACTCTACAGGCTAAAAAGAAGAAAGAGAAACCTGGAAACACCCCCTCTGCGCCCAACACCCACACACACCTACAATTGATCCTTCCTAAGATGTGCTGGGGCATGATGGTAACAAATTGGTTTGAGTGGCCAACCAATGTTTGGTTTAACTTGAGGCCCTTGACATGAGAGGGAACCCATGACTAACACTGACTGGATTTCTAGGAATCTTACAGAAACTTAAATGGCAAGCATAGAGACAGCATGGGTCTATGCCAGGTCCTCTGCTGATACGTTATGGCTGTTAGCTTGGTGTCTTTGAGGGACTGTAACAGTGGAAGCAGGTGTAACTCTGATTCTTTGGCTTGATCTTGAGATTTTTCCTATCAGGTTGCCTTGTCCACTATGAAGACTTTCACCTTGTCTTTTTCTATCTTGTTTTGTCTGTTAGGTCTGCTCCGTTTTGAAGAGGAAACGGGTGGGGGGGGGGTGGATCTTGGGGAAAGGATAGAAGTGGGGGGTAGTTGGGAGTGTAGGGTGGGGAAACAGTGGTCAGGATATATTACATGAGAATCTACCCTCATTTAAAAACTTAATTCAATATTGCTTTAATGAAAATGCAAAGAAGGGAAGCTATAGCGAACAAAGAAGAGCAAAATCGTAAAGTTAGGGGCAGCATGATTGTGATACATACAGTTCTCTTTCTATTTTTGTAGACAGTTACTATGACATAGAAGTGTAAAAATACCTTGAAGGGTTACTTCCTGCTTCTGATAATCTAGGCCTAGTCAAGGAAGCTTATAGATTCTGTACAATCATATCTAGGTCTAGAATGACAGGGCGTAGGCCTGGGGGATTTAACAAAAGACACAGACTGGGGTCATTTGTGCAAAGAAAATGCCAAAGCTTTACTGAGGTTCACAGAATATACACCCCAAGTTCACTGGGTGGAGAAATCCAGGAAGCAAAGTGGAAAAATAGGTTATGCCCTCAGGTGAAAAACAGGAACAAAATTCAGGAACTGAATTCAGCCCAGGTGCCAAACTGAAAGATCAAGATGTTCCTTTGTTAGGAACTAAAGCTTCAACCTGCATCAGCAAGGCTCAGCAGGGGGCAAACACTGAGTGGGCTCAGGAGGGTCGGGCACTTGAGTGTTTTGGGCATCTGAGACTTAACTGTTGAATAAAATCACCCTTTCTTTTTTCTTTTTTTTTTTTTTTTTCTTTTCTTTTTTTCGGAGCTGGGGACCGAACCCAGGACCTTGTGCTTGCTAGGCAAGCGCTCTACCACTGAGCTAAATCCCCAACCAAAATCACCCTTTCTTGTTCTTTCTGAACTCTGGCTGGTCAACTCTGCTCTTCTAGCTCAAACTCTTCATGCTAACCACTTCAAATTGTGTCTTTCACTTCTGACTGAATTGCTGTGCTTGGTCTCAAATGAACTCTAGTCAACTGCTCTCTTCTCATTCTCTTGCTCATTTTCTCTTTTTCTGTCTTTAGCCTGCCTGTCTCTGTAAAATTCTCCAGGTAAAACTGCCTCCTCCTCTTACCCTCTGTGCTGCTGAAAGACCCCCAGAGCGGGGAGAGTTTCACTCAAGTTTCGGGATGACTCACCCCCAAGAACTCACGAGAGACGGTCCTTGCTGTAATAAACATGAGGTTTATTGATAGGAACCAGTGCACTGGGCTCTAGATTCATATCCTACACAGGGGCATAGGAGTTCGACCCAGATAGGCTGGAAGAAAGGGTATTTAAAGGGAGAAACCACAGCCCAAGGCAGCAGGGGTGGTGTCACTGGAAAATCACAGGAAGCTTCCTGCCTCTCAAGATTGCTTAACTTTGTGTTCCCTTTAGTTCCTAGGAGAAGCTTCCTGCTTCTCAAGGTTGTTCTGTTAAGATTCTAATTTAACTTTGCAGACAGTTAGCTGCTGGGAGAAGCTTTCTACTATCTTTACTAGTTCGGGAACCGCATATCTAAGGGCCTTATCTTTTTTTCTCCTTTTTTTAAAAATGTATTTATTTATTTATTTTGTATATGAGTACACTGTAGCTGTCTTCAGACATACCAGAAGAGGGCATCACGGATCCCATTACAGATGGTTGTGAGCTACCATGTGGTTGCTGGGATTTGAACTCAGGACCTCTGGAAGAGCAGTCGGTGCTCTTAACCACTGAGCCATCTCTCCAGCCCTAAGGGCCTTATCTTAAGTCCTTTTACTAGTTCTTGGGAGAGCAGGCTCAAGAAATGTGACCTTTTACCTACTTACAGATAGAAGGCAGGGTCTGGAATTTGAGGTATTTAAGGCTTCTTAGGGGTGAGATAGCATTTTTAAACTTCTGACATATTAGCTGAATTTTTTATTCTTTCACTGCTTCCTCTTATATTGCCTCTTTTCCCTCTTCTCTTGAGAGTTGGGTATATCCTATTCTGTCAGATCTTTCCCTGATTCATCATTTTTTCAGTCACTCAATTATACATTATTTACGAACATGAGTGCTTCCTTCTAAAACTATGTTTACCTTCATCATTTGAGAGCAAAGGTGTGTACTAAGGGCTGAGCCATACCAGTTAGAAACAGCTCCCCACCCCACCCCCCGCCCCCGCCAGTAAATTGGACAGTCTCTGGGTTCACAATTCGATCAAATACTCAGCAACACAGGAATTCATGACAAGCTCATCTTGGGCCCATTCTATATGTGAAATCAGAAGTTTTGTTCTCAGCAATGTGAAATATATATTACGCAGGAAACAAAAGGAGTTACTTTCTTGTGTTAGATTTCACTAGTTAGGAATGTGGAATTACAATGCTTTTCATTTCATTCCAAAGGAATACTCATAATTGTTTTTAAGAAAAACTAATGTTTGAATAACTATTCAAATAGAAATAAATGAGGTGTTGTACAAAATCGCTACATTAACTATATTATGCATTAAGCCTAAATAAACCAATGTATAAAAATATTAAATGTTTAAACGCTTTCTCCAAAGCAAAAATGAAAGTATTACCATCTAAGATAAGTTACTAAAGGCAGAGAAAACAAAGAGCCGAGTCAGTTATCTAAGACTTTTACATGTTTGTTCAACTCTAATTTATTGTTAGTTTTTAAACTCAAACAAAACAGTCAATCTGGTTCTTTTTTTCTATTCTTTTTTTTTTTCTTTTCATTTTTTCGGAGCTGGCGACCGAACCCAGGGCCTTGCGCTTCCTAGGCAAGCGCTCTACCATTGAGCTAAATCCCCAACCCTGTCAATCTGTTTCTTAACCTCCATTGTACTTCTTCATGCAGTATGACTCATTGGCAGAGGGCTCTCATGCCATCCAAATAAAGCCACTTTCTGCATTTTTACAGCATACTATAATAACACATTTGCTTCTCATCTACAACAACTCTTGCTACAGAAAGCTTGATATTTCACTTCTCTTCTCCACATAATGTTCTAAATAAACATTAGGAAAAAAAACTCTTTGAAGGAGATTGTTTCAGCTAGATTCTCTGCTTTCTGCCCTTCTATAGGAATTTGGGAGGAATTTGACCATGGACTAGGACTTAGGCAGTAGGTTCAGGTAAGAATATTTACATTTGGGCTAGAACCAGTCCTTTTCTCTTGTCAAACTGATGAGCCCTTAGAAACAATGATCACAGGTCTTTGTGCCTTGTTTGTTCCTTGACCTAGAATTGACCTTATTATGTGCTTGTACTAAAAATGGTAGAAAAGCAGACTGGAAAAAATAAACCCACTTCAGCCTCAGCACTCACTAGAATCATGCTATATATTGTCTAATTTTCTTTTTCCTTTCAATCCTCACTCCCTCCCTTGAGACCCTGTTGACTGACTGAGTTGACTTGGTCACCCTTCATTTTCGAGTGCTACCTACAATGTTGACAACATGGTTCAAGCTCCCATATCCATCTGATAATAAGAGTGCATTAAAGGTTAAAATTATATGGGAGAAAGAAATGGGTTGATAATGCTTAAGCTATAATTACATGCTGTTTTATGACAATAAAGCACTGACTGTGAGAGTCTTTACAAGTGCATAATCCTTTATCCACTCCTTTAACCCAAGGCACCCTTGGTCGCCTAGAGGCACCTAGCTGGTCCTCAACAAATGAGCATTGATGTTATTTTCATATTTAGGCAAGTATGAATACAACTGCAAGAAACATGAGCATTCTGGAACGATTTAAAACTAATTTCAAGTGCATGGAAACTATACTGAGAAGACTGCTGGGATCCATGGCAATTCTGTCATTTTTATGAGAACTTAGTGTTGGTATGAGGAACCGGCTCTATGGTTGCAGGTTGTCTCTAAACCCAGCGATAGCAGTGACGTCACCCAGAGGTGAAAGGGACCTGTGCATCTGTTGTCATATATTTCCAGTGTCCTCCTAGCCCATCTCCTACCCTCACCTGCAAGAAGTTATGTCCCTACCCAAATAAAAAGCCAACCCCTCCTGACCGTCGCCCCTTCTTTCTCTTTTCCTCCTTTGTCTCCTCCCCTCCTTTGTGCATCCCCCATCCCCAGCACCAATGAAAGTCTCTCACGTGGAACCGTACTGGCCAGGTGTGGTCTGTCTGGGCACGAGCCTCGATTCCCATACAACACTCTGTTGAATGGGGTTGCTTGGGTGTAGGTATTACGTACACATGTATCAGAATACATATATTAAATATGCACAATTTTACAGCAACTATAGAAACATAGTCTTAACTAGTTTTAGTAGGTATCTATGGAAAATCCCAACCTATTGCTATCAGAGTTTAGTGCTAAGACACAATCCTGTGTCACATCCAGATTCATTGCCCAGTTCTGTACCATGCTTTATTTTCACTCTTTTTGTTTTCTCCATTAAGTCATACTTACAAAGATCTTGTCTACGTGACAATAAGGATGTATTCTGTGTCACTAAAGTCTACACTAAAGTCCTCTTTCTATGGCTTTGGACATTATTTCACATCAGTTTCAGTTTCACACATGTACTATATAGCTTGCTAAATGAATTATTATGTAGAATATCTTTTACCAACTTATATAACTGTAAACAACACCATTACAGTGATGTTAAAAAAGCAATGTTCGGTATGTTAAATTTGCAGCAAAAATTCAATACAATCTAAAGAAAACGTCTAATAATACATAACAGGACAGCTGATTTCAAAGCTATTTGCCATGTGAAAAAACCCTCAGAATCATCAACAGGATTATAAAGAAATAGTACACATTTTGGCACAGTGTAGATTCCATCTGTACTTAACAAAGTGCTACAGCGATCAAAAGTTTAGCACATTTGTGAAAAAATGAGATGTAGAGAAAAAAAGGCAAGAACATAAGCCCCAAATTATAGTCAAGTTTTAATCAAAAGACCTAAGGAAACTCAGCCAGGAAAAATGTGAACTTGACCAATATTACCTATGATTGCATGTGTATTCAAATGGAAAAAAAACACAGACTTCCCAACTCCAACAAAAAATAACTCAAACTGACCCCTAAACTGCTATATTTCTGACCCTCCGGCCACTACTGACCCCACACTCTCTGTGTGAAGGTGGTAAGAAAGGAGGGTTATGGCTCTGCGGCTCCCAATGCCCCTGTGTGATCTCACACAAACCCAGCCCCCCTGAACCCACACACAAACGAAGGTTGAAGAATAATTTAATGTCTGCTTGCACATGATGCCATGTGGATTTTAGTAATGATGTAGAATCTGCCCTACCCACCTACACCCCACCCTGCACACCTGAGAAACCTCTGCATCTCAGAAACTCCTTTTGGACTCTGGAACTGAATTTCCCTGAATCACTCCATTCACTGTGACTGCTGATAGTGGAAAGGTAAAAGGATTTTAACCAAGTATTGCCAAAGGATGATTCTCATAACCTCATCCCTCCCAGTTTCAAAACTATTTGTAAAATTTATCACACAAAATAAATTTGCAATACAATCTTCAGAACTTCTAGAAACCGGATTTTCAGTTTTGAAATCTGTCTTCTGCACACCAAGAGCAATGCTTGTGTGCACACTGGGCAGTGATATTATAATCAACACACCTTATAACCAGATGCAGAGCCTCCTCCCCAGGGAATCCACACTCAGAGAGGCTCAGAGGCCAAGGTCCTCTGCCCAGGACACCACATGTACCAACAGCACCACAGTCTGGTTCACAGTCCACATCAGTCCAGTCAGATTGGACTCTGATAGCTGAGCCAACCTGTTGTTCCTGGTGGCTGCAAAATCTCCCTCACAGCTCTCTGATGAACTACATCAGAGAATATGGAAAGAACCTGCAAGCTACCTCCCACTGGTGCTCCTCCTGATTGCTAGGCTCCCCAGAGAATGGTAGCAGCCCCTCTATTGGAGGATTAGAGATTGCATGACTCAGCACAGGCCTTCCCAGCTCTGCCCTTCCACCACACCCTAGGGGCAGACAGAGCCCTAGTATGGTAAATTTGTATTTTATTAGAATCTTCTACTCTCCCAGGTGTGGAGAGCTCTTGGTACCACTTCTAGGAAAATGACAAGTATATTTGCCAGTGGGCTACGACAAGAAAGTAAGTTTAAAAAAAAAAAAAAATACAGCTGAGGGAGCCAACCTGCCTAAGACCCCAACATTGAGCTAATTAGGACAAAGGACAGATGAAAGTTCATCAAATGGACAAGCTCAGTGGGAAAAAAAACAAAAAAACAAAAAAACAGTGTTCTAGGAAAGCTTACAGAAAGGCTGATACAAATCTGGTGGTCAGCTTTGCTTAGAAACCGCCTTGCCAAGTGGAGGCTCCTGACCTTTGTGGGGGAGTCAGCTTCCTACAGACCTAGGCCAACATCCCGCAGGTGTGAGCCAACTTCATCATAGGCTAATACATCGAGGTCTCCCAGCCCCCTGAAGATTTCCTCCTCCCCCAGTCTTGCTATAGTATATGACCAGAGCAAGAATAAAATTGTCACCTTGATCAGACGCTTGTATTAGAGTTCTTCAAGTCTCTTGTCCCCCATTCTCCTCTTGGTACCCCCCTGGACCCTGACTGACTGTCCTGTTGGATGGGACAGAGTAATGTGTTCCTCGTATCTTGGTCATCTTGATAAACCCAATACAGTGACCTCGGGAACTTTGTTTACACGTTTTTTCTTCCTTGGTTGTCCCATCCTGCAACAGGATAGTTGGCTCACTCCTGTGGGATGTTGGCCTAGGTCTGTAGAAAGTTGGGCCCTAGTAGAAGGTCACTATCTGTGGGTCTGGAGGAAACTGGCTCTCAGCAAAATGTCACAGCCCTGGGTCTGTAGGAGTCTATAGGAAGCTGGTTCTTTTGCAAAGGTCTGTATGGAGCTAGCTCCCAAAAAAAAGGTTAGGAGCCTCCACTTGGCAAACCTGTTGGAACACCAGATTTTTGTCAGCGCTCCTGGCAAGCCTTGTTACTGAGCAATGCTGACCCCCAGATTGGTATCTGCACTTTAGCTAGAACCTTAGGTTTTCTCCACTGAGCTTGTCCTTTAGGTGAGCTTTCCTATGTTCTTTGTCTGTCCTAATTAGCTCAATGTTGGGGTCTCAGGCAAGTCGGCTCCCCACACTTGGCTACTTTGTTTGTGCCTTACAACTGACCCTATTCTTTGTATGTACCCAGGCACTCAAAGTGGGTCAGGGGCTGTAGGCAAATTTATCAGCCTGCTGAGGCATGGAATGATTGGAGGGGCTGAAAGTTCTATCAACCTTGGTGGAAGGAACAGGGAGGTGCCTCTGGATAAGAACTGATATTCTGAACATATTTTGGAGAATTCTTTGTTAATTTGTGGCTTTGCTTTCTATGGCACTATGGGGCATAAAAATTATGAAAAACAAACTCGAGACAGCTGTATTAACCAGCAGTACCCCCAAATCTAACTCTTGGCTTTGCATCTTCACTCCCCCCAGCAGAGACTGTTGAACTGACGCTGCTGGATCGAGTACAAGGAACTAGATTTGAAAGGAGAATTATACGAATTCTAGGTTTAGACATACAAAATTAAAAGAATAAACCCCAAAAGGCCACAGACCCAAGGCTAAGCCCTGCAGCCAGGACTAGCAGGCCATAAAGATAAAGGAGCACAGGAAACACTGTCCAGGCAGGACTGGCAAGCCATAAAGATAAGGAAAAGGAATGCAGGAACCAGCCTGAGTTAATGGGACTGATTCATGGGATGTCTGGCAGGAAGACATCTCCCCCCAGCTCACTCAGGGCCATCCTCCAGACCCTGATAAGCCCCTGACTTCTAACACATACTCTTTCTGCTTTGTTCTCACTGCTATGTTTGAATGAGCCAATTATATGTAACCACGCCAAAACCCCCTAGCTTTCTCTATATAACCCTCTGACTTTTGAGTTTCGTGTTCAACTCCTCTGTCTCTTGGGTGAGACACGTGTTGGCCCGGAGCTTCGTTATTATTAAACGACCTCTTGCTTTTACATCAAGACCAGTCTCTCCTGTTACCTGGGGTGACCCATTCTGAGACTAGAGCGAGGGTCTTACAGTCACCAGGGGTCATCTTGCCCATGTGGCGAACAATGCTTTTCTCAAGAAGAAAACTAAACCTTTATGGCACACCAGGCCTTACTGTTGATTGTGATCCTGTAATGCCCCACTGATCAGCTTGTTAGAGGCCTGCTCTTTGATATGGAGATGGGCCTAGTGGCTGGTTGCAAATCAGGGTCTGGTGCCATATTTCTGGACAATCCTGGTGAACAAACTTGTGTATCCTAGCATCCTAATCTCTAACAGGCCTAGTTAGCTTACTACTTACACGTGTGGTGTTTTGCAGGCAGTCCTCTCTCAGCTAAATTCTACTTAGTGTGCCTTGCTATCTCCTAACCTTTAGCAAATCCTTTACATCATCAATTCTACTCTTACATTATGAAAGACCCCTGAAGGGAGCCCCCCACTCAAGTCTCGGGAAAGACGCGCACCCAGTAGGACACAGACACCGACCTGCTGTAACCACACGAGGAAGATTTATTGTAAGCGAGATGAAACGAGAGCTCAGGCCAGCATGCTGGGGTCGAGACTCATACACCACACAGGGAGTAGAGGAGTTCGACCCCGACCTGAATTTTCACAGAGCTTATAAAGGAAAAAAACCACAAACCAGGGGGATCAAGAGGGAGGGAGGAGGGGAATTCCAAAACCATAAACTGCCCATACAGTTAGGTCATATACTAGTCATGTGTAACACTAGGCAACACACCCAGGACTTTGTGACATTGTGATTAGGGGTAGTGACATTTTACAGGGCCATTGGACCATTGTGGCCGGAGGCTATGGGTCATTGTGGCTGTTCCAGGAAACTTTTCATGCAAGAATGTTCCGGGAACCATTGTACAGCAAGGGAGGGGTGAAAAGTTCATGTTCTCACAGACCCTACTTCTTCTTTTTGGGTAGCTAGGCGGCTTATTATTAATTTTTAATCCTTCAATTACAGCTTGATATTGGATTGCTACCCAGCACATGAGATGCCTTCCACAACCTCCACAAAATAACTCCAAATGGATCTTACACCTTAATGTTAAATGTTGAAAACAGAACTGTAGAAACTAGGCTTCTGAGTTTGGGATAACGCCAAGGATCTTTCCATACACAAGCCAAATGCTCTGCACAGTTGCAGCCCCTACAAGGAAGTTATTCAGAAACTGCCGCTGGGTCTAGTGAGTGGCTAAGACCTCACAGGTAGCCGCGGATTCCAACTCAGCCCCGGGAAAGACCCACCACACCAGCTCCCACTGCTCAGTCCCCTGCCCGTCCGCCCGGCCCCCCGACCCTGTGCTCACCATGTCGCAACTTTGGAGCTTGCCTGAACATGCCTCAGAGAATCCAACGGCAGGACAGAGAGCACAGCAGCCAGGACCAGTTAAGACTGCTTAACTACTAAGCGAATCCTACACCTAGGCACCCGGAAAAGCCCGCCTTCCCTTTTGATTGGCAGGTCCATTGAAGACTCCGATTGGCCAGTAGTTTGAGTGACTTGAGCACCTCCGTAAGGGTAGGAGGGGCTGAACGTACAGTGTAGGTACACAGTTGCCGGCCCAAGCATCAAGCCTGAAGCCAGACCTTTTCCAGATCTACAGGGATTTGCATTTCAGTAGCACTTGTGCCTGTCCTCCAATAGCGTTCTCATCTGTCTCCCCGCCCAGCCCCCGGAAGGACCCACCACACCACCTATCACTGCCCAGCCGCTTGCTCCTCCCTTTCGTGGGCAGTGACCCTGAGCTCACCTGGTCCTCACTTCAACCTGAACTCAGCTCACAACACTCAGTAGGCTCTTACCCTTCCTCCTCCTGGAATCAAGGTATGCAGCTTGCATAACCCCCATGCTCAACTTGCAGTGGAGTTTTTAATCTGTCCCACAAGTGGGAGGGTGCCCAAGATATTAACAATTAAAGAGAGATTTGAGGAAACAAGAGTTTTGTTTTGTGGCTGTTGGGATTCAGACCCTACAATCAGCTGACCTTCATATATTTAACACACCAAAGCTGTCTGGGCCTCCAGGTTCTCCCAGCACTCCTCAGTCCCCACCCATATCAGGGCCTGTCTGGGATACCCCACCTTGTACCTTGAACTTTCCAGTGCAGGGACTGAGTTTTCCTTTCCCCAGAAGCTCTTCCTAAATAATCCAGAAATTTTGTACTCTTTGTGTTTCTGTTTCTCTGCCTCTCTCCCTCCCCCACCCCTTTCCATCCTTCTCTCTCTTCCCTCCACTTTCCCTCTCACCCCCCCTCCCTGTTCTCTCCCTGCTTGCCTTGCTTGCTTTTTCTCTCTTTGTCCCCACCCATGCTCATTATCCTCACTCCCCCATATCAACTTTTCTGACCTCTCTGGGACTAGTGAACTCTATCCTTGGGATCAGTGAGCCCACTAGAGAATTGCCCCCAATAAACACTCTCATTTGGCTTGGGTGGAATCCTTCGTGCTGGGCTTAGGTAAACTACAGCTAGTTTTCACTGGTAGGTACTGGAACCCTGGGAGACAAACCTTGTGGAACACTACTGTTAGCCAGCACATCCTCTTCAGTGGAAAGGTGAACACACGTTCACACACAGAACTGTTTTAGTAAAGGTTCTCTAGATGAACAGACCTGATAGGATGAATCTCTGCAGATTGAATTTTCACATCGTTTAGTCCAATGATGGCTAACGTGACATGTATAGGGGTAGGGAAACCTTTATGTGAACATAGCCAGACTCCTTCAGTGAAATCCCAGTGCTTCCTTTCTTGAGGGAAATCATTGCTTTGGAAATGACTCCTATCCTCTCCTTGCCTGCCACAGGCGGTAAATCTTTCTCATTTCTTCTGTCTTGTCTTACATGATGGCTATTCCTTGTATTCAAACTGACTACATGTGGACTTAACTAAACCTGAAAGAGTTTGGGTACTGTGGGGGTTACTCTTAATTATAGCTTTTGAAACGTGAAAACCCTTCTTAAATCTAGATTTTTTTCAGTTGTTAAGATCCACCTTTACTCTAGGCCACAGCTTTTGGTGGCAGCCTACATATATAAAGAACACTGAAGATGGTAGCTCATTCTCTTTGTCTACTTACCTTACCTCTGGCTAGCGAGTTCTTTCTTGCCTTTTCTCCTTTCTTTCTTTGCTTTTCTGGCATTAAAAAGCCTACTTCTTTGAAACTCTGGTATATACTGAAGACAGACAGACATCCAGCCACATGGACTGAACCACACTGGATTCTTCAACTTTCCATTGGTAGACAGCCACTGTTAGTGAGACATTCTAATAGATCCGCTTTCAACATACATACAGAGATTCATTCTATCAGTTTTGTTTATTAATAGAATGTTTAGTTGTTGTTGTAAAAATATAAAAATAAAAAAGGTATTGGTGTCTCTTACCCTGCTGGGTCCGGCACCTCAGTGCCCCAAGATATCTGCTAGATATCTTGGTGGAAACACATACCAGCCGCACGCTTTCCTACACTCAAACCCTCACATAAAAGAAGACACAACACAATAATCTTTGACCCAATTGGTAAGATATAATTGCCCTCTTAAACATACAAAGCCCGGTACCATCCATCCCTTAAGAACATTGATAACAACCTGTAAATACACAGAGCAGAATCTTAACATCACCTGCCATGGCTTTTCTTCCCTCTCGCCTTCTCTCTCCTTCTTTCTCTCCTCCTCTCCTCCTTTTCCTTCAAACTTCTCTCCAGCCCATCCTTCCTTCTCCTCCAATGACAGGCCTCCTTCTATCCTGTACCTGCCCCTCACCTGTACTTTACAGATTCAATGGAGAGGTGTTTCTGGTGAAGTCACCTGAGTTCTGAGTCCTTGACTAGGCAGCTGTCCTTGGGGCAGTGGAATTAGCATCAAAATACAGTAACTTCAGGGCAAACCGTAACATTTAGTAATATAGCCATGTGTGCATACAAGGTTTTTGTTTTGTTTTTCCACCGTTCCACTGAGGAAGATGTCCCAGCTAACAACTGTGCTCCACAGTGTTTGTCCTCTGTTTCCTGCTTTTCTCCCAGGCTTGTCTCAGACCTACCAGGTGAGAAGTAGCTGCAGTTTACCTGAACCCAGATGAAGTCACAAGGCTCAGGGAAATTGCAATGCTAGAGTAGATAGGTTGGGTAAAACCTAATCCTCCACAATGGGAAGGCCCAGAAGATATGGCCTTCACGAATCCTAAGAGTCGCAAACTGGTGAGAGGGGCACCACACATTTGAAAAGTGTTGTTCTTGCCCTTTTCTGTGTGCCAGACCTTAGGGTTGGAGATGTTGCTCAATTAGATGAATTAAATTCAATGCTGCTGGGGTTGGGGATTTGGCTTACTGGTAGAGCGCTTGCCTAGCAAGAGCAAGGTCCTGGGTTCGGTCCCCAGCTCCGAAAAAAAAAAAAAAATTCAATGCTGCCACCTGGCCCTAAGGTACCAAGAGAGAGGTGGCAGCATTGAATCAACAGAGACAAGGAGATCGTAGTTATTATAATAGACAGAGTAGACAAACAACGTTTATAATGACATAGCCTGTAGTGATCAGCACAGGAGAGGTGAAATTTATAATGGCATGACTCGTTCGGACCTTTGGTACTGGCTAATCAGTCATGGTGTTGTCAGGCCCAAAATAGATAAAAAGCCTACTACATATCAGTTTTATCTCTATAAGCAGACAAATTCTCAAACAAATGAAAGAGAGGCTACATTGGATCCTGGCAAAAGGCAATCTTGGCCAGTGAATCAATTTCCAGACTTGAGTCAGTTTGCAGACCCAGAACCCCTTGAATGAAGGGGTGGCCAGGTTCCCCAGAGGAAGGATCTTGATAAGACACCTAAAAATTTTGCTATTAGCCTCTTTCCAGTTCTTCCCCAGAGAGACCTGTAGGCTTTTACAAGGGTAACTGTACACTGGGGAAAGGAAATAATCAGGCTTTCCAGGGTCTATCAGATACTGGTTCTGATCCCAACAGATCCCAAGAAATGCTGTGGCCCTCCAGTTAAAGTAGGGGCTTATGGAGGACAGGGGTTGAATGGAGTTTTGACTGATGCCTGACTCAAAGTAGGTCCAGTAGGTGCCTGAACACATCCTGTGGTCATATCCCCAGTTCCAGAATGTATAATTGGGATAGATATACTTGGAAATTGGCATTCACAGTCACAGACCATATGAAGTTCAAGAAGAAGGAAGACCAAAATGTGGATGCTTCAGTCCTTCTTAAAAAGGGGAACACAATACTCACAGGAGGAAATACAGGGACAAAGAGTGGAGCAGGGACTGAAGGAAAGGTCATCCAGAGACTGCCCCACCTGGGGATCCATCCCATATGAAGATGTCAAATCCAGTCACTATTGTTGTTGCCAAGAAGTACTTGCTGACAAGAGCCTGATATGGATGTCTCTGAGAGGCTCTGCTAAAGCCCTACTGATACATATGAGGATGCCTGCAGCTAACCATTGGACTGAGCATGGGGACCCCAACGGAGGAGTGAGAGAAAAGACTGAAGGAGCTGAAGGGGTTTGTAACCCCATAGGAAGAACAACAATAGTGACAAACCAGACCTCAGAGTTCTCAGGCACTAAACCACCAACCAAAGAGTACACAAGGAGGGACCCACGGCTCCAGCCACACATATGTAGCAGAGGATTGCATTGTCTGGCATCAATAGGAGGAGAAGCACATTTAGTGGGTCTATTTTGATTCTGGACACAGCACATTCCTCACTTGGGTGTGTTACTCAGGCACATTTACCAAGTGACTAGGAAAGCCACTGGCCTTTTGTGGGGCCTGGAACAGAAGACTCTTCAACAGGTCCAGGCTGCTGTGCAGGCTGCCCTACTACTTGGACCATATGATCCAGCAAACTCTATGGTACTCGAGGTTTTTGTGGTAGATAGAGTTGCCGTTTGGAACCTCTGGGTGGCCTCTGTAGATGGATCACAGAAGATACCTTTGGTATTTTGGAGCAAAGCTATACCATCATCCGCAGACAACAGTTTTCCCTTTGAAAAACAGCTCTGGGCCTGCTATTAGGTCTTAGTAGAAACTGAACATTTGGCAATAGGACACCAAGTTACCATGTGACCTGAACTGCCCATCATGAGCTGGGTGTTATCACAAGGACAGCTTGGAAGTTACCAGGAATTCTGAGGTTGTTGGCTCCTGCACAGCTCCAATGTGAGGTCTGGCTAATGGTGGGACTGGCAGTCAGCCAGCTACCACTAACTCTATCAAGCTGTCAGTTCTCATGTCTGTCAGAGTGTCCGCACTGGCTATGTCTCAGTTTCCTACCACTAACATCTTTGAGCTGAGACATTAAATATTGGAAACCCATACAAACAAGGACTGGTCTATCTACCCTACCTCAACCCATTTCCTGATTGTTCAGAAACACTGAAGTTTCCAGAGTGGAGTCTGTGAGTCTATTCTGGTTCGATGCTGCATACCTACAATAACAGCAATCAAGAGGCTGAGGCAGGAGGACTGCAAGCTTGAGGCTAGGCTGAGGTACGTAGTGATACTCTGTCTCAAAAAATAAAATACAGGAAAAGGTAAGAGGCCACCTGCCCTGAGAATTTTCCTAAGCCCTCAGTTGGGATCCCAGGAAAAACTAACTAAGAAGGTCCCCCAATTCAAATGGGTAGTGTCTTAGTTGGGGTTTCTCCTGTTGTGAAGAGATACCATGGCCATAGCAACTCTTATAAAAGAATACATTTAGTTAGGGCTGGCTTACAGTTCACAGGTTTAGTCCATTATCATCATGGTGGGAAGCACGGTGGCATGCAGGCAGGCATGGTGCTGGAGAGGTACCTGAGACTTCTACATCTGGATTTGCAGACATCAAGAAGAGAAAAGAAAGGGAGCAACTAGGCCTGGCTTGAGCATCTGAAATCTCAAAGCCCACCCAACAGTGACAAACTTCCTCCAAAAAGGCCACACCTCCTAATAGTGCCATTCCTTAAGAGCCTATGAGGGCCATTTTCATTCAGACTGTCACAGGTAGAAAGAAACTGCACAGCTTTAAAATGTGTATGTGATCATTAGCCACTGTCTAGGTAGGGGAGGTGGAGGGAGGCACGGTGTGGAGAATGTGCAGAATGAATGTTTCTGGGAAGCATGACTTCAAGACTAGAAATACTTTCTTAAGTAAATAGTTTGCTCAAATGCCCACAAGTCTATTCCTTTGTCCCTATCCTTTAGAATGCAGAGTTGACATTTAGTCAAGATTCTAGAGAAAATAAAGCCCCCATACTGCTGTGCTGGACTTGTGATAGATGCTTCTCTAGCGTATTCTTTGTCTCTTATTCTTTCAACCACAACCTTTAATCGCATCTTCTGAGAAAAGACTTATGCGTTTGATTCTTCTGATATCACACAGGCTCAGGCAGGAAGGAGGAAGGGCCATGGTGGCTGCCAGTGGAGAACAGGCATGTTATTGACGATAGGAGTTGTGGGGCTTGGTTATTTCTGTTGCTTCTGAGGAAGATATTTTAAAGAAAACTCTTCCTCATGACTGAAGGAGATTTTCACACATAAGACATAGACCAGCAGCCGGTGTATAAGTGACATGTCATGGCGTCACTCTGCACATAGGTATAGGGGAGTTACAGATTGTGGATGTGGAGAAGGGACTGTTGGTAGGTAGTGGTCATGAGAATCACAGTCTCTTGTCTCTACCAGGATCTCTATTTCTATTTTTCTTCCACACCACTGAATGACTCATCCGCACTGTCACTTCCTTTGTTGAAGTTTATGTTTTTCCCTGTTGAACTAGTCTAATAGGATGCAGCATTTCTAGAGACTTCAATTTTCTAGTGTCACCTAGTGTCCAGGACACCATAAGTAGGACACAACTGGAAGACAGTGCTGAGGGTGCCCCCTGGTGGCTTCTACTGAACCAATCTCATATAATGAGTTGATAAAAGTCCGAGAAAGGTGCTTTACTGTGTACAGTGAATTTCCTTTAAATAAATGTTCATGTGTGATGCTTATTTTATTAGAAAAATTTATAATAGTTTTCATAAATAATTAGTTGTATATTCTAAATAAATACATTAAAAATAAAAGATTTAAAGTAAAAATTAAATTTAATAATGTTTTCATGATTTTTAGTTTTAAAAGAAAAATTGTTTCTGGGTGAGTGAATCTTGAAGCACACTTCAGTAGCCTGCTCCCAGGGTGATCAGGACTCTAGCTGGAGGACAGGATGTGCAAAATTGCTCAACTACATGCATTTTACATGACTGTCCTCCTACACAAACGGGAATATTCTGATCTGTAGTTTAGGTGCTAATTAAAGCATATAGTTAACACACCCTCTTCTTCAAATAGGCCATAGAGCCCTTTCTCATCTCAAATAAATTTCACCAACCTTCTTAAGGAGGGGAGACAAAAATTCTTCTCCCTATTTTAGCAAGGGTTTTGTATTTTTATTCCTAATACAATTTCCCAGTATCACTATATCCATAATTTAGTTAATGTCTTCAAATTTAATTTTCCAATAATGAACAAATTTATAGTAGATCAAGATGACTAGATGGGAGAATATGCATCACACTTCACAACAGTTTTCAAAAGCAGACTCTGTTAACTGTGAATGTGTGCATCTGAAAGCTGCTCTCCTAATTTGCTGATACAAAATTAATTGCTGAGCATACTCCAGAGAAATGACACTTTAAAAAAAAAAAAAGATTCATGTCATGTATCTAAGTACACAATAGCTATCTTCAGACACACCAGAAGAGGGCATCAGATCTCACTACACATGGTTGTGAGCCACCATGTGGTTGCTGGGATTTGAACTCAGAACCTCTGGAAGACCAGTAAGTGCTCTTAACCACCGAGCCATCTCTCCAGCCCTGAGAAATGACACTTTTTAATGTAATGTTTGCTAGTGCAAATTTCATGAAATGACAGTATAATGTGCTTCCTGTGAGTTAGATGGTCAAGAAGCAATACTGAGCAGCCACAACAACATAGTTGAGTTACTGTATGCTCAACGCATGTAAAATTTTGTAGAAATAGCACAGAACCCAGACACATCTTCCTTACACTGTAAATCAGCTTAGATGTTTTACAATACTCGATAAAATGTTGATTCTAAAAAAACACATTGAATTACTAGGAAATGATCTCTGCATGCACATCAAGAACCAGAATTCATTACCTGTTCATCAGACAACATTACCAGAGAGAAGCGGTGCAAGACTTCAGAGACCAAGCACAGTTCATGCTTCGCATGATGTAAAAGAACACAGGAGGGAAAGCTTTAAGGGAAACCTGTAGGACTTTTCTTTCCCTGCCCATCACTAACACAGCCAAAGGCACTTGTGTATTCTTCCTATGAACCTTTCAACTTCTGAGTATCTTGGAATTAAACATTTTGAAAACTAATAGTCACATAACAGGGATCTCTCTGGAACTGCTTCAAAGTGTCAGCAGCAGATCCCATGTTCTGATGCTCTGTTTAATGGCAAGGAGGTGGACATGGAGGTTGGTCTGGAAAGACTGCCATGTGAATCATAAAGATACTCATCTCTACCCTGTCCAATACGTGTCTGCGTTTAAATAAATACTAAACACTGTGAATAAATAAATAAATAAACACTGTGAGAAGGCAGAAGGAAGCACCTTGGAACCCTCTCTTACAGCTTTTCCTCTCTGGCCAAGAATCATTGAATCTTTTAGAGCATCTCCTGGTGTCCTTGTCTGGCTTGAGAGGGCATTTATGGTGCTTTAAGCTCTAGTCCCTCTTGGTCATTTTGGTGCTTCTTATTGTCTCAAGTGAAATAGACTGCTTTAGAACTAATGCCTAGGATTATTCTATATCCCTACAGTAATGTGCTTCCAGGAGCTAACAGAAGTGGAGGCATGGCTGTATTCTCTTAGTATATTCCTCAATATTGTCATCACCTTAGCAATTTCCCAAAGATTAGACAGTTAATTTGTTGCTCAGGGTTCCACATCCATGGATTTCTGCTTGAAAAACTTAGGCACGACATACACACCTATAACTCAGCCTTCAAGAAGTAGATGTAAGAGGATTTTCAATTCAAGACTACCCTGAGCTACATATGAGATTCTATCTTAATACATCACTGTCCTCATGGGGAATAAAGAAATGGAAAGGAAAAGTAGATATAGAAGGATATAAATGAGACAAAATGAAATGAGAGTAGAGAAGGAAGAAGAGACTATTTAAAAGATGTTATTTCTGTACCAAACACGCAGAGTCTATCTGCCTGTCACAATTTCCTAATAATTCAAGATGTTTTCTTAGAAGCAACATTGTATTGAATATTGTAAAATATCTAAATTGATTTATGGTGTAAGGAGGGGGTGTCTGGGTCTTATGCTATTACTACACAATTTTACATAGGAGACCTGGCCCTTCCTAGATGTAATATTGATGAGGTGACCTGGAATACAAATCCCAAGTATACAGAGAACTGACTGTATGCTGACTGTAACGACACCTTATGGAAATTGTCGAGGTGACAATCAGAATCTAAGGGGAGAGTCATTAATACAGAGGAGTCTGCCCCATGTATGGTTAGACAGGGTCAGTGTGAGGGAGATGGCACAGAGTCAAACAGTGATCACCAAGAGCCTTCCCATCTTGTCTCTTCAGTAGCCTGCTCTATGACAATAGTTGTCCAGAGAGAAAAAGAAAGCAGAATCCAGAATAATAACCTTCATTACTCTCTGCTTTTTAACTTCTCTCTGAAGATATCTGTTGGGAGGCCACCTACAGGAAGTACATTAAACACCATCTACCATAAACCTGACTGATCTCCCCCCCTTCTATGCACACCAAGTGCCCATTACTCACAGGCACAATAGTACTTTTCAAAGGAAGACACAGGGGGCAAGGTGGGATCCACTTCTTCTGTTTGTCATGGGCCAGCCTATTTGTGGTTTGATGAAGCAAGATTTCTTCTTTTCAAAGCAATAAAACATTTTTTGCTGTGTGCTAAGAAGCAGAACTTTTGCTCAGTGTCTTCATTAACTTGAGTTTAGATACGACCACGAATAGAATCCCCATGATGGCACAGTGGCTGTATAAGGACAAGTAGAGAAACCTCATTATCACATCTGCCCTGTCTCACTAGTGATGCCCTCATCATGTTATGATGCAGCAAGAAGGCCCTAATCAGACACTGTTGCTGTGTTCTTTAAACCCCCAGTCTCCACAGTCAAGAGCCCAACAAACCTATTTTCTTTTAAAAAAAATTGACCAGGCTTTGGCCAGAAAGTGAACTAAGATAGTAGTATCTTTTGTTTTGTTTTCTTGTCAACTTGAGTATAGGAACTTTAAGGGATGTAAATAGAGATTTAAAGAATTTATTTAGGGCCAGTGAGATGTCTCAGTGGGTTGATGATCTGAGTTTTAGCCCCAGAATAGATATAAAGGAAGGAGAGAACTAACTTCTGAACGTTGTCCTCTTGTCTCTACATGTGCACTGTGGCACTCACATGTGTGCAAGTAGGTACATGCACCCACACGAGTCAATAAATATTTTAAAGTTATTTTATTTTGCAATATTTAACTCAAAAATATTAATAAATATATTTATTGATTTAGCTACACGGTATCAAAAGGACATGTAATACTGTATTCATTCAGTAATATTAATTTTTCTACTTCCGTTTCCAGTTTCGTATTAACTTTTCATGTGACTATTCACTATACATATTTTTATAATTTCTACTGTCAATGTTGAGCCTCGTACAAGCATTCCAAAGTACATGGCTTTTGGTTCGGACCCATTGAAGGCTGTGACCATACCAACTAGAAAACAAGTTCAAACCACAGGCTTCCATTGACTGGGAAATGAGTCAAATCATAAGCTTCTCCCTTATGATTCACTAAGAAAGATGTTTTTTCATTGATCCTATCATAACCTTCAGAATTTGAACAATTACCACTTTCTTAATTGATGTTTAAAGTCAGTGTACAGTGACTATCAACAGTTCTAACGTCTCGTCCTTATCCTGATTTATTAACCCTTTCTTAAGTGGATTTCCTAGTTTTGGTTTAAAATGATTTCTCAAGTGGCCTCTGTTAGCACCCTAAGCTGACATTATTGAAGGTGTTTCCAGAAAGACCTATTCTCAAATCTATTTGGTGTCTACTAATGGACTTAGAACAGTTCTTTCCGTTTAGAAACACTGTACCCCGATCTTAAAGAAAAAAAAAAACAAAAACAAAAACAAACCTGCATTAAAACTTTGCCCTTGGTAAGCCACTGAGCTGATGTGCAGCAAGGCAGGGCAGAATATGATAGGGGGGAATGGAATTTCCCCTCTGCCCTCTGAAGCTTTGCTGGAATAAAATGATTAAAATAAATTAAATGGGAGAAAAGTGTGTTAATGCACTATTGTCCTTAAGTACAGCCCACCATGATTCAGAAGCTTTGGGCCCTGCTCTTTCTAGGGGAAATGAAATACAGAAAATGTCAGGAAACAGCATGCTGGGGTTTCTCTTGTTGTTGTTGAGCTTTATTGTTTTTTAGAACAAATAGTAAAAATCATTTAGGGAAAGTTGCAGGCTAGAAAACTATACAATAGTTTGAGATAACATGTATTTGCTCTGCAAACTTGGTGGGTAATAAATATCGTGTCCAATCTTTGAGAACCTCCCACCTGAGGCTCTATTACTACATGAGATACAAATCTGACAGAGGCTGAGGTCAGCTAGAGGGACACTGTGCCTGTCTTCTATGTTTTAATGGCTAAATCACAACCTGTATTTTTTTTTTTAACAGCATCTGTTGTTTGTGATAGTCCTTACTAGGTAATGTGATACAATTTTAAAACATGTGTTCCCTTCTTCAAGAGAAGCAGTTTTGGGGGCTGGGGAGAAGGCTCAGTGGTTAAGAGCACAGACTACCATTGAAGAAGACCAAGGCCTGGTTCCAGGCATCCACATTGGAAAGTCCACAGCTGCTTCTACCTCCAGCTCCAGGGGACCAGACGCTTCTAGTCTCTGAGGGTGCCCTCACACTCCCACACATACTAAAAATAAATATTAAAAAAAAGAAAAAGCTGTTGTCAGCTTGCCTTAATAGTCCATTTTATGTATTTTTGTTTTTAAAAACAGATAAAAAGGTGGGTTGGATATTAGCAATGTTCAGAGGTAGTAAGACCAAGTGAAAAGGGTGTCATTGAAACAATCCAAAATGTTAACTGCTAGAGTTGTCTTAGTCTCAATCTCTCATCATTCCTAATGATGTGTGTGTGGAGGGGGGGGATTGTGTTTACCAGTGCACACTTACTGTTGTCCCCTATCCTGCATAGGCTCTCTAATAACACAAACACCAGTGACAGAAATAGTAACTAATGTTTATTTGGTGTTCATTAGGTGACAGGGCCTGCACAGTCTTACACATTTCACCCCTAGTTTTACAGTAATCCCTAATGGTATGTGCTATTTAGTCAGTTTTACAGTTGAAGGTTCTAAGATGCTGTCTAGCACTCCATTGGTGTGGGACTCAGAGCTGGAATCTTTGTCGCTCAATATTGAATGCTAAGTGTTGTGTTGTTTACTACTTATTCTGTCTCGAGGAGGCTCGCCATCCTAGGGGTAATAAACTGATATTTGTTACACAAAACAGTCTAAATATCTAAAGAAGCATTGAGCATATATTCTTATGCCAGCATGAATTTAAACATCTCTCGACAGCCAAAATTGACACAAACATTTAGTGAAGAAAAAAAAAATCCTTGCATGTGGCAGGCTGCCACCACTGCAGCCCCGGGGTGAGGTGGGGTGGGGTGTTCACGTAATATGTACCCTAGCCTCAGTGACATACCTTAAAACAAAAAGACATTTGAGGACAAAGGAAGCATCTAATGCTGACTTCTTGTGAAAGTACATGTGGTTAATCAACCAGATAGGCATACAATTTCATTCTGTAAAGTTTTATAAAGGAAAGTAAACTAAGTACTGCCTGGGAGTGAGTGCTGTGCAGAACACTCACGATTCTCTGATTCTGCCTTCTTCTCAGCACCTCACAGCCAACAGCTGCCTCCATTACACCAAGTCACTCAAAGGAGTTTCCTTTGAGATTTCAAGATACCTCAGAAAAGACCTTGGTGGAAGGAACAGGGAGGTGCCTCTGGATAAGAACTGATATTCTGTGCATATTTTGGAGAATTGTTTGTTAACTTGTGGCTTTGCTTTCAATGGCACTGTGGGGCATAAAAATTAGGAAAAACAAACACGAGACAGCTGTATTAACCAGCAGTCCCCCCAAATCTAACTCTTGGCTTTGCATCTTCACTCCCCCCAGCGGAGACTGTTCGACTCAAGCTTGTGGGTCAAGTACAAGGAACTAGATTCAAGGATCTTTTTCTCCTCCATCCTTGTTTCTCTCCTATCTGGTGTTAGTGGGTGAAATGAGGGTGGGGGGAGGGGAGCTGAGGAGGGGGGTTAAAAGTGGGGAAAAAGAAACCACAAAGTAGCAAAGACCAGCAGAGATCCAGTTAGCTGGGTCTAAAATGCTAAAAGAGAATCTAGCCTAGGTAGATTTTACATTATATGTATGCTGTCACCCTTAGGTTTATCTTAGGTTCAGGTTCCAGGTTAAGTTTTGAACAATTCAAATATAAACTGGAGGCTACAAGTCTGGCCACTTAGATAGGACATTTACACAGCAAACATTTCCAGGATGTTTAAGTACACCAGTGCCCTAAAACAGTAGATTAGTGACAGTGTCCTAAGTGGAAGGTCTCAGAGGAAGAAAAACATAGGAAAAGGAGAAGGTAGAAAGTATAAAAGCTGGGGGGTGGGGTGCGAGGGTCTTAAACTAAGTAAGCCTAAGAAGAATGTCACCTTGTTTACAGTTTACATGAGGGAAATGGAAAAAAACGGGAGACATCTATGAAGTCAGCAGACAGGTTAAACTACGAAGTTAGCAGAAACATCATATAATGGGACACACTCAGGAAAAGTCTAATCAAACAGTGATGCACAAGGAACTCAGTGTATTTCAAAAATATTCCTTACCAAGCCCATAGTGGCCTAGGGACCCAGAGCCCATATTGTGGCAAGACTTGTATTCTCAGAATCTTAAGCAACCCCTCCCAAATGCGCTGGCCCCAAGCATATTCCTGGTTTTAGTGGAGGTGTTTGATCTCTATACCCAGGGCTCCAGGGAAAGCTCCCAAGGACTAGGCCCTAGATGGTTACTGGCTCTGCCAAGCATGTCCCTGAGTTTCAGAAGGAGCTCAAACACGGGGACCTAAGGAAAAAGAGGGAAAGTGTAGCTTGATCAGGCCAGCACTCAATACAACAGTGTTTGTTGTTGTTTTACCTTTTCTAATGGTTGTCAGTGAAAGGAGAATTATACGAATTCTAGGTTTGGAGATGCAAAATTAAAAGAATAAACCCCAAAAGGCCACAGACCCAGGGCTAAGCCCTGTAGCCAGGACTAGCAGGCCATAAAGATAAAGAAGCACAGGAAACACTGTCCAGGCAGGACTAGCAAGCCATAAAGATAAGGAAAAGGAATGCAGGAACCAGCCTGCATTAATGGGACTGACTTGTGGGATGTCTGGCAGGAAGACTTCTCCCCCTAGCACACTCAGGGCCATATCTCAACTAGGTGTCCTCAGGCCCCTGTTAAGCCCCTGACTTCTAGCACTTACTCTCTCTGCTTTGTTCTCACTGCTATGTTTGAATGAGCCAATTGTATGTAACCACACCAAAACCCCCTAGCTTTCTCTATATAACCCTCTGACTTTTGTGGTCAACTCCTCTGTCTCTTCTGAGAGACACGTCTTCGCCCGGAGCTTCGTTATTATTAAACGACCTCTTGCTTTTACATCAAGACTGGTCTCTCGTGTTATCTGGGGTGCGCCATCCTGAGACTAGAGCGAGGGTCTTACAGTCACCAGGAGTCATCTTGCCCATGTGGCGAACAATGCTTTTCTCAAGAAGAAAACTAAACCTTTGTGGCACACCAGGCCTTACTGTTGATTGTGATCCTGTAATGCCCCACTGATCAGCTTGTTAGAGGCCTGCTCTTTGATATGGAGATGGGCCTAGTGGCTGGTTGCTAATCGGGATCTGATGCCATATTTCTGGACAATCCTGGTGAACAAACTTGTGTATCGTAGCATCCTAATCTCTAACAGGCCTGGTTAGCTTACTACTTACACGTGTGGTATTTTGCAGGCAGTCCTCTCTCAGCTAAATTCTACTTAGTGTGCCTTGCTATCTCCTAACCTTTAGGAAATCCTTTACCTCATCAATTCTACTCTTATTTTACAGCTTGATATTGGATTGCTACCCAGCACATGAGATGCCTTCCACAACCCCCACAAAATAACTCCAAATGGATCTTACACCTTAATGTTAAATGCTAAGAACAGAACTGTAGAAACTAGGCTTCTGAGTTTGGGATAGCGCCAAGGATCTTTCCGTACACAAGCCAAATGCTCTGCACAGTTGCAGCCCCTACAAGGAAGTTATTCAGAAACTGCCGCTGGGTCTAGTGAGTGGCTAAGACCTCACAGGTAGCCGCGGATTCCAACTCAGCCCCGGGAAAGACCCACCACACCAGCTCCCACTGCTCAGTCCCCTGCCCGTCCGCCCGCCCTCCCCCCCCCCCCCCCCCGCCCCTGTGCTCACCATGTCGCAACTTTGGAGCTTGCCTGAACATGCCTCAGAGAATTCAACGGCAGGACAGAGAGCACAGCAGCCAGGACCAGTTAAGACTGCTTAACTACTAAGCGAATCCTACACCTAGGCACCCGGAAAAGCCCGCCTTCCCTTCTGATTGGAAGGTCCAGTGAAGACTCCGAATGGCCAGTACTCTTGAGTGACTTGAGGACCTCTGTAAGGGTAGGCGGGGCTGAACGTACAGTGTAGGTACACACTTGCCGGCCCAAGCATCAAGCCTGAAGCCAGACCTTTTCCAGATCTACAGGGATTTGAATTTCACTAGCACTTGTGCCTGTCCTCCAACAGCGTTCTCATCTGTCTCCCCGCCCAGCCCCCGGAAGGACCCACCACACCACCTACCACTGCCCAGCCGCTTGCTCCTCCCTTTCGTGGGCGGTGACCCTGTGCTGACCAGGTCCTCACTTCAACCTGCACTCAGCTCACAACATTCAGTTGTCTCTTTCCCTTCCGCTTCCTGGAATCAAGGTATACAGCTTGCATAACCCCTGGTACTCAACGAGCACTGGGGTTATTAATCTGTCCCACAAGTGGAAGGGTGTCCAAGATATTAGCAACTAAAGAGAGATTTGAGGAAACAAGAGTTTTGTTTTGTGGCTTTTGGGATTCAGACCCGACAGTCAGTGGACCTTCATATATTTAACACACCAAAGCTGTCTGGGCCTCCAGGTTCTCCCAGCACTCCTCAGTCCCGACCTGTAACAGGGCCTGTCTGGCATAGCCCACCTTGTACCTTGAACTTTACAGTGCAGGGGCCGAGTTTTCCCTTCCCCAGAAGCTCTTCCTAAATAATCCAGAAATTTTGTACTCTTTGTCTTTCTGTTTCTCTGCCTCTCTCTCCCTCCCCCTCCCCTTTCCATCCTTCCCTCTCTTCCCTCCACCTCCCCTCTCACCCCCCCTCCCTGCCTACTGCATTTTTCTCTCCCTGATTGCCTTGCTTGCTTTTTCTCTCTTTGTCCCCACCCCTGCTCATTATCCTCACTCCCCCATATCGACTTTTCTGACCTCTCTGGGACTAGTGAACTCTATCCTTGGGATCAGTGAGCCCACTAGAGAATTGCCCCCAATAAACACTCTCATTTGGCTTGTGTTGAATCCTTCCTACTGGGCTTAGGTAAACTGCAGCTAGTTTTCACTGGTAGGTACTGGAACCCTGGGAGACAAACCTTGTGGAATACTACTGTTAGCCAGCACATCCTCTTCAGTGGGAAGATAAGCACACATTCACACACAGAACTGTTTTAGTAAAGGTTCTCTAGATGAACAGACCTGATAGGATGAATCTCTGCAGATTGAATTTTCACATCGTTAGTCCAACGATGGCTAACGTGGCATGTACAGGGATAGGGAAACCTATACGTGAACATAGCCAGACTCCTTCAGTGAAATCCCAGTGCTTCCTTTCTTGAGGGAAATCATTGCTTTGAAAATGACTTCCTATCCTCTCCTTGCCTGCCACAGGGGGTAAATCTTTCTCATTTCTTCTGTCTTGTCTTACATGATGGCTATTCCTTGTATTCAAACTGACTACATGTGGAATTAACTAAAACTGAAAAGTTTAGGTACTGTGGGGGGATTTCTCTTAATTATAGCTTTTGAAATGTGAAAACCCTTCTTTAATCTAGATTTTTTGAGTTGTTAAGATCCACCTTTACTCTAGGCCACAGCTTTTGGTGGCAGCCTACATATATAAAGAATACTGAAGATGGTAGCTCATTCTCTTTGTCTACTTACCTTACCTCTGGCTAGCAAGTTCTTTCTTGCCTTTTCTCCTTTCTTTCTTTGCTTTTCTGGCATTAAAAAGCCTACTTCTTTGAAACTCTGGTATATACTGAAGACAGACAGACATCCAGCCACATGGACTGAACCACACTGGATTCTTCAACTTTCCATTGGTAGACAGCCACTGTTAGTGAGACATTCTAATAAATCCGCTTTCAACATACATACAGAGATTCATTCTATCAGTTCTGTTTATTAACAGAATGTTTAGTTGTTGTTGTAAAAATATAAAAATAAAAAAGGTATTGGTGTCTCTTACCCTGCTGGGTCCGGCACCTCAGTGCCACAAGATATCCACTAGATATCTTGGTGGAAACACATACCAGCCGCACGCTTTCCTACACTCAAACCCTCACATAAAAGAAGACACAACACAATAATCTTTGACCCAATTGGTAAGATATAATTGCCCTCTTAAACATACAAAGCCCGGTACCATCCATCCCTTAAGAACATTGATAACAACCTGTAAATACACAGAGCAGAATCTTAACATCACCTGCCATGGCTTTTCTTCCCTCTCGCCTTCTCTCTCCTCCTTTCTCTCCTCCTCTCCTCCTTTTCCTTCAAACTTCTCTCCAGCCCATCCTTCCTTCTCCTCCAATGACAGGCCTCCTTCTACCTGTACCTGCCCCTCACCTGTACTTTACAGATTCAATGGAGAGGTGGTTCTGGTGAAGTCACCTGAGTTCTGAGTCCTTGACTGGGCAGCTGTCCTTGGGGCAGTGGAATTAGCATCAAAATACAGTAACTTCAGGGCAAACCATAACATTTAGTAATATAGCCATGTGTGCATACAAGGTTTTTGTTTTGTTTTTCCACCGTTCCACTGAGGAAGATGTCCAGCTAACAACTGTGCTCCACAGTGTTTGTCCTCTGTTTCCTGCTTTTCTCCCAGGCTTGTCTCAGACCTACCAGGTGAGAAGTAGCTGCAGTTTACCTGAACCCAGATGCAGTCACAAGGCTCAGGGAAATTGCAATGCTAGAGTAGATAGGTTGTGTAAAACCTAATCCTCCACAATGGGAAGGCCCACAAGATATGCCCTTCACGACTCCTATAAGACGCAAACTGGTGAGAGAGGCACCACACATTTGAAAAGTGTTGTTCTTGCCCTTTTCTGTGTGCCAGACCTTAGGGTTGGAGATGTTGCTCAATTAGATGAATTAAATTCAATGCTGCTGGGGTTGGGGATTTGGCTTACTGGTAGAGCGCTCCTGGGTTCGGTCCCCAGCTCCAAAAGTGTCCAGGACACCATAAGTAGGACACAACTGGAAGACAGTGCTGAGGGTGCCCCCTGGTGGTTTCTACTGAACCAATCTCATATAATGAGTTGATAAAAGTCTGAGAAAGGTGCTATACTGTGTACAGTGAATTTCCTTTACATAAATGTTCATGTGTGGTGCTTATTTTATTAGAAAAATTTATGACAGTTTTCATAATTAGTTATATATTCTATATAAATACATTAAAAATAAAAGATTGAAAGTAAAGATTAAATTTAAAAATGTTTTCATGATTTTTAGTTTTAAAAGAAAAATTGTTTCTGGGTGAGTGAATCTTTGAAGCACACTTCAGTAGCCTATTCCCAATGTGATCAGAACTCTAGCTGGAGGACAGGATGTGCAAAATTGCTCAACTACATGCATTTTACATGACTGTCCTCCTACACAATAGGGAATATTCTGATCTGTAGTTTAGGTGCTAATTAAAGCATATAGTTAACACACCCTCTTCTTCAAATAGGCCATAGAGCCCTTTCTCATCTCAAATAAATTTCACCTACCTTCTTTTTTTTTTTTAAGTTTATTCATTTATTATATGTAAGTACACTGTAGCTGTCTTCAGATACACCAGAAGACGGCATCATATCCCATTACAGGTGGTTGTGAGCCACCATGTGGTTGCTGGGAATTGAATTCATGACCCCTGAAAGAGCAGTCAGGTGCTCTTAACCGCTGAGCCATCTCTCCAGCCCTCACCTACCTTCTTAAGGAGGGGAGACAAATATTCTTCTCCCTTTTTTGGCAAGGGTTTTGTATTTTTATTCTTTTTTTTTTTTTTTTTTGGTTCCTTTTTTCGGAGCTGGGGACCGATTGTATTTTTATTTTTAATACAATTTCCCAGTATCCATCCATAATTTAGTTAATGTACTTAAATTTAATTTTCTGATAATGAATCAATGTATAGTAGATCAAGATGACTAGATGAGAGAATATGCATCACACTTCACAGGAGTTTTCAAAAGCAGACTCTATTAACTGTGAATATGTGCATCTGAAAGCTGCTCTCCTAATTTGCTGATACAAAATTAATTGCTGAGAATACTCCAGAGAACTGACACTTTAAAAAAAAAAAAGATTCATGTCATGTATCTAAGTACACAATACCTATCTTCAGACACACCAGAAGAGGGCATCAGATCTCACTACACATGGTTGTGGGCCACCATGTGGTTGCTGGGATTTCAACTCAGAATCTCCAGAGAGCAGTCAGTGCTCTTAACCACTGAGCCATCTCTCCAGCCCTGAGAAATGACACTTTTAATTTAATGTTTGCTAGTGCAAATTTCATGAAATGACAGTATAATGTGCTTCCTGTGAGTTAGATGGTCAAGAAGCAATACTGAGCAGCCACAACAACATAGTTGACTTAATCTATGCTCAATGCATGTAAAATTGTGTAGAAATATATAGAACCCAGACACATCTTCCTTACACTGTAAATCAGCTTAGATGTTTTACAATACTCGATAAAATGTTGATTCTAAGAGAACATATTTGAATTACTAGGAAATGATCTCTGCATGCACATCAAGAACCAGAATTCATTACCTGTTCATCAGACAACATTACCAAAGAGAAGCGGTGCAAGACTTGAGAGACCAAGCACAGTTCATGCTTCGCATGATGTAAAAGAACACAGGAGGGAAAGCTTTAAGGGATACCTGTAGGACTTTTCTTTCCCTGCCCATCACTAACACAGCCAAAGGCACTTGTGTATTCTTCCTATGAACCTTTCAACTTCTGAGTATCTTGGAATTAAACATTTTGAAAACTAATAGTCACATAACAGGGATCTCTCTGGAACTGCTTCAAAGTGTCAGCAGCAGATCCCATGTTCTGATGCTCTGTTGAATGGCAAGGAGGTGGACATGGAGGTTGGTCTGGAAAGACTGCCATGTGAATCATAAAGATACTCATCTCTACCCTGTCAAATATGTGTCTGCGTTTAAAAAAATACTAGTGTTTAAATAAAATAAACACTGTGAGAAGCCAGAAGGAAGCACCTTGGAACCCCCTCTTACAGCTTTTCCTCTCTGACCAAGAATCATTGAATCTGTTAGAGCATCTCCTGGAGTCCTTGTCTGGCTTGAGAGGGCATTTATGGTGCTTTAAGCTCTAGTCCCTCTTGGTCATTTTGGTGCTTCTTATTGTCTCAAGTGAAATAGACTGCTTTAGAACTAATGCCTAGGATTATTCTATATCCCTACAGTAATGTGCTTCCAGGAGCTAACAGAAGTGGAGGCACGGCTGTACCCTCTGAGTATACTCCTCAATATTGTCATCACCTTAGCAATTTCCCAAAGATTAGACAGTTAATTTGTTGCTCAGGGTTCCACATCCATGGATTTCTGCTTGAAAAACTTAGGCACAACACACACACCTATAACTCAGCCTTCAAGAGGTAGATGTAAGAGGATTTTCAGTTCAAGACTACCCTGAGCTACATATGAGATTCTATCTTAATACATCACTGTCCTCATGGGGAATAAAGAAATGGAAAGGAAAAGTAGATATAGAAGGATATAAATGAGACAAAATGAAAGGAGAGTAGAGAAGGAAGAAGAGACTATTTAAAAGATGTTATTTCTATACCAAACACGCAGAGTGTATCTGCCTGTCACAATTTCCTAATAATTCAAGATGTTTTCTTAGAAGCAACATTGTATTGAATATTGTAAAATATCTAAATTGATTTATGGTGTAAGGAGGGGGTGTCTGGGTCTTATGCTATTACTACACAATTTTACATAGGAGACCTGGCCCTTCCTAGATGTAATATTGATGAGGTGACCTGGAATACAAATCCCAAGTATACAGAAAACTGACTGCATGCTGACTGTAATGACACCTTCTGGAAATTGTCGAGGTGACAATCAGAATCTAAGGGGAGAGTCATTAATACAGAGGAGTCTGGCCCATGCATGGTTAGACAGGGTCAGTGTGAGGGAGATGGCATGGAGTCAAACAGTGATCACCAAGAGCCTTCCCGTCTTGTCTCTTCCATAGCCTGCTCTATGACAAGAGTTGTCCAGAGAGAAAAAGAAAGCAGAATCCAGAATAATAACCTTCATTGCTCTCTGCTTTTTAACTTCTCTCTGAAGATATCTGTTGGGAGGCCACCTACAGGAAGTACATTAACGACCATCTACCATAAACCTGACTGATCTCCCCCCCTTCTATGCACACCAAGTGCCCATTACTCACAGGCACAATAGTACTTTTCAAAGGAAGACACAGGGGGCAAGGTGGGATCCACTTCTTCTGTTTGTCATGGGCCAGCCTATTTGTGGTTTGATGAAGCAAGATTTCTTCTTTTCAAAGCAATAAAATATTTTTTGCTGTGTGTTAAGAAGCAGAACTTTTGCTCAGTGTCTTCATTAACTTGAGTTTAGATACGACCACGAATAGAATCCCCATGATGGCACAGTGGCTGTATAAGGACAAGTAGAGAAACCTCACTATCACATCTGCCCTGTCTCACTAGTGATGCCCTCATTATGTTATGATGTAGCAAGAAAGCCCTAATCAGACACTGTTGCTGTGTTCTTTAAACCCCCAGTCTCCACAGTCAAGAGCCCAACAAACCTATTTTCTTTTTAAAAAAATTGACCAGGCTTTGGCCAGAAAATGAACAAGGATAGTAGTATCTTTTGTTTTGTTTTCTTGTCAACTTGAGTATAGGAACTTTAAGGGATGTAAATAGAGATTTAAAGAATTTATTTAGGGCCAGTGAGATGTCTCAGTGGGTTGATGATCTGAGTTTTAGCCCCAGAATAGATATGGAGGAAGGAGAGAACTAACTTCTGAACGTTGTCCTCTTGTCTCTACATGTGCACTGTGGCACTCACATGTGTGCAAGTAGGTACATGCACCCACACGAGTCAATAAATATTTTAAAGTTATTTTATGGGCTGGAGAGATGGCTCAGGGGTTAAGAGCACCGACTGCTCTTCTAGAGGCGCTGAGTTCAATTCCCAGCAACCACATGGTGGCTCACAACTATCTGTAAAGAGTTCTGATGCCCTCTTCTGGTGTGTCTGAAGACAGCTACAGTGTACTTATATATAATAAATAAATAAATCTTTAAAAAAAAAGTTATTTTATTTTGCAATATTTAACTCAAAAATATTAATAAATATATTTATTGATTTCTACACTGTATCAAAAGTACATGTAATACTGTTTTTATTCAGTAATATTAATTTTTCTACTTCCGTTTCCAGTTTCGTATTAACTTTTCATGTGACTATTGGCTATACATATTTTTATAATTTCTACTGTCAATGTTGAGCCTCTTACAACCATTCTAAAGTACATGGCTTTTGGTTCTGACCTATTGAAGGCTGTGACTATACCAACTAGAAAACAAGTTCAAACCACAGGCTTCCATTGACTGGGAAATGAGTCAAATCATAAGCTTCTCCCTTATGATTGACTAAGAAAGATGTTTTTTCATTGATCCTATCATAACCTTCAAAATTTGAACAATTACCACTTTCTTAATTGATGTTTAAAGTCGGTGTACAGTGACTATCAACAGTTCTAATGTCTGGTCCTTATCCTGATTTATTAACCCTTTCTTAAGTGGATTTCCTTGTTTTGGTTTAAAATGATTTCTCAAGTGGCCTCTGTTAGCACCCTAAGCTGACATTATTGAAGGTGTTTCCAGAAAGACCTATTCTCAAAGCTATTTGGTGTCTACTAATGGACTTAGAACAGTTCTTTCTGTTTAGAAACACTGTACCCCTGACCTTAAAGAAAAAAAAAAAAAAAAAAAACAAACCTGCATTAAAACTTCGCCCTTGGTAAGCCACTGAGCTGATGTGCAGCAGGGCAGGGCAGAATATGATAGGGGGGAATGGAATTTCCCCTCTGCCCTCTGAAGGTTTGCTGGAATAAAATGATTAAAATAAATTAAATGGGAGAAAAGTTTGTTAATGCATTATTGTCCTTAAGCACAGCCCAACATGATTCAGAAGCTTTGGGCCCTGCTCTTTCTAGGGGAAATGAAATACAGAAAATGTCAGGAAACAGCACGCTGGGGTTTTCTCTTGTTGTTGTTGAGCTTTTTTGTTTTTTAGAACAAATAGTAAAAATCATTTAGGGAAAGTTGCAGGCTTGAAAACTATACAATAGTTTGGGATAACATGTATTTGCTCTCCAAACTTGGTGGGTAATAAATATCGTGTCCAATCTTTGAGAACCTGCCACCTGAGTCTCCATTACTATATCTGATGCAAATCTGACAGAGGCTGAGGTCAGTTAGAGGGACACTGGTTGCACTGTGCCTGTCTTCTAGCTCTTAATTGCTAAATCATAACCTGTATTTTTTTTAAACAGCATCTATTGTTTGTGATAGTCTTACTAGGAAATGTGATACAATTTTAAAACATGTGTTCCTTTCTTCAAGAGAAGCATTTTTGGGGCTGAGGAGATGGCTCAGTGGTTAAGAGCACAGACTACCATTGAAGAGGACCAAGGCCTGGTTCCCAGCATCCAGATTGGAAGGTTCACAGCTGCTTCTACCTCCAGCTCCAGGGGACCAGACGCTTCTAGTCTCTGAGGGTGCCTCACACTCCCACACATACTAAAATTAAATATTAAAAAAAAGAAAAAGCGGGATGGAGAGATGGCTCAGCGGTTAAGAGCACCTGACTACTCTTCCAGAGATCCTGAGTTCAATTCCCAGCAACCACATGGTGGCTCACAACCATCTGTAAAGAGTTCTGATGCCCTCTTCTGGTTTATCTGAAGACAGCTACAGTGTACTTATATATAATAAAATGAATAAATCTTTAAAAAAAGAACAGGAAAAGCAGGTGTCAGCTTGCCTTGATAGTCCATTTTATGTAATTTTGTTTTTAAAAACAGATAAAAAGGTGGGTTGGATATTAGCAATGCTCAGGGTTAGCAAGATCAAGTGAAAAGGGTGTCATTGAAACAACCCAAAATGTTAACTGCTAGAGTTGTCTTAGTCTCAATCTCTCATCATTCCTAATGATGTGTGTGTGTGTGGGGGGGGGGGGGATCATGTTTACCAGTGCACACTTACTGTTGTCCCCTATCCTGCATAGGCTCTCTAATAACACTAACACCAGTGACAGAAATAGTAACTAATGTTTATTTGGTGTCCATTAGGTGACAGGGCCTGCACAATCTTACACTTTTCACCCCTAGTTTTACAGTAATCCCCAATGGTATGTGCTATTTAGTCAGTTTTACAGTTGAAGGTTCTAAGATGCTGTCTAGCACTCCATTGGTGTGGGACTCAGAGCTGGAATCTGTGTCGCTCAATCTTGAATGCTAAGTGTTGTGTTGTTTACTACTTATTCTGTCTCGAGGAGGCTCGCCATCCTAGGTGTAATAAACTGATATTTGTTACACAAAACTTTAGTCTAAATATCTAAAGAAGCATTGAGCATTCTTATACAGGCATGAATTTAAACATCTCTCGACAGCACAAACATTTAGTGAAGAAAAAAAAAATCCTTGCATGTTGCAGGCTGCCACCACTGCAGCTGGGGGATGGGGTGGGGTGGGGTGTTCATGTAACATGTACCCTAGCCTCAGTGACATACCTTAAAAAAAAAAAAAGACATTTGAGGACAAAGGAAGCATCTAATGCTGACTTCTTGTGAAAGTACATGTGGTTAATCAACCAGATAGGCATACAATTTCATTCTGTAAAGTTTTATAAAGGAAAGTAAACTAAGTACTGCCTGGGAGTTAGTGCTGGGCAGAGCACTCAGGCTTCTCTATGATTCTGCCTTCTTCTCAGCACCTCACAGCCAACAGCTGCCTCCATTACACCAAGTCACTCAAAGGAGTTTCCTTTGAGATTTCAAGATACCTCAGAAAAGACCTTGGTAGACATTTTAATGTTACTTTATTTTCAAGATACTTTATTTTCCTTTTTACTTCTTCATGCAGTATGACTCTTTGGCAGAGGGCTCTCATGCCATTCAAATAAAGCCCCTTTCTGCATTTTTACAGCATACTCTAATAGCACATTTGCTTCTCATCTACAACAACTCTTGCTACAGAAAGCTTGATATTTCATTTCTCTTCTCCACATAATGTTCTAAATAAACATAAGGGAAAAAACGCTTTGAAGAAGATTCTTTCAGCTAGATTCTCTGCTTTCTGCCCTTCTATAGGAATTTGGCAGGAATTTGACCTTGGACTTGGACTAGGACTTAGGAAGTAGGTTCAGGTAAGAATATTTACATTTGGGCTAGTAACATTCCTTTTCTCTTGTTAAACTGATGAGCCCTTAGAAACAGTGATCACAGGTATTTGTGCCTTGTTTGTTCCTTGACCTAGAATTGACCTTATTATTTGCTTGTACTAAAAATGGTAGAAAAGCAGACAGGGAAAAATAAACCCGCTTCAGCCTCAGCACTGGCTAGAATCATGCTATATATTGTCTAATTTTCTTTTTCCTTTCAATCCTCACTCCCTCCCTTGAGATCCTATTGACTGACTGAGTTGACTTGGTCACCCTTCATTTTCGAGTGCTACCTGCAAAGTTGACAAAATGGTTCAAGCTCTCAGATCCATCAGACAATAACAGTGCATTAAAGGTTAAAATTATATGGGAGAAAGAAACGGGTTGATAATGCTTAAGCTATAATTACATGCTGTTTTATGACAATAAAGCACTGACTGTGAGAGTCTTTACAAGTGCATAATCCTTTATCCACTCCTTTAACCCAAGGCACCCTAGGTCGCCTAGAGGCACCTAGCTGGTCCTCAACAAATGAGCATTGATGTTATTTTCATATTTAGGCAAGTATGAATACAACTGCAATGAACATGAGCATTCTGGTACTTTTTAAAACTAATTTCAAGTGCATGGAAACTATACTGAGAAGACTGCTGGTATCCATAGCAATTCTGTCATTTTTCTGATAACTTAAGTGTTGTTATAAGGAAACGGCTTTATGGTTGCAGGTTGTCTCCAAACACAGAGAAGGCAGTGACGTCACCTAGAGGTGACAGGGACCTGTGCATCTGTTGTCATATATTCCCAGTGTCCTCCTAGTCCATCTCCTACCCTCACCTGCAAGAGGTTATGTGCTGCCCAAATAAAAAGCCAACCCTTCCTGACCTTCACCCCTTCTTTCTCTTTTCCTCCTTTGTGCACCCCCCCACCTCCCAGCACCAATGAAACTGTCTCACGTGGAACCATACTGGCCAGGTGTGGAGCCATGATTCCAATACAACACTCCATAGAATGGGATTGCTTGAGTGTAGGTATTATGTCCACATGTATCAGAATACATATAATAAATATGCACAACTTTATATCAACTATAAAAACACAGTCTTAACTAGTTTTAGTAGATATCTATGGAAAATCCCAACCTATTGCTATCAGAGTTTACTGCTAAGACACAACCCTGTGTCACATCCAGATTCATTGTCCAATTCTGGACCATGCTTTATTTTCACTTTTTTTTGTTTTCTCATACTTATAAAGATCTTGTCTACGTGACCCTAAGGATGTATTCTGTGTCACTAAAGTGTATCCTAAAGTCCTCTTTCTATGGCTTTGGACATTATTTCATATCAGTTTCAGTTTCGCACACGTACACCTTTTTTCTTCCTTGGCTGTCCCATCCTGCAACAGGATAGTTGGCTCACTCCTGCGGGATGTTGGCCTAGGTCTTGTAGAAAGTTGGGCCCTAGGAGAAAGTCACAATCTGTGAGTCTGGAGGAAATTGGCTCTCAGCAAAATGTCACAGCCCTGGGTCTGTAGGAGTCTATAGGAAGCTGGTTCTTTTGCAAAGGTCTGTATGGAGCTAGCTCCCAGCAAAAGGTCAGGAGCCTCCACTTGGCAAACCTGTTGGAACACCAGATTTGTGTCAGCACTCCTGGAAAGCCTTGTTACTGAGCAATGCTGACCCCCTGATTGGTATCCGCACCTTAGCTAGAACCTTAGGTTTTCTCCACTGAGCTTGTCCTTTAGGTGAGCTTTCCTATGTTCTTTGTCTGTCCTAATTAGCTCAATGTTGGGGTCTCATGCAAGTCGGCTCCCCACACTTGGCTACTTTGTTTGTGCCTTACAACTAACCCTATTCTTTGTATGTACCCAGGCAGTCAAAGTGGGTCAGGGGTTGTAGGCAAATTTATCAGCCTGCTGAGGCATGGAATGATTGGAGGGGCTGACAGTTCTATCAACCTTGGTGGAAGGAACAGGGAGGTGCCTCTGGATAAGAACCGATATTCTGTGCATATTTTGGAGAATTGTTTGTTAACTTGTGGCTTTGCTTTCTATGGCACTGTGGGGCATAAAAATTAGGAAAAACAAACTCGAGTGAGGCAGCTGTATTAACCAGCAGTCCCCCCAAATGTAACTATTGGCTTTGCATCTTCACTCCCCGCAGCGGAGACTGTTCGACTCAAGCTTGTGGGCTGAGTACAAGGAATTAGATTCAAGGATCTTTTTCTCCTCCATCCTTGTTTCTCTCCTATCTGGTGTTAGGGGGTGAAATGGGGGTGGGAGAGGGGGCTGAAGAGGAGGAGGTTTAAGCCTGGAAAAAGAAACCACAAAGTAGCAAAGACCAGCAAAGATCCAGTTAGCTGGGTCTAAAATGCTAAAAGAGGATCTAGCCTAGGTAGATTTTACATTCCATGTATGCTGTCACCCTTAAGTTTGTTTTCGGTTCAGGTTCCAGGTTAAGTTTTGAACAATTTAAATATAAACTGGAGGATACAAGTCTGACCACTTAGATAGGACATTTACACAGCAAACATTCCCGGGATGTTTCTTAAGTACACCAGTGCCCTAAAACAGTAGGTTAGTGACAGTGTCCTAAGTGGAAGGTCTCAGAGGAAGAAAAACATAGGAAAAGGAGAAGCTAGAAAGTATAAAAGCTGGGGGGTGGGGGACGAGGGTCTTAAACTAAGTAAGCTTAAGAAGAATGTCACCTTGTATACAGTTTCCGTGAGGGAAATGGAAAAAAACAGGAGACATCTATGAAGTCAGCAGAAAGATTAAACTACGAAGTTAGCAGAAACATCATATAATGGGAAACACTCAGGAAAAGTCTAATCAAACAGTGCTGCACAAGGAACTCAGTGTATTTCAAAAATATTCCTTACCAAGCCTATAGTGGCCTTGGGACCCATAACCCATAAGGTGGCAAGACTTGTATTCTCAGAATCTTAAGCAACCCCTCCCAAATGCCCTGGCCCCAAGCATATTCCTGGTTTTAGGGGAGCTGTTTTATCTCTATACCCACGGCCCGAGGGAAAGTTCCCAAGGCCTAGGCCCTAGATGGTTACTGGCTCTGCCAAGCATGTCCCTGAGTCTCAGAAGGAGCTCAAACACTGGGACCTCAGGAAAAGGAGGGAAAGCGTAGCTTGATCAGGCCAGCACTCAATAAAACCGTGTTTGTCATTATTTTACATTTTCTAATGGTTATCACCGGGTGTCATCTTCCCCATGTGGCAGAACTATGCTTTTCTCAAGAAGAAAACTAAACCGTTAGGGCACACCAGGCCTTAATGTTGACTGTGATCCTGTAATGCCCCACTGATCAGCTTGTTAGAGGCCTGCTCTTTGATATGGAGATGGGCCTAGTGGCTGGTTGCAAATCAGGGTCTGGTGCCATATTTCTGGACAATCCTGGTGAACAAACTTGTGTATCCTAGCATCCTAATCTCTAACAGGCCTGGTTAGCTTACTACTTACACGTGGGGTGTTTTGCAGGCAGTCCTCTCTCAGCTAAAGTCTACTTGGTGTGCCTTGCTATCTCCTAACCTTTAGCAAATCCTTTACATCATCAATTCTACTCTTACATTACAGCTTGATACTGGATTGCTACCCAGCACCTGAGATGTCTTCCACAACCTCCACAAAATAACTCCAAATGGATCTTACACCTTCATGTTAAATGCTAAGAACAGAACTGTAGAAACTAGGCTTCTGAGTTTGGGATCACGCCAAGGATCTTTCCATACACAAGCCAAATGCTCTGCACAGATGCAGCCCCTACAGGGAAGTTATTCAGAAACTGCCGCTAGGTCCAGTGAGTGGCTAAGACCTCAGGGGCAGCCTCGGATTCCAACTCAGCCCTGGGAAAGACCCACCACACCAGCTCCCACTGCTCAGTTCCCCCAACCCCCTACTCTGCCTCCACCCGCCCGCCCGCCCGCCCGCCCTGGCCCCGGGCCTCCTGCCCCTTTGTGTGCAGTGACCCTGTGCTCACCATGTCGCAACTTTGAAGCTTGCCTGAGCATGCCTGACAGAATCCAACCGCAGGACACAGAGCACAGCAGCCAGGACCATTTAAGTAGGCTTAGCTACTAAGCGAATCTGCAACAAGGTACCCTGGAAAAGGCCGCCTTCTCTTCTGATTGGCAGGTCCAGTGAAGATTCTGATTGGCCAGTAGTTTGAGTGACTTGAGCACCTCCATAAGGTTTAAAATGAGCTGAAGATACAGTGAGGATACACTTTTCTCGGCCTAAGCTTCAAGCCAGGGCCAGACCATTTCAAGATCTACAGGGATTTGCATTTCAGTAGCACTTCTGCCTGTCCTCCAATAGCCTTCTCATCTGTCTCTGCCCAGCCCCAGGAAGGACCCACCACGCCACCTAGCGCTGCTCAGCCGCTTGCTCCTCCCTTTTGTGGGCGGCGACCCTGTGCTCACCCGGTCCTCACTTCAACCTGCACTCAGCTCACAACACTCAGTAAGCTCTTTCCCTTCCGCCTCATGGAATAAAGGTATACAGCTTGCATAACCCCCATACTCAGCTTGCAGTGGGGTTATTAATCTGTCCCACAAGTGGAAGGGTGCCCAAGTTAATAACAACTAAAGAGAGATTTGAGGAAACAAGAGTTTTGTTTTGTGGCCTTTGGGATTCAGACCCGACAATCAGCTGACCTTCATATATTTAACACACCAAAGCTGTCTGGGCCTCCAGGTTCTCCCAGCACTCCTCAGTCCCCACCTGTAACAGGGCATGTCTGGCATACCGCACCTTGTACCTTGAACTTTGCAGCGCAGGGGCCAAGTTTTCCCTTCCCCAAAAGCTCTTCCTATATAATCCAGATATTTTGTATTCTTTGTCTTTCTGTTTCTCTGCCTCTCTCTCCCTCCCCCTCCCCTTTCCATCCTTCCCTCTCTTCCCTCCACCTTCCCTCTCACCCCCCCCCCATTACTTCATTTTTCTCTCCCTGCTTGCCTTGCTCGCTCTTTCTCTCTTTCTCCCCACTCTTTGTTATGCTTACTCCCCATATCGACTTTTCTGACCTCTTTGGGACTAGTGAACTCTATCCTTGGGATCAGTGAGCCCACTAGAGAATTGCCCCCAATAAATCTGCAAACACTCTCATTTGGGATGGGTTGAATCCTTCGTGCTGGGCTTAGGTAAACTGCAGCTAGTTTTCACTGGTAGGTCCTGGAACCCTGGGAGACAAACCTTGAGGAACACTACTGTTAGCCAGCACATCCTCTTCAGTGGGAAGGTGAACACACATTCACACACAGAACTGTTTTAGTAAAGGTTCTCTAGATGAACAGACCTGATAGGATGAATCTCTGCATGTTGAAAGCAGATTTATTAGAATTTTCACATCGTTAGTCCAACGATGGCTAACGTGACATGTATAGGGGTAGGGAAACCTATATGTGAACATAGCCAGATTCCTTCAGTAAAATCCCAGGGCTTATTTTCTTGAAGGAAATCATTCCTTTGGAAATGACTCCTGTTCTCTCCTTGACTGCAATGGAGGGGGCGGGGGGGATGTCTTTCTCATTTCTTCTGTCTTGTCTTACATATTGGCTATTCCTTGTATTCAAACTGACTACATGTGGAATAGACTAAAACTGAAAGAGATTGGGTACAGTGTGGGGATTTCTCTTAATTATAGCTTTTGAAATGTGAAAACCCTTCTTTAATCAAGATTTTTTCAGTTGTTAAGATCCACCTTTACTCTAGGTCACAGCTTCTGGTGTCAGCCTACATGTATAAAGAACACTGAAGATGGGAGCTCATTCTCTTCATCTACTTACCTTACCTCTGGCTAGCAAGTTCTTTCTTGCCTTTTCTTCTTTTCTTTTCTTTTCTGGCTTTAAAAAGCCTACTTACTTTGAAACTCTGGTATATAGAGAAGACAGACAGACATCCAGCCACATAGACTGCAGCACATTGGATTCTTCAACTTTCCATTGGTAGACAGCCACTCTTAGTGAGACATTCTAGTAAATCCCCTTGCAACATGCATACAGAGATTCATTCTATCAGTTCTGTTCATTGATAGAATCTTTAGTAATATAGTCTTGTGTGCATGTGTGGTTTTTGTTTTGTTTTTCCACCTTTCCACAGAGGAAGATGAGCCAGCTAACAACTGTGCTCCACAGTGTTTGTCCTCTGTTTCCTGCTTTTCTCCCAGGCTTGTCTCGGACCTACAAGGTTAGAAGTAGCTGCAATTTACCTGAACCCAGATGAAGTCACAAGGCTCAGGGAAATTGCAATGCCAGAGTAGATAGGTTGTGTAAAACCTAATCCTCCACAATGGGAAGGCCCAGAAGATATGGCCTTCACGAATCCTATAAGACGCAAACTGGTGAGCGGGGAACCACACATTTCAAAAGTGTTGTTCTTGCCCTTTTCTGTGTGCCAGACCTTAGGGTTGGAGACGTTGCTCAATTAGATGAATTAAATTCAATGCTGCCACCTGCCTGTAATGATCAGCACAGGAGAGATGAAATTTACAATGGCAAGACTTGTTCAGACCTTTGGTAGTGCCTAATCAGTCATGGTGTTTCCAGGCACGAAATAGATAAGAAGCCTACTGCATATCTGTTTGATCTCTATAAGCAGACAACTTCTGAAACAAATGAAGGAGAGGCTACATTGATTGGATCCTGGCAAAAGGCAATCTTGGCCAGTGAATCAATTTCCAGACTTGAGTCAGTTTGCAGACCCAGAACCCCTTGAATGAAGGGGTGGCCGGGTTCCCAGAGGAAGGATCTTGATAAGATACCTTAAAATTTTGCTATTGCCCTCTCCCCAGGGAGACCTACAGCCTTTTACAAGGGTAACTGTACACTGGGGAAAGGAAATAATCAGGCTTTCCGGGGTCTATCGGATACTGGTTCTGATCCCAGGAGATCCCAAGAAATGCTGTGGCCCTCCAGTTAAAGTAGGGGCTTATGGAGGACAGGGGTTGAATGGAGTTTTGGCTGATGCCTGACTCACAGTAGGTCCAGTAGGTGCCTGAACACATCCTGTGGTCATATCCCCAGTTCCAGAATGTATAATTGGGATAGATATACTTAGAAATTGGCATTCACAGTCACAGACCATATGAAGTTCAAGAAGGAAGACCAAAATGTGGATGCTTCAGTCCTTCTTAAAAAGGGGAACAAAATACTCACAGGAGGAAACACAGATATAAAGAGTGGAGCAGGGACTGACAGAGACTGCCCCACCTGGGGATCCATTCCATATGAAGACGTCAAACCCAGTCACTATTGTTGTTGCCAAGAAGTGCTTGCTGACAAGAGCCTGATATGGGTGTCTCTGAGAGGCTCTGCTAAAGCCCTACTGATACATATGAGGATGCCTGCAGCTAACCATTGGACTGAGCCTGGGGACCCCAACGCAGGAGTGAGAGAAAAGACTGCAGGAGCTGAAGGGGTTTGTAACCCCATAGGAAGGACAACAATATTGACAAACCAGACCTCAGAGTTCTCAGGCACTAAACCACCAACCAAAGTATACACAAAGAGGGACCCATGGTTCCAGCCACACACATGTACCAGAGGATTGCATTGTCTGGCATCAATAGGAGGAAAAGCACATTTAGTGGGTCTATTTTGATTCTGGACACAGCACATTCCTTACTTGGGTGTGTTACTCAGGCACATTTACCAAGTGACTAGGAAAGCCACTGGCCTTTTGTGGGGCCTGGAACAGAAGACTCTTCAACAGGTCCAGGCTGCTGTGCAGGCTGCCCTACTACTTGGACCATATGATCCAGCAAACTCTATGGTACTCGAGGTTTTTGTGGTAGATAGAGTTGCCGTTTGGAACCTCTGGCTGGCCTCTGTAGATGGATCACAGAAGATACCTTAGATATTTTGGAGCAAAGCTATACCATCATCCGCAGACAACTGATTTCCCTTTGAAAAACAGCTCTGGGCCTGCTATTAGGCCTTAGTAGAAACTGAATATTTGGCAAGGGGACACCAAGTTACCATGTGACCTGAACTGCCCATCATGAGCTGGGTGTTATCAGACTCTCCAAGTGAGAAAGTAGGACATGGACAGCAGCGGTCTGTCCGTCAAATAGAAGTGGTGTATATGTGATTGGGCCTGAGCAGGTCTTTAAGGCACAAGCAAATTACATGAAGAAGTTGCCAAAATGCCTATGGTTTCTACTCTTGTTACAATACCATCTGCTGCTAAGCATGCACCTATAGCCTTATGGGGGTGTTCTCTATGATTGGCTGACTGAAGAAGACTAGGACCTGGTTTACTGCCGCCTCTGCATGTTATGCAGGCACCATCTGGAAGTGGACAACTGCAGCATTACAACCCCTTTCCGGGAAAACCCTGAAAGATACAGGTGAAGGAAGATCTTCACAGTGGAGCGAACTTCGGGCAGTACACCTGGTATTACAGTTTGTGCGAAAGAAGAAATGGACAGATGTACATGATTGTTCTTGACTAGTGGGCTGTAGCCAATGGTATGGCTGGATGGTCAGGGATGATTACATTTGGAAAATTGGTGAGAAAGACATCTGGGGAAGTATGTGGATGGATCTCTCCAAATGGGCAAAGATATTTGTGTCCCATATAAATGCTCACCAGAGGGTGATTTCAGCTGAGGAGGAATTCAATAATCAAGTAGATAAGATGACATGTTCTGTGGACAGTCAGACTCTTTTACCTGCCAATCCTATCATTGGTAAATGGGGATAGGAACCAAGTGGACATGGTGGCCAAGATGGAGGTTATGCTTGGACTCAACAACACGGACTTCCACTCACCAAGGCTGACCTGGCTACAGCTGCTGCTGAATGCCAGATCTGCCAACAGCAGAGACCAACACTGAGCCCCAGATATGACACCATTCCTCGAGGTGACCAGCCATGAACCTGGTGGCTGGTTGAGTACATTGAACCACTTCCTCCATGGAAAGGACAATGTTTTCTTCTTACTGGAGTAGATACTTATTCTGGCTATGAATTTGCCTTTCCTGCACATAATGCTTCTGCCAAAACCACCATCCATGGACTTCTAGAATGGCTTATTTAGTGGCATGGTATTCCACACGGTATTGCTTTTGACCAAGGAACTCATTTCAAGGCACTGGTGTACTTATAAAATAATTCTCGGAAAGTATTTGCTGTGTAAATGTCTGTCTAAGTGGCTACACTTGTGGTCCCTAGTCCATATTTAAATTGTTCAAAACTTAACCTGGGGCCTGAACCTAAAAGGGACTTAAGTTTGACAGCATAGGAGGAAAATAAAATCTACTCTCAGCCAGCTCTTATTTGAGTATTAGCCAGAGCTGAATGTATGCTGTCATTAAAGAGATTTCTCTTAATCTTTCAATAGTGTGTGCAGTGATTTAAAAGATCTTACCAAATGTTTTATAGTCATAGATTCCCCTCTGTATGAGTTCTTTCAGGAATTCAAAGACTACTGAGATATGCAAAGGCTTTAACAGACTGATCATACACTAAAGGTTTTACTCCTGTGTGAAGATCCTAGGAAACTTTACCACATGTACTGTGTTTATGGAATTTCTCTGCAGTTTGATTTTTCTCATATTTTGTTGACTACTGCTACAGGCAAAGGCCTTACTATGTCTTTTACATTTATATATTTTCTCTCTGGTATGTATTAGTTCATGTATTTGTAGATAATTGTGCTGTGAGTACTGCTGGAGTCCATCTCTGGTGGAGTTCTGGAACCTGAGGATAGATGTATGGTCTGGCAAAAGTAAAGACTTTTCAGTAGCTCTTGACTTTCAACCAAGTGGCACTGAATAGCTTGACCCACCTGTCTTTATACAGTCTTTATACACTGCTCCCATGAGCAGTGATATCATTGGTTGTTCTGCTTAAATGAAATCATAACATCAGCATCCTAAAAGCGCCATCATTGTAAAAGCCCCCAGTAGTTTTTCTTCCCCCTTCCCATCTCCTGATAGGTCAATTACTCCCTAACTTCATTTTGCACTACAAAGCACAATTTCAACAAGCAAAAAATGAATATCCAGCCAGAAATATCCTGTGGACATGAGCACATACCCAGCTGGCAGCTGGTTATTGAGCTATGCAAGGTGAGACAGATTAAACAGTTGTGAGTATAAGTCCATTCATCAAATAGCATCCCTTTGTCATAATATTTTCTTAATTGCACATAGAGATGTGCTCATTGTACCAAGCAGTGTTTCCTGATAAGCACCTATCAATTGGATACCATCTTGTAAGAACCATTTTTAAGTTTCTATTGATCAGCCATAGCTTCCCCATTTTAAGTCTCTGTTTATTGGCCATAGCTTCCTCAGAACACTTATGCAAGCAGGACCCACTGCTCTCTACAACTGCCACAGGCTTACTCAGTGTGACTGTAGTTATTTTTCTAGGGACATGATTACGTGTCGCCTTGTCCTTGTCCTTGTGATTATGTCCTCTTGTCTCTACATGTGCACTGTGGCACTCACATGTGTGCAAGTAGGTACATACACCCACACAAGTCGATAAATATTTTAAAGTTATTTTATTTTGCAATATTTAACTCAAAAATATTAATAAATATATTTATTGATTTAGCTACATGGTACCAAAAGCACATGTAATACTGTATTCATTCAGTAATATTAACTTTTCTACTTCAGTTTCCAGTTTTGTATTAACTATTCATGTGACTATTGACTATACATATTTTTATAATTCCTACTGTCAATGATGAGCCTCTTACAAGCATTCTAAAGTACATGGCTTTTGGTTCTGACCCATTGAAGGCTGTGACCATACCAACTAGAAAACAAGCTCAAACCACAGGCTTCCATTGACTGGGAAATGAGTCAAATCATAAGCTTCTTCCTTATGATTCACTAAGAAAGATGTTTTTTCATTGATCCTATCATAACCTTCAGAATTTGAACAATTACCACTTTCTTAATTGATGTTTAAAGTTGGTGTACAGTGACTATCAACAGTTCCAACGTATGGTCCTTATACTGATTTATTAGCCCTTTCTTAAGTGGATTTCCTTGTTTTGGTTTAAAATGATTTCTCAAGTGGCCTCTGTTAGCACCCTAAACTGACATTATTGAAGGTGTTTCCAGAAAGACCCATTCTCAAAGCTATTTGGTGTCTACTAATGGACTTAGTGCAGTTCTTTCTGTTTAGAAACACTGTACCCCTGATCTTTAAGAAAGAAAAAAAAAAAAAACAAACACAAACCTGTATTAAAACTTTGCCCTTGGGCTGGAGAGATGGCTCAGTGGTTAAGAGCACCGACTGCTCTTCCAGAGGTCCTGAGTTCAGATCCCAGCAACCACATGGTGGCTCACAACCATCTGTAATGAGATCCAATGCCCTCTTCTGGTGTGTCTGAAGACGGCGACAGTGTGCTCATATACAAAATAAAATAAATAAATCTTTTTAAAAAAAAAAAAAACTTTGCCCTTGGTAAGACACTGAGCTGATGTGCAGCAGGGCAGGGCAGAATATGATAGGGGTGAATGGAATTTCTCCTCTAGCCTCTGAAGTTTTGCTAGAATAAAATGATTAAAATAAATTAAATGGGAGAAAAGTGTGTTAATGCATTATTGTCCTTAAGCACAGCCCAACATGGTTCAGAAGCTTTTGGCCCCACTCGATCTAGGGGTAATGAAATACAGAAAATGTGAGTAAACAGCATGCTGGCGTTTTCTCTTGTTGTTGTTGAGCTTTTTTGTTTTTTAGAACAAATAGTAAAAATCATTTAGGGAAAGTTGCAGGCTTGAAAAGTATACAATAGTTTGGGATAACATGTATTTTGCTCTGCACACTTAGTGGGTAATAAATATTGTGTCCAATCTTTGAGAACCTCCAACCTGAGGCTCCATTACTACATCTGATACAAATCTGACAGAGGCTGAGGTCAGATAGAGGGACACTGTGCCTGTCTTCTACCTTTTAATTGCTAAATCACAACCTGTATTTTTTTTTTTACAGCATGTGTTCTTTGTGATAGTCCTTACTAGGTAATGTGATACAATTTTAAAACATGTGTTCCTGGGGCTGGGGATTTAGCTCAGTGGTAGAGCGCTTACCTAGGAAGCGCAAGGCCCTGGGTTCGGTCCCCAGCTCCGAAAAAAAAAAAGAACCAAAAAAAAAAAAAAACAAAAAAAAAAAACAAAAAAAACATGTGTTCCTTTCTTCAAGAGAAGCATTTTTGGGGCTGGAGAGATGGCTCAGTGGTTAAGAGCACAGACTACCATTGAAGAGAACCAAGGCCTGGTTCCAGGCATTCACATTGGAAGGTTCACAGCTGCTTCTACCTCCAGCTCCAGGGGACCAGACGCTTCTAGTCTCTGAGGGTGCCCTCACACTCCCACACATACTAAAAATAAATATTAAAAAAAAAGAAACATCGGGCTGGAGAGATGGCTCAGCGGTTAAGAGCACCTGACTACTCTTCCAGAGATCCTGAGTTCAATTCCCAGCAACCACATGGTGGCTCACAACCATCTGTAAGAGTTCTGATGCCCTCTTCTGGTTTATCTGAAGACAGCTACAGTGTACTTAGGTATAATAAAATGAATAAATCTTTAAAAATAATTTTAAAAAAAGAACAGGAAAAGCAGTGGTCACCTTGCCTTAATAGTCCATTTTATGTATTTTTGTTTTTAAAAAAGATAAAAAAGTGGGTTGGATATAAGCAATGCTCAGAGTTAGCAAGACCAAGTGAAAAGGGTGTCATTGAAACAACCCAAAATGTTAACTGCTAGAGTTGTCTTAGTCTCAATCTCTCATCATTCCTAATGATGTGTGTGTGTGGAGGCGGGGGATCGTGTTTACCAGTGCACACTTACTGTTGTCCCCTATCCTGCATAGGCTCTCTAATAACACTAACACCAGTGACACAAATAGTAACTAATGTTTATTTGGTGTCCATTAGGTGACAGGGCCTGCACAGTCTTACACATTTCACCCCTAGTTTTACAGTAATCCCAAATGGTATGTGCTATTTAGTCAGTTTTACAGTTGAAGGTTCTAAGATGCTGTCTAGCACTCCATTGGTGTGGGACTCAGAGCTGGAATCTGTGTCGCTCAATCTTGAATGCTAAGTGGTGTCTTGTTTACTGCTTATTCTGTCTCGAGGAGGCTCGCCATCCTCAGGGTAATAAACTGATATTTGTTACACAAACCTTTACTCTAAATATCTAAAGAGGCATTGAGCATATATTCTTATGCCAGCATGAATTTAAACATCTCTCTACAGCCAAAGGTGACACAACATTTAGTGAAGAAAAAAAAATCCTTGCATGTTGCAGGCTGCCACTACTGAAGGCATATGTGTGTGTGTGTGTGTGTGTGTTCATGTAACATGTACCCTAGCCTCAGTGACATACCTTAAAAAAAAAGACATTTGAGGACAAAGGAAGCATCTAATGCTGACTTCTTGTGAAAGTACATGTGGTTAATCAACCAGATAGGCATACAATTTCATTCTGTAAAGTTTTATAAAGGAAAGTAAACTAAGGACTGCCTGGGAGTTAGTGCTGTGCAGAGCACTCAGGATTCTCTGATTCTGCCTTCTTCTCAGCACCTCACAGCCAACAGCCGCCTCCATTACACCAAGTCACTCAAAGGAGTTTCCTTTGAGATTTCAAGATACCTCAGAATAGACCTTGGTAGACATTTTAATGTTACTTTATTTTCAAGATACAGCTATCTAAATGCAGTGAGACCGTTAGGAAACTCTCCAAAGTAGATTAACATTGCTGTTACCGAGTTGCAGCTATACAGGGCCCAACCTCCTTATCACTTTATGGCGATGGAGGACTTTTATTATTCTTGTAAAATATACATAATATGAATGTATCATTTTTATCTAAGTTGATAGTTGAGTGGCATGAAGTACGTTCACTGGACTGTGGCATTATGATTCCCATGCATCACAATTCTTTTACCATTTCAAACTGAAATTCTATATTCAATAAATACCAGCTCTTCACTTCTTCCTCTCATAGCCCTCGGCAACCACCATGCTGCTTTCCATTGCTTCCAATTTGTTGTCTCTAGGCTCCTTGTACAAATAACATCATATAGTATTTGTCTCTTGGCAACTGGGTTATTTCTTTCTGTGTAAATTCCTTGGGGCATCTATGTTCTGGCATGTGCCACAGCTTTTCGTCTGAATTATGTTCCATTTGTATATAGTGTGTTCATATATGTTTGCATGCATCTCGAACAATTGTTGACCTCAGGTAATATCTACCTTGTTTTTGAAGCTGGGTCTCTCACATGAGATCAATAATTTAGGCTAAGCTGTCTTGACAATGAATCCCAGGGCACCAGCTCACCAGAGCTGGGTTTACTGGCAAAACATCATATGCCTGACTGGTATTTTGCAGTTTTGTCATGTGCGTTTGTGTGACTGTGTGTGTTCCTAATACCAGCTTGGATCTAAAGCTTTCAAAAATAATCTTAACATTTAACACTTATTATACAGAATAATGGGATTATAGGGTTTTCATGCATTAAGTAATGGACTTTGATACTATTTCCCCCTTAATTTCTCTTGGGATTGCATTGAATCTGTAGATTGATTTTGGAAGTAGGGCCATCCCATGAGCATGCAAGGTCTTTCCATCTTCTAGTGTCCTCTTTAATTTTATTTAGTATCTACAAAATTTTCATTACAGAGGTCTTTCACTTCCTCGGTCAGGTTTAATTCAAGAAATTTTTTGGGGGGAGGATATTTGACATGATTGATGTTGGCTTTGTCAAAAGCCTTACATGTCTATCAATTGATATGATTTCTATTCTATCAAAAACAAGAGATTTGTGAAATTTATAAAATTTATTGACATATTGAGCCAGCACTACATCTCTGGAATAAACCTGTTTGATCATAGTAATTTTGTGATTTATTATTGAAGAGTTTGCAGGCATTTTTAAAGAAATTTTGCATGTATTTATGTTGGAGATTGGTCCATGTTTATCTAATTTTAGTACTAGGCCAATATTAACTTCATAGAGTTTGGTAATGTAACCTTCCTTTGCTATTTAATAGCATACTTTGAGAAGCATTTGTGTATTTTATTGAAGGACTGGTAATTTTTTTATTTGGTAAATATTTGATCACTACTTCACTTGTACTGCTTTCTACAAATCTGCTCAATTTTTTTTTTAGATCTTCATGATTTACTTTTGGTAGGTTATATATGTCCAGAAATCTACATACTTTATTTTAGAGTTTTCCACTTTATTAAAATAAGTGATTTCTAAAATGAGACCTAATGATTTTTCTGAATTTCATTAATGTATGTACTAACAACTCTCCTTACCCCCCAATCTATTTACGTTCAAGCTGTTCAACTTGATTATTTTTGTATTCGAGGACTCTATGAATACTACATATCATTTTAATCCCTCCCTGTCCCACAATCGAGCTCGTCCCATTTCCTTCCCCAAATTCACACTTTTGCCTAACCCCCTAACACTAAACACCCCCAACCTAACCTTACCCGTCCACTCCTTAACCCACACTGCCCCCCCAAAACTTTAACCCTAAACCCTAACATTCTAGCACTAACTGCACACCCAACCACCTTATTCATAATCCCTACCCTTCTAACTCAGCTGGTTTCCAATAGACTCCTGGCATTTACTTTGACCATGTGTTTGAACTGTTAAGTATTTTGGCAGATTTCAAAACACAAAGACTTTACCACATTGAGCCCATTCATAAGCCTTTTCTCAAGAATGCTATTTTCTGCATTCACAGGGTTTCAGTGAATGCAAGTATGAATACTTTTATTATAGTGAGAACTATAGAAATGTGCAAAGGCTTCACCATATTCACTACATTCATAGTTTCTCTCTAGTGTGGTATCTTTTATGCTGTTTGTGTTGATTTGGGTTTTAATGCTGTGAAAAGATACCATGACCAAGGCAACTCTTAGAAAGGACATTTAATTGTGGGGAGGGGAGGTATACAGATTCAGAGGTTCAGTCTATGATCAAGGTGGAAGAAATGTCAGTGTCCAAGCAGATATGGTGCTGGAGGATAGAGTTCTACATCTTGATCAGAAGGCAGCCAGAAGACTCTTCTGCCCTGGGTAGAGTTTAAGCATGAGGTCTGAAAGCCCATCCCCCCTCCACATTGACATACTTCCTCAAAGGTCACATCTACTCCAAAAAGGCCATACCTCATAACACTGCCACTTGCCATGGGCCAAGTATATTTAAACCACCATACCTTTGAAGATCACAGTAAAGGCTTTACTACATTGGTTACATTCATAGGGTTACTCTTTAGTATGTATGTGTTCTTTTATGTAGTTGGAGTTGGCTTGATTGTGAAAAGGCTTTACCACATTCATTACATTCGTAAGGTTTCTCTCCAGTATGAATTCTTTCATGCCTTCTAAGGTCATTCTGACCTACAAAGGCTTTACCACATTGCTTACAATCGAAAGGTTTCACTCCAGTATGTGTTGCTTTATGTTTTCGGAGACTAGCATTACAGACAAAGGCCTTACCACATTCATTACATTTGTAAAGTTTCTCTTCAGTATGTGTTCTTTTATGTCTTTTAAGATCACTCGGAACTACGAAGTCTTTACCACATTGATCACATACATAGGGCTTCTCTCCAGTATGTATTCTTTTATGTACTTGGAGAGAACTATGAGATGTAAAGGCTTTACCACATTGATCACATTCATAGAGATTCTCTCGAGTATGTATTCTTTTATGTACTTGGAGATAACTATGATATGCAAAGGCTTTATCACACCGATCACATACATAGGGCTTCTCTCCAGTATGTATTCTTTTATGTACTTGGAGATAACTCTGATATGCAAAGGCTTTATCACACCGATCACATACATAGGGCTTCTCTCCAGTATGTATTCTTTTATGTACTTGGAGATAACTATGATATGCAAAGGCTTTACCACATTGATCACATTCATAGAGCTTCTCTCCAGTATGTATTCTTTTATGTCTTTTAAGAGCACTGTGAAGTACAAAGGCTTTACCACATTGATCACATTCATAGAGCTTCTCTCCAGTATGTATTCTTTTATGTACTTGGAGATAACTATGAGATGTAAAGGCTTTACCACATTGATCACATTCATAGAGCTTCTCTCCAGTATGTATTCTTTTATGTCTTTTAAGACTACTGTGAAGTACAAAGGCTTTACCACATTGATCACATTCATAGAGCTTCTCTCCAGTATGTATTCTTTTATGTACTTGGAGATAACTATGAGATGTAAAGGCTTTACCACACTGATTGCATTCGTAGGATTTCTCTCCAGTATGTGTTATTCCATGCGTTTTGAGATGACTGAGTTGTGCAAAGGCTTTACCACATTGATTGCATTTGTAGGGTTTCTCTCCAGTATGTATTCTTTTATGTACTTGGAGATAACTATGATATGCAAAGGCTTTACCACATTGATCACATTCATAGAGCTTCTCTCCAGTATGTATTCTTTTATGTCTTTTAAGAGCATTGTGAAGTACAAAGGCTTTACCACATTGATCACATTCATAGAGCTTCTCTCCAGTATGTATTCTTTTATATACTTGGAGATAACTATGAGATGTAAAGGCTTTACCACACTGTTCACATCCGTAAGGTTTCTCTCCAGAATGTGTTATTCCATGCGTTTTGAGATGACTGAGTTGTGCAAAGGCTTTACCACATTGATTGCATTTGTAGGGTTTCTCTCCAGTATGTATTCTTTCATGTACTTGGAGAGAACTATGAGATGTAAAGGCTTTACCACATTGATTGCATTTGTAGGGTTTTTCTCCAGCATGAATTCTTTCAAGAGTTTGAAGCTGAGAATAGTATGTAAAGGCTTTATCACGTGACTTACATTCATAGAGTTTCTCTCCAGTATGTGTGCTTTTATGTCTTTGGAGAGGACTATGTTGTGCAAAGGCTTTACAACACTGAGTATTTTCAGAGGGTTTCTCTCCAGTATGACATCTTTCATGCCTGCAAAGATAGATAGTTGGCACATGTGAAAGCTTTACCACTAAACTAATGAATCTAATAATTGGAAATTAATTTTATAATTTGGTCTAATTGTAAAGAAGAATCACATCTTAAGGTTGTATCACTTTGTTTACACTCATGGTTTCCCATTCATTATGGGTTGGTAAAAGTGTTATTACATGGCTCACATTTGTACCATCTTTTATCTCTATGAGATTTCTCATATATTTGAAGAGAAATGGAAGAGCTCAGAGCTTTACCACATTTAGTACATTCATATGCTTTCCATTATTGTGAAATACACTACGTTTGCATACCACATCAGCAAAGTGAACCAGGACAAACAGAAAGGAATTTCCACAATCCTAGTATTCATAGGGATTTTCTGCTATGTGACTTTATGGATATATTCCCAATGAAGTTGGGAAACCAACTAATTATAAACTTGTATCACACTGAGAAAGTCTGCTCAAATGTGGACTACTACATATATCTTAATTGTTCTGGGGGTGGGGAGACATTGCTTCTTTCAATATCCTTGTGCTCACATGGCTTGTATCCATTGTGACACAGGATATAGCTGTTAAAATAACAAATGAAATATTTCCACATTGCATCATTCATACAGTTTGATTTTTTGTTCATCATAGACATATGGTATAAGAATTAAGTTTTCTCTTCAAAAACATTCTTGACTCTCATAAACTGTCCCTCTCACTTAAACTTAACAATGTTACTATATGAGTAATCAGCTTTACTATGATATATTTGCCTATTAGAAACATAAACTTATCACCTACTCTGTTTCTCTCTCTGTGCGTGTGTGTGTGTGTGTGTGTGTGTGTGTGTGTGTGTGTGTGTGTGTGTGTGTGTGTTATGAGACTAAACAGATTGGCAGGTATACAGAGTAGCTGTAATGTGGCTATGATTCAAATGGTAATATTTGTTAAGGCATTGTTTCCTTGTTTTCTTTCAAATCAGACACCTGACATTGAGGTACATGGATTTGTGAGAATTTAATAATCAATAAACTTAGAGAAGTGCTTTTTTCTTTACCACTGTTGCTTTTCTTTAAAAGTTCCAGGACATACTAACATTTCTTCAGAGGCATAGTCATACCAACTTGCACATGAAAATTACCTTCCATGTCTTCTGAAACTTTGACAATGTTCTTCAATAGTATGGTCTTCCCAATTGTAACCTAAAATACAATACCAGAAAATGTATGATATATTATTGGAAATTAGGCAACATTTAAGTTACTATCTTCAGTGAACCTGACCTTTTCACCTCATTTTCCTTTATTCTCAATTGAAGTTACAGAAAAGCAACAGTAACAAAGGAACATTCGTTTCCTTATTTTAAAAACTGAACGAAAATTCACTGTCTTACCTATAGCAGTGAGGTTCCTGTAGGTCTCCTGCATCACATCTTTGTAGAGACTCTTCTGTGAAGGATCCAGCAAAGCCCATTCTTCTCGAGTGAAGTTCACATGTACATCATCATAGGTCAATACATCCTGAAATATCCCATACATTAGTAAAACAGAAACCATGATACAGATATCACTGTAAATGTATGCTTCTGGTGCTTCCCCCACTTATTTCTTGACCCAGATGTTCTAATGTAATTACCAAATCATCTTAGAAGAAAACTGAGTAATAAGGTTTACCTCTGTCATTTCTTTGCTCATTGAGTAGGATATAGCCTTGCAAGAGAAATGTTAACTAATGGAGAGAGAGAGAGAGAGGAGCAGTACTAAGCACACAGAGAAATTGTATGAACAATTACTAACTGCAAAAAATATCAAGTGAGCATATAGGCTCATGTCTTTAATCCAAGAACTGAGGAGGCAAAGGCAGGTATATCTGAGGTCTATCCAGGACAGCCAGAGGTACATATTAAGACCCTGTTTCCCCTATGAAAAATTAATCAAACAAACAGGAAAGATAGAAAAGGACTCAGAGGTTTTTACTAGAGATCCTACAAAGAATTACATTCACTGCAGTTCAGTATTCTTCTTCCAGAATCTTGAGGTGGCCCAGTTTAAACTGTAACAGTAATGAGATCTTACTACAAGGGAATGAATGTTTAAACAGATACAAACAGATAGCTCAAAATATTGGCAATGTAAATGTTGATCCTAAATAAGCAACATAGGACAGGAGCTGGCTCATCAGTGAAGAGCTCTTGCTGGTCTTAAAAATAATTGGCCTCAATTGCTAGTAGTTAGAATGGAGCTTCACAACTATTGATTACTCCAAGTTCAGGAATTCTGTAGCCATTTTCTAACTACTATGAGGATTAGGCATACATGATGTGCATATTCATTCATACAGGCAAAATATACATATTCATTAAAAAAATCAACACAAATGCAACAGGTAGGAAAAATGTCATATACCTGCAATCCAATGACTCAGAGCTCAGGCAATATAGCCAGGCAGTATGAATGTCATGAATACATACATGCCATCCTGAGAAACAGAATATGCTCTCTGTCAAATTTCAAAATTCATAACGTGGATGAAGATCAACACAGCAGCATATGCTTGACATGTGCCAAAACCCACAGTCCAACCCATCAGCCAATAATATAAAAACAAACAAACAAACAAAGAGAAAGCTGGGCATGTTGGCTGACATTTAATCCTGGCACTCTGGAGCCAGAGGCAGGTGGACCATTTACATCTGAGGCCGCATGTTCTAAACAGCTACTTTCAGGACAGCCAGGGCTACATAGAGAAACTTTGTCCTCAAAAACAAAAACAAAACTTAAATTATAAAAAGAAACAGGCTTGCAAAATACCTTAGCAGTGAATAGTAATTGCTTCAACTGCATCTTATGTGATTTAGGGTTAGAGTCTATAATGCTGAAGGCAAGACAACATAGGAAGGAGGCTGACTAATCAGGTAAAACCACTACACAATACACACACACACACACACACACACACACACACACACACACACACACACCCCACACACAAACCCCACACAGGAAATGGGTTGAGTCTATAGACACTCAAATGTCATCCCCAATAACTAATCATCTAGAAAGGTTCCTCCTACAACAGCTTCTATTGAGAGAACTGAGTTGGCCAGAGCAAGGCTGACTCCTCCAAGACAGGTTGTAAACTGACAGACTGGGAAACTAGGCCTAAGTTTCTGTTTCCCAGAACTGGAAAAGTCCAAACAAGTCAATTCTAAGCAAACCATCCCTCACAGGCAGCTAATCAGGAGCTTCGAATGACCCTAATAGCCTGCAGCAGCCCATACAGTCTTCAAATGCCTCGAATCACTTCTGACACTCTTGATTGCCACATCTTTTAAAATCAGAAAGCAAGTTATATCGTTCCAACATACAAAGGCACAGAATACCCCTTCCCATTCCAGTAGAGAGGAATGTGTACATAGTGAGGGAAGATTGGACCAAAGCAAGAAACCCAGCAGGACAAACACCAAGCCCTGCAGCTCTGTCTCAGACACAAGGAGCCTCAGTTTCAAAAGGCTTAGATGGCCCTTGAACTCCCTATATGCAGCTCTCCATGACAGGTGTCTCATAACTTGGGTATCTCTATATCTTGTAGTCTCAAATGCAACTCAGGCTTCATCCTCAGATTCATCCCATGCACTCTCACAGTGTCCTCCCTCACTGGGGATCTCACTCTGCCAAACACAGATGGCTGGAACAGTGCTGAACTGAAACCATTGGGGAAGAAGCCATAACCTTATTTTTCCATATTTCTGATTTCCAGAACTTGGGTACCAAGCTTGGACCAGTAGTAGCAGGTTTTATATGAAGTTCCTTCCTGGGTCTAGGAATGACTTTGCCAATTCCCCCTTCCATTAACTGAAGGCTTAGCAGGAGGGACTGTTTCCCTTAATTCACTTTCTTAGGCTTCCAATCCTGAGCAAAGACCTTCTCTTTAATGGTGATAATCTCTTTGAAAATTCATGCCTCTGTCTCAGCATTTGGCTGTCATGTGTAACTTCCCAGGGCTGCTTTTCTCTACAAACCACAGACTTTGGATTTATTGCTGCTCAACTTGTTGTTTTTTTTCTTGTAGTCCAGAATGAGTTACTAGTAATAATCATCTAACAGATTCAATATTTCACCTAAGAAATATAGCTATTTATTTTTTAATTCTGCCTTACTCAATTTCTCAGAGCATGGGCCGAATAAGAATGATTTGGGGTCAAAATACCACATAAATGACTTCTAGCTAGATCTTTCATGGAGTCTATTTTCCACTGAAATCCTATGACCTCAACTTCTGACTGCGTTACTTCCATGACTCCAGTCTTCCAGGTGCTACAACAACAGCCGACTAAGCTCTGAATACAGCTTTCTATGCTGTATTACCATCTCAAGCCCTAATGTTTACCAGGTTCCTCCAAAGGAGAACATTTCTAGTTTCTCTAGTTTCTGTCCAGCAACAAAATAACCTTTTTTTTTTTTTTTTTTTTTTTTTTTTTTTTTTTTTTTTTTTGTTCTAACTTGCTACTCTCCTACTTTGATTCAATTCTCTAACCAAAAGCATCTCAGGAAATAAACAGGTTCGCTTGTTTGGTCCAATCACATGACAGCCATCAGTTTGGGAGCTTAGGATAGAAACTCAAGCTTCAAGAAAAGGCAAAAACCATGAACAAGTAGGGTTTCCTGCTTGGTCACTGTCTCATAGTTAGCCAGCTCTCTTACCCAGCCCAGGCCCACTTGCTTAGGGATCCTGCCACCCTCAGTGTAGAGCCTTCCCACATCAATCATCACAACACAATCTCTCACTGATACAGCATGCAGACATTTTGATGAGGGCATGCCCTCAAGGGAGACCCTCAGATGATTGTAGGCTCTAAAATGTTCACAACTGAAGCTAACTAGGACAAAAAGGCAATAATATATCAGAAAGTTTAAAAAACCCAAATCAAATGTGTTAACAATATCAATCATTTAAGTAGCAAAAACAAACAAACAAACCACACACACACACACACACACACACACACACACAGAAAACCAAAAAAATGATGATTGCAACAATTGGAATACACAGATTTGCCAAGAAATGAGGAGAGACAAGCCTTCAGAAGAGGACACTAAAACTGTTTCCCAAACTATCAAAACCTCAAGAAACTCATAACATAGTAAATTTTCAGATTATAAAATTGTAGGTGCAGGTCTTTCATTTTCCAGAGAAACAATATAATTAGATTATAATGAATAGAATCACACAACGTAAATGGTACCAAAATAAAAGGAGACAGAAAGACAGACAGAAAGTGTTTTAAACATGAACTACAAGATTGTAATAACAATTTTAAGATATTACATGCCAATACTCATCCTGTGTATTCTGTTTCTCATCTTTGCCAACAAATGAAAAAATAAATATATAAAGGGGATTAGCTGTGGCAAAATCCCAGTCAATTGGACATAGTGGCAGCCTAAAGAACGGGAAAATATTTTTTTAAACAAATCCATATCTTATAGAGGCCTAATATATAAAATACATAAAGACCCGAAGAAAACAGACTTTCTAAAGCAAAAAATTCAATTAAGAAATGGGGTATAGGAGCTGGAGAGATGGCTCAGCGGTTAAGAGCACTGACTGCTCTTCCAGAGGTCCCGAGTTCAATTTCCAGCAACCACATGGTCACTCACAACCATCTGTAATGGGATCTGATGCCCTCTTTTGGCCTGTCTGAAGACAGGTACAGTGAACTCACTCACATTAAATAAATAAATCTTTTTTAAAAAGGGGGGGTATAAATCTAAACAGAGAATTCTCAAAAGAGGAATCTCAGAGAGCTGAGAAATACTTAAAGAAATCATTATCATCTCAGCCATCAAGGAAATGCAAATCAAAACTACTTTGAGAATCTATCTTCCACATGTCTGAATGGCTAAGATCAATACAAGTGACAAGTCATGCTGGTAAGGATGTGGAGAATGGGTAATAACTCTCCATGCTTGTAGGGTGCAAACTAATACTGCCACTATGGAAATGAGCATTTCCTCAGAGTCCTGGTGCCTCAGAACCCTGAGAATCCATGTATCTCAAATCACAGCTATAAAGCTCTTGGGCATCTATCTAAAAGGTGCTCCACCCTACCACAAGGCCATTTGCTCACCTATGTTCATAGCATATTTATTCACACTTGCCAGAACCTAGAAACAACCGAAAAATACCTCAACTGAAGAATGGGTTGAAGGACCCTAGTTCTTACTGAAGCCTAAGCGCTGTCAGGAGGCTTGGCCTGGTGGAAAGCAGGTAGGTTATGGGGACCCTAAGGGCTTTTGCCAGCTTTACATCAACTGCCTCTGGTTAAGATTAGGTAACAACCCATCTTCAGGCCTCCGGCCAAGGCTAGGACAAGTTCCATTCTCCACCCAGAGTTCTTGGGAGGACCAGGGGCATTCTTGAAAATCCTGCAGAATGTACTGAGAGTAGCCTGATCCTCTGGTCCCACATAAGAGCTCAAAGGCATGCCATATAAGTTTGAACTGTAAACCTGCTAATGTAACCTGTACCCCTGAAAGTATAAAAACTGCTTGTCACAGCCATTGGGGTCACCTTCCAGTCCCTCGCTAAGAGGGGCTGACTGAAGGTTGACCCCGACACTCGAGAAAATAAACTCTTGCCTTTGCATTAAACTCCATTCTCATGCCTCACTTGGGGGATCTCCTTGCAGTTAAGACTCACTTTGAGCCCTATGGGGTACACCAAAAGTGTGGTACATTTATCACTCAGCTGTTCAAAAAGATGCCATCATGAATTTACAGGCAAGAAAATACAACTAAAGAAATCACACCCAGAATGACAAACATGGCATGCATTTACTTACAAGTGGATATTACCTATTAGGTAAATAGTAATAAACCCAGAGGGGTTAGTTAAAGAGGTAGACTCTAGGGAGGAAGCACAGATCTCTTTCTACAGGGGAAATAGAATAATTTCTGTGAGTAGACCAGAGTTTGATGGGAACAGGAGTAGGGAGGATCAGTTGAGGGGGATGCAGGGGAAAGTACAATGCAGGAAGAAACAGCTGGAATTAGGGGTTATTTGGGAGTTAGTATAGAAATCCAGTACAATGACAACTTCCTGGATGACCAGGGTGACCCTAATGAAAACTACTGGTAATGGAGGATATGGAGTATGAACTTACCATCCTTTGAAACCAGACAGGGCTTCGATGTTGCTAATAAGTTACATTTGGTTGAGCTGTTGGCCAAGGAGGTCCCTTGAGATCCTTAAACAATCCATGCTGATGCAAGGACAAACTTTTCTCTCAGATAACTGACAGCATGGCCTGATCATTAAGGACAAATTCCACACAGAATGCAGAGGTCAAGCGAGTGCAGGCTCGGAGCCTTCGCCCCTGTGTTCTAGTCTCTTTGAGGAGAGAAGGTACTCTACAGGCTAAAAAGAAGAAAGAGAAACCTGGAAACACCCCTCGGCCCCCAACACCCACACACACCTACAATGGGTCCTTCCTAAGATGTGCTGGGGCATTATGGTAACAAACGTGTTTGAGTGGCCAACCAATGTTTGGTTTAACTTGAGGCCCTTGATATGAGAGGGAACCCATGACTAACACTGACTGGATTTCTAGGAATCTTACAGAAACTTAAATGGCAAGCATAGAGACAGCATGGGTCTATGCCAGGTCCTCTGCTTATATATTATGGCTGTTAGCTTGGTGTCTTTGCGGGACTCCTAACAGTGGAAGCAGGTGTAACTCTGATTCTTTGGATTGATCTTGAGATTTTTCCTATCAGGTTGCCTTGTCCAATATGAAGGCTTTCACCTTGTCTTTTTCTATCTTGTTTTGTCCGTTAGGTCTGCTCCTTTTTGAAGAGGAAATGGGTGCGGGGGTGGATCTTGGGGAAAGGATAGAAGTGGGGGGTAGTCGGGAGTGCAGGTTGGGGAAACAGTGGTCAGGATATATTACATGAGAATCTACTCTCATTTAAAAACTTAATTCAATATTGCTTAAATGAAAATGCAAAGAAGGGAAGCTGTAGTGAACAAAGAAAAGCAAAATCGTGGGTTGGGGATTTAGCTCAGGGGTAGAGCACTTGCCTAGCAAGCGCCAGGCCCTGGGTTCGGTCCCCAGCTTCGGAAAAAAAAGAATAAAAAAAAAAAAGAAAAGAAAAATCATAAAGATAGGAGCAGCAAGATTGTGATACCTACAGTACTCGTTCTATTTTTGTAGACAGTGACTATCACATAGGAATGTAAAAATACCTGGAAGGGTTACTTCCTGCTTCTGATAATCTAGGCCTAGTCATGGAAGCTTATAGCTTCTGTACAATCTGATCTAGGTCTAGAATGAGGGGGCATAGGCCTGGAGTATTTAACAAAAGACACAGACTAGGGTCATTTGTGCTAAGAAAATGCCAAAGCTTTACTGAGGTTCACAGAATATACACCCCAAGTTCACTGGGTGGAGAATTCCTGGAAGCACAGTGGAAAAATAGGTTATGCCCTCAGGACAAAAACAGGAACAAAAATCAGGAACTGGGTGTTACTGCCCAGGTGCCAAACAGAAAGATCAAGATGTTCCTTTGTTAGGAACTAAAGCTTCCACATGCATCAGCAAGGCTCAGCACCAGGCAAACACAGAGGGGGCTCAGGAGAGTTGGGCACTTGAGTGTTTTGGGCATCTGAGACTTAACTGTTAAATAAAATCACCCTTTCTTCTTCTTTTTGAACTCTGGCTGGTCAACTCTGCTCTTCTAGCTCAAACTCTTCATGCTAACCAATTCAAATTGAGTCTTTCACTTCTGACTGAATTGCTGTGCTTGGCCTCAAAGGGACTCTAGTAAACTGCTCTCTTCTCATTCTCTTGCTCATTTTCTCCTTTTCTGTCTTTAGCCTGCCTGTATCTGTAAAATTCTCCAGGTAAAACTGCCCCCTCCTCTTACCCTCTGTGCTGCTTCCTCTTTACTTTTCCTTCTTTCTTTTCTCTGCCCCCCACCCCCCCAGGAGCTGGGGACCAAACCGAGGGCCTTTTGATTGCTAGGCAAGTGATCTACCACTGAGCTAAATCCCCAACCCCGCTGCTTCCTCTTATATTGCCTCTTTTCCCTCTTCTCTTGAGAGTTGGGCATATCCTATTCTGTCAGATCTTAACCTGACTCATCATTTTTTCACCCACTCAATTATACATTACTTACAAATATGAGTGCTTCCTTCTAAAACTATGTTTACCTTCAAAACTATGTTTGGTAGCAAAGTTGTGTAGTAATGGCTGAGCCCTACCAATTAGAAACAGCTCCCCTGCCCACCGCCCCTGCCAGTAAATTGGACAGTCTCTGGGTTCATAATGCGATCAAATACTCTGCAACACAGGAATTCATGACAAGCTCATCTTGGGCCCATTCTATATGTGAAATCAGAAGTTTTGTTCTCAGCAATGTGAAATATATATCACGCAGGAAAGAAAAGCAGTCACTTTCTTGTGTTAGCTTTCACTAGTTAGGAATGTGGAATTACAATGCTTTTCATTTCATTCCAAAGCAATACTCATAATTGTTTTTAAGAAAAACTAAAGTTTGAATATCTATTCAAATAGAAATGAGATGTTGTACAAAATTGCTACATTAACTATATTATGCATTAAGCCAAAATAAACCAATGTATAAAAATATTAAATGTTTAAATGCTTTCTCCAAGGCAAAAATGAAAGTATTACCATCTAAGATAAGTTACTTAGAACAGAGAAAACAAAGAGCCGAGTCAGTTATCTAAGACTTTTACATATTTGTTCAACTGTAATTTATCGTTACTATTTAAACTCAAACAAAACAGTAAATATGTTTCTTTTTTTTTTTTCTTTTCTTTTTTTCAGAACTGGGGAGCGAACCCAGGGCCTTGTGCTCTACCACTGAGCTAAATCTCCAACCCCTTCAATCTGTTTCTTAACCTCGTTTTTACTTCTTCATGCAGTATGACTCATTGGCAGAGGGCTCTCATTCCATTCAAATAAAGCCCCTTTCTGCATTTTTACAGCATACTCTAATAGCACATTTGCTTCTCATCTACAACAACTCTTGCTACAGAAAGCTTGATATTTCATTTCTCTTCTCCACATAATGTTCTAAATAAATATTAGGAAAAAAACGTTTTGAAGAAGATTGTTTCAGCTAGATTCTCTGCTTTCTGCCCTTCTATAGGAATTTGGCAGGAATTTGACCTTGGACTTGGACTAGGACTAGGACTTAGGAAGTAGGTTCAGGTAAGAATATTTACATTTGGGCTATTAACATTCCTTCTCTCCTGTTAAACTAATGAGCCCCTAGAAACAATGATCACAGGTATTTGTGCCTTGTTTGTTCTTGACCTAGAATTGACCTTATAACTTGCTTGTAATAAAAATGGTAGAAAAGCAGACTGGGAAAAATAGACCCGCTTCAGCCTCAGCACTGGCTAGAATCATGCTATATATTGTCTAATTTTCTTTTTCCTCTCAATCCTCACTCTCTCCCTTGAGACCCTATTGACTGACTGAGCTGGCTTGGTCACCCTTCATTTTCGAGTGCTACCTGCAAAGTTGACAAAATGGTTCAAGCTCTCAGATCCATCAGACAATAACAGTGCATTAAAGGTTAAAATTATATGGGAGAAAGAAATGGGTTGATAATGCTTAAGCTATAATTACATGCTGTTTTATGACCAATAAAGCACTGACTGTGAGAGTCTTTACAAGTGCATAATCCTTTATCCACTCCTTTAACCCAAGGCACCCTAGGTCCCCTAGAGGCACCTAGCTGGTCCTCAACAAATGAGCATTGATGTTATTTTCATAGTTAGGCAAGTATGAATACAACTGCAATGAACATGAGAATTCTGGTACTTCTTAAAACTAATTTCAAGTGCACGGAAACTATACTGAGAAGACTGCTGGGATCCATGGCAATTCTGTCATTTTTATGAGAAGTAAGTGTTGGTATGAGGAACCGGCTTTATGGTTGCAGGTTGTCTCCAAACCCAGCGATAGAAGTGACGTCACCGGGGCTGGAGAGATGGCTCAGTGGTTAAGAGCACCGGCTGCTCTTCCAGAGGTCCTGAGTTCAATTCCCAGCAACCACATGGAGGCTCACAACCATCTGTAATGGGATCTGATGCCCTCTTCTGGTGTGTCTGAGGACAGTTACAGTGTACTCATCTATAATAAATAAATAAATAATTAAAAAAAAAAAAAAGAAGTGACGTCACCCAGAGGTGAAAAGGGACCTGTGCATCTGTTGTCATATATTTCCAGTGTCCTCCTAGCCCATCTCCTACCCTCACCTGCAAGAAGTTATGTCCCTACCCAAATAAAAAGCCAACCCTTCCTGACCTTCGCCCCTTCTTTCTCTTTTCCTCCTTTGTGCACCCCCCCACCTCCCAGCACCAATGAAACTGTCTCACGTGGAACCGTACTGGCCAGCTGTGGAGCCATGATTCCAATACAACACTCCATAGAATGGGATTGCTTGAGTGTAGGTATTATGTCCACATGTATCAGAATACATATATTAAATATGCACAACTTTATATCAACTATAAAAACACAGTCTTAACTAGTTTTAGTAGATATCTATGGAAAATCCCAACCTATTGCTATCAGAGTTTACTGCTAAGACACAACCCTGTGTCACATCCAGATTCATTGTCCAATTCTGGACCATGCTTTATTTCCTCTTTTTTTTTTTTTGTTTTCTCAATTAAGTCATACTTACAAAGATCTTGTCTACGTGACCCTAAGGATGTATTCTGTGTCACTAAAGTGTATACTAAAGTCCTCTTTCTATGGCTTTGGACATTATTTCATATCAGTTTCAGTTTCGCACACATACTATATAGCTTGCTAAATGAATTATTATGTAGAATATCTTTTACCAATTTATATAACTGTAAACAACACCATTACAGTGATGTTAAAAAAGCAATGTTCGGTATGTTAAATTTGCAGCAAAAATTCAAGAAAATCTAAAGAAAACATCTAATAATACATAACAGGACAGCTGATTTCAAAGCTATTTGCCATGTGAAAAAACGTCAGAATCATCAACAGGATTATGAAGAAATAGTACACATTTTGGCACAATGGAGATTCCATCTGTACTTATCAAAGAGCTACAATGATCAAAAGTTTTAGCACATTTGTGAAAAAATGAGATGTAGAGAAAAAAAGGCAAGAACATAAGCCCCAAATTATAGTCAAGTTTTAATCAAAAGACCTAAGGAAACTCAGCCAGGAAAAATGTGAACTTGACCAATATTACCTACGATTGCATGTGTATTCAAATGGAAAAAACACAGACTTCCCAACTCCAACAAAAATGACTCGAACTGACCCCTAAACTGCTATATTTCTGACCCTCCAGCCACTACTGACCCCACGCTCTAGAGCTCTCTGTGTGGAGGTGGTAAGAAAGGAGGGTTATGGCTCTATAGTTCCCATGCCCCTGTGTGATCACACAAACCCAGCCCCCCTGAACCCACACACAAACGAAGGTTGAAGAATAATTTAATGTCTGCTTGCACATGATGCCATGTGGATTTTAGTAATGATGTACAATCTGCCCTACCTACCTACACCCCACCCTGCACACCTGAGAAACCTCTGCATCTCAGAAACTCCTTTTGGACTCTGGAACTGAATTTCCCTGAATCACTCCATTCACTGTGACTGCTGATAGTGGAAAGGTAAAAGGGTTTTAACCAAGTATTGCCAAAGGATGATTCTCATAACCTCATCCCTACCAGTTTCTAAACTATTTGTAAAATTTATCACACAAAATGAATTTGCAATACAATCTTCTGAACTTCTAGAAACTGGATTTTCAGTTTTGAAATCTGTCTTTTGCACACCAAGAGCAATGCTTGTGTGCACACTGGCAGTGATATTATAATCAACACACCTTATACCCAGATGCAAAGCCTCCTCCCCAGGGAATCCACACTCAGAGAAGCTCAGAGGACAAGGCCCTCTGCCCAGGACACCACATGTACCAACAGCACCACAGTCTGGTTCACAGTCCACGTCAGTCCAGTCAGATTGGACACCGATAGCTTAGCCAACCTGTTGTTCCTGGTGGCTGCAAAATCTCCCTCACAGCTCTCTGATGAACTACATCAGAGAATATGGAAAGAACCTGCAAGCTACCTCCCACTGGTGCTCCTCCTGATTGCTAGGCTCCCCAGAGAATGGTAGCAGCTCCTCTATTGGAGGATTAGAGATTGCATGACTCATCACAAGCCTTCCCAGCTCTGCCCTTCCGCCCCACCCTAGGGGCAGACAGAGCCCTAGTATGGTAAATTTGTATTTTATTAGAATCTTCAACTCTCCCAGGTGTGGAGAGATCTTGGTACCACTTCTAGGAAAATGACAAGTATATTTGCCACTGGGCTACGACAAGAAAGTAAGTTCAAAAGAAAAAAAAAAATACAGCTGAGGAATGTGGGAGCCAACTTGCCTGAGAACCCAACATTGTGCTAATTAGGACAGACAAAGGACAGATGAAAGTTCATCTAGTGGACAAGCTCAGTGGAAAAAAAAAAAAAAAACCATTGTTCTAGCTAAGCTTACAGAAGGGCTGATACAAATCTGGTGGTCAGCATTGCTTAGGAACAGGCTTGCCAAACGGAGGCTCATGACCTTTGAGGGGGAGTCAGGTTCCTACAGACCTAGGCATCCCGCAGGTGTGAGCCAACTTCATCATAGGCTAATAAATAGAGGTCTCCCAGCCCCCTGAAGATTTCTTCCTCTCCTAGTCTTGCTATAGTATATAACCAGAGCTTGTAAAAATAAAATTGTCACCTTCATCAGACACTTGTATTAGTGTCCTTCTTCAAGTCTCTTGTCCCCCATTCTCTTCTGGGTACCCCCTGGAACTTCGTTAACTGTCCTGTTGGATGGGACAGAGTAATGTGTTCCTGGTATCTTGGTCATCTTAATAAGCCCAATAGAATGACCTCGGGAATTTTGTTTACACCTTTTTTCTTCCTTGGCTGTCCCATCCTGCAACAGGGTAGTTGGCTCACTCCTGCGGGATGTTGGCCTAGGTCTGTAGGAAGTTGGGCCCTAGTAGAAAGTCACAATCTGTGAGTCTGGAGGAAATTGGCTCTCAGCAAAATGTCACAGCCCTGGGTCTGTAGGAGTCTATAGGAAGCTGGTTCTTTTGCAAAGCTAGCTGTATGGAGCTAGCTCCCAACAAAAGGTCAGGAGCCTCCACTTGGCAAACCTGTTGGAACACCAGATTTGTATCAGTGCTCCTGGCAAGCCTTGTTACTAAGCAACTCTGACCCCCAGATTGGTATCCGCACTTTAGCTGGAACCTTAGGTTTTTCCACTCAGCTTGTCCTTTAGGTGACCTTGTCCTTAGGTGTCCTTTCATATGTTCTTTGTCTGTCCTAATTAGCTCAATGTTGGGGGTCTCAGGCAAGTCGGCTCCCCACACTTGGCTATTTTGTTTGTGCCTTAGAACTGACCCTATTCTTTGTATGTACCCAGGCAGTCAAAGTGGGTCAGGGTCTGTAGGCAAATTTATCAGCCTGCTGAGGCATGGAACGATTGGAGGGGCTGAAAGTTCTATCAACCTTGGTGGAAGGAACAGGGAGGTGCCTCTGGATAAGAACCGATATTCTGTGCATATTTTGGAGAATTGTTTGTTAACTTGTGGCTTTGCTTTCTATGGCACTGTGGGGCATAAAAATTAGGAAAAACAAACTCGAGTGAGGCAGCTGTATTAACCAGCAGTCCCCCCAAATGTAACTATTGGCTTTGCATCTTCACTCCCCGCAGCGGAGACTGTTCGACTCAAGCTTGTGGGCTGAGTACAAGGAATTAGATTCAAGGATCTTTTTCTCCTCCATCCTTGTTTCTCTCCTATCTGGTGTTAGGGGGTGAAATGGGGGTGGGGGAGGGGGCTGAAGAGGAGGAGGTTTAAGCCTGGAAAAAGAAACCACAAAGTAGCAAAGACCAGCAAAGATCCAGTTAGCTGGGTCTAAAATGCTAAAAGAGGATCTAGCCTAGGTAGATTTTACAGTCCATGTATGCTGTCACCCTTAAGTTTGTTTTACGTTCAGGTTCCAGTTTAAGTTTTGAACAATTTAAATATAAACTGGAGGATACAAGTCTGACCACTTAGATAGGACATTTACACAGCAAACATTTCCAGGATGTTTAAGTACACCAGTGCCCTAAAACAGTAGGTTAGTGACAGTGTCCTAAGTGGAAGGTCTCAGAGGAAGAAAAACATAGGAAAAGGAGAAGGGAGAAAGTATAAAAGCTGGGGGGTGGGGTGGGGGTGGGGTCTTAAACTAAGTAAGCTTGGAGAAGTGCTGTTGGCACGCTTGGCGGTGGCCGCCGTTTGGGTGAGGAAAAAATGTTGGAGCAAGAAGAAAATGGCTTGTTTGAAATACCAGATTATGAACATGTAGAGGATGAAACTTTTCCTCCCTTCCCACCTCCGGGCTCTCCAGAGAGAGATCCTGCAGAAGCTGAAGCTGATGAAGGGAGTGGAGCACCTGTTCCTGTTCCGCCAAAGAGAATAGTTAAAAGGAATATACCCAAGCTAGATGCTACAAGATTGACTTCAGAGAGAGGGCTTCCAGCCTTAAGGCATGTATTTGATAAGACAAAATTCAAGGGGAAAGGTCATGAGGCTGAAGACTTGAAAACGCTAATCAGACACATGGAGCACTGGGCGCATAGGCTATTCCCCAAACTGCAATTTGAAGATTTTATTGACAGAGTTGAAAACCTAGGAAATAAAAAGGAGGTTCAGACCTGTTTAAAACGAATTCGACTTGATCTGCCTATTGTACATGAAGATTTTGTTAACAATAACGATGAAGTTGAGGAAACTAACAGCCTTGATGCAGCTGCCACTGGATTTGATGCCTTTGTGACAAGTTCATCTGACAGCAAGAGGTTTGCTTCTGAAGCGAGTAGAAACCTAACAGAAGAGCAGCAGCAGAGAATTGAGAGAAATAAACAACTGGCCTTGGAAAGAAGGCAGGCAAAGCTATTGAGTAATAGCCAGTCCCTAGAAAATGACGTGACAGTTGAAGAGAGCAGTACTGGTGAGAATCAAGAAGAGTCAAATGGATTGATCTCTGCTGATGGTCCACATGACGTTCCTTCTGCCAGCACACAGGAAGAAGGACAGTTGGAAGCAGAGGAAACACAGCTGGACCATCCTAACTTAGACTAATCCAGAAATGTTCTAAGTAGCCAACCCTCTACAGCAGAATCCTACAGGCTTGGAGTTATTTGTAGTTTTTTCTACTTTGTATAAATCCTTAAGTCTTAAGGCTTCTGTGGATTCCTGTTTAAAATACGATGACTATTTAAATTGTTTCCTACTTATTTTAGTAAGTCTATTTATTATTTTTGGTGTTCTGTATAAGTCTGACTTTATAAGCTGTTTTGTAGTTTGCATTGAATTGTTTCTTACTAAATTGGGTAATGATTAAAATGTAAATATGCCCTGACTGTTAGGTCAGTTTTTATAAAGAAATAAATTATTTTGTAAGCAACAAAAAAAAAAAAAAAAAAACTAAGTAAGCTTAACAAGAATGTCACCTTGTATACAGTTTACATGAGGGAAATGGAAAGAAACGGGAGACATCAATGAAGTCAGCAGAAACGTTAAACTACGAAGTTAGCAGAAACATCATATAATGGGACAGACTCAGGAAAAGTCTAATCAAACAGTGCTGCACAAGGAACTCAGTGTATTTCAAAAATATTCCTTACCAAGCCCATAGTGGGCTAGACACCCATAGCCCCATATTGTGGCAAGACTTGTATTCTCAGAATCTTAAGCAACCCCTCCCAAATTCCCTGGCCCCAAGCATATTCCTGGTTTTAGGGGAGCTGTTTTACCTCTATATACAGGGCTCCAGGGAAAGCTCCCAAGGACTAGGCCCTAGATGGTTACTGGCTCTGCCAAGCATGTCCCCGGGTTTCAAAAGGAGCTCAAACATGGGGACCTCAGGAAAAGGAGGGAAAGCGTAGCTTGATCAGGCCAGCGCTCAATAAAAGTGTTTTGTTGTTTTACATTTTCTAATGGTTGTCACCGGGTGTCATCTTGCCCATGTGGCAGAACTATGCTTTTCTCAAGAAGAAAACTAAACCTTTATGGCACACCAGGCCTGACTGTTGATTGTGATCCTGTAATGCCCCATTGATCAGTTTGTTAGAGGCCTGCTCTTTGATATGGAGATGGGCTTAGTGGCTGGTTGCAAATCAGGGTCTGGGGCCATATTTCTGGACAATCCTGGTGAACAAACTTGTGTATCCTAGCATCCTAATCTCTAACAGGCCTGGTTAGCTTACTACTTACACGTGGGGTGTTTTGCAGGCAGTCCTCTCTCAGCTAAATTCTACTTGGTGTGCCTTGCTATCTCCTGACCTTTAGCACATCCTTTACATCATCAATTCTACTCTTACATTACAGCTGGAAACTGGATTGCTACCCAGCACATGAGATGCCTTCCACAACCTCCACAAAATAACTCCAAATGGTTCTTACACCTTAATGTTAAATGCTAAGAACAGAACTTGTAGAAACTAGGCTTCTGAGTTTGGGATCCCGCCAAGGATCTTTCCATACACAAGCCAAATGCTCTGCACAGTTGCAGCCCCTACAGGGAAGTTTTTCAGAAACTGCCGCTGGATCCAGTGAGTGGCTAAGACCTCATGGGTAGCCGCCGATTCCCACTCAGCCCGGGGAAAGACCCACCACACCACCTTCCACTGCTCAGTCCCATGCCGGTCCGTCCGTCCATCCGCCCGCCCGTCCGCCCGCCCTCTCTGCCCCTTTGTGTGCAGTGACCCTGTGCTCACCATGTCGCAGCTTTGGAGCTTGCCTGAACATGCCTCAGAGAATCCAAAGGCAGAACAGAGAGCACAGCAGCCAGGACCAGTTAAGACTACTTAACTACTAAACAAATCCTACACCTAGGAACCCGGAAAAGCCCGCCTTCTCTTCTGATTGGCAGGTGCATTGAAGACTCCAATTGGCCAGTAGTCTTGAGTGACTTGAGCACCTCCTTAAGGGTTACAGTGAGCTGAAGGTACAGGGTAGGTACACAGTTCTCGGCCCTAGCATCAAGCCTGGGACCAGACCTTTTCCAGATCTACAGGAATTTGCATTTCAGTAGCACTTGTGCTTGTCCTCCAATAGCGTTCTCATCTGTCTCCCCGCCCAGCCCCAGGAAGGACCCACCACACCACCTACCACTGCCCAGCCGCTTGCTCCTCCCTTGCGTGAGTGGTGACCCTGTGCTTACCAGGTCCTCACTTCAACCTGCTCTCAGCTTACAACATTCAGTAGTCTCTTTCCCTTCTGCCTCCAGGAATCGAGGTATACAGCGTGCATAACCCCCATACTCAACTTGCAGTGGAGTTATTGATCTGTCCCACAAGTGGGAGGGTGCCCAAGATATTAACAATTAAAGAGAGATTTGAGGAAACAAGAGTTTTGTTTTGTGGCTGTTGGGATTTAGACCCTACAATCAGCTGACCTTCATATATTCAACACACCAAAGCTGTCTGGGCCTCCAGGTTCTCCCAGCACTCCTCAGTCCCCACGTGTAACAGGGCCTGTCTGGCATACCCCACCTTGTACCTTGAACTTTCCAGCGCAGGGGCCGAGTTTTCCCTTCCCCAGAAGCTCTTCCTATATCATCCAGAAATTTTGTACTCTTTGTCTTTCTGTTTCTCTGCCTCTCTCACCCTCCCTCTCACCTTTCCATCCTTCCCTCTCTTCCCTCCACCTTCCCTCTCACCCCCCCCTCCCTGCCTACTGCATTTTTCTCCCTGCTTGCCTTGCTTGCTCTTTCTCTCTTTCTCCCCAGCCCTGCTCCTTATCCTCACTCACCATATCGACTTTTCTGACCTCTTTGGGACTAGTGAACTCTGTATCCTTGGGATCAGTGAGCCCACTAGAGAATTGCCCCCAAGAAACACTGTCATTTGGCTTGGGTGGAATCCTTCGTGCTGGGCTTAGGTAAACTGCAGCTAGTTTTCACTGGTAGGTCCTGGAACCCTGGGAGACAAACCTTGTGGAACACTACTGTTAGCCAGCACATCCTCTTCAGTGGGAAGGTGAACACACATTCACACACAGAACTGTTTTAGTAAAGGTTCTCTAGATGAACAGACCTGATAGGACGAATCTCTGCATGTTGAAAGCAGATTTATTAGAATTTTCACATCGTTAGTCCAACGATGGCTAACATGGCATGTATAGGGGTAGGGAAACCTATATGTGAACATAGCCAGACTCATTCAGTAAAATCCCACTGCTTCCTTTCTTGAAGGAAATCATTGCTTTGGAAATGACTCCTATCCTCTCCTTGCCTGCCACAGGGGGGAAATCTTTCTCATTTCTTCTGTCTTGTCTTACATGATGGCTATTCCTTGTATTCAAAGTGACTACATGTGGAATTAACTAAAACTGAAAGGCTTTGGGTACTGTAGGGGGATTTCTCTTAATTATAGATTTTGGAATTTGAAAACCCTTCTTTAATCTAGATTTTTTGAGTTGTTAAGATCCACCTTTACTCTAGGTCACAGCTTCTGGTGACAGCCTACATATATAAAGAACACTGAAGATGGTAGCTCATTCTCTTTGTCTACTTACCTTACCTCTCCCTAGCAAGTTCTTTCTTGCCTTTTCTTCTTTCTTTTGTTTTCTTTCTTTCTTTTCTTTTTCTGGCATTAAAAAGCCTACTTCTTTGAAACTCTGGTATATACTGAAGACAGACAGACATCCAGCCACATGGACTGAACCACACTGGATTCTTCAACTTTCCATTGGTAGACAGCCACTGTTAGTGAGACATTCTAATAAATCCGCTTTCAACACACATACAGAGATTCATTCTATCAGTTCTGTTCATTAATAGAATGTTTAGTTGTTGTTGTATAAATACAAAAATAAAAAAGGTATTGGTGTCTCTTACCCTGCTGGGTTCGGCACCTCAGTGCCCCAAGATATTCGCTAGATATCTTGGTGGAAACACATCCCAGCCACACGTTTTCCTACACTCAAACCCTCACAATAAAAGAAGACACAACACAATAATCTTTGACCCAATTGGTAAGATATAATTGCCCTCTTAAACATACAAAGCCCGGTACCATCCATCCCTTAAGAACATTGATAACAACCTGTAAATACACAGAGCAGAATCTTAACATCACCTGCCATGGCTTCTCCCCCCTCGCCTTCTCTCTCCTCCTTTCTCTCCTCCTCTCCTCCTTTTCCTTCAAACTTCTCTCCAGCCCATCCTTCCTTCTCCTCCAATGACAGGCCTCCTTCTATCCTGTACCTGCCCCTCACCTGTACTTTACAGATTCAATGGAGAGGTGGTTCTGGTGAAGTCACCTGAGTTCTGAGTCCTTGACTAGGCAGCTGTCCTTGGGGCATTGGAATTAGCATCAAAATACAGTAACTTCAGGGCAAACCATAACATTTAGTAATATAGCCATGTGTGCATACAAGGCTTTTGTTTTGTTTTTCCACCTTTCCACTGAGGAAGATGTCCCAGCTAACAACTGTTATCCACGGTGTTTGTCCTGTTTCCTGCTTTTCTCTCAGACTTGTCTCAGACCTACCAGGTGAGAAGTAGCTGCAGTTTACCTGAACCCAGATGAAGTCACAAGGCTCAGGGAAATTGCAATGCTGGAGTAGATAGGTTGGGTAAAACTAATCCTCCACAATGGGAAGGCCCAGAAGATATGGCCTTCACGAATCCTATAAGACGAAAACTGGTGAGAGGGGCACCACACATTTGAAAAGTGTTGTTCTTGCCCTTTTCTGTGTGCCAGACTGTAGGGTTGGAGATGTTGCTCAATTAGATGAATTAAATTCAATGCTGCCACGGGCCAGGTGGCAGCATTGAATGGCAAGACATAAGGCGAACATAGTTATTATACTAGTCAGAGTAGACAAAACAACGTTTATAATGACATAGCCTGTAATGATCAGCACAGGAGAGGTGAAATTTATAATGGCATGACTGGTTCAGACCTTTGGTAGTGCCTAATCAGTCATGGTGTCCAGGCAGGAAATAGATAAGAAGCCTACTGCATATCTGTTTGATCTCTATAAGCAGACACATTCTCAAACAAATGAAAGAGAGGCTACATTGGATCCTGGCAAAAGGCAATCTTGGCCAGTAAATCAATTTCCAGACTTGAGTCAGTTTGCAGGCCCAGAACCCCTTGAATGAAGGGGTGGCTAGGTTCCCCAGAGGAAGGATCTTGATAAGACACCTAAAAATTTTGCTATTAGCCTCTTTCCAGTTCTTCCCCAGAGAGACCTGTAGCCTTTTACAAGGATAACTGTACACTGGGGAAAGCAAATAATCAGACTTTCCAGGGTCTATCAGATACTGGTTCTGATCCCAGGAGATCCCAAGAAATGCTATGGCCCTCCAGTTAAAGTAGGGGCTTATGGAGGACAGGCGTTTAATGGAGTTTTGACTGATGCCTGACTCACAGTAGGTCCAGTAGGTGCCTGAACACATCCTGTGGTCATATCCCAAGTTCCAGAATGTATAATTGGGATAGATATACTTAGAAATTGGCATTCACAGTCACAGACCATATGAAGGTCAAGAAGGAAGACCGAAATGTGGATGCTTCAGTCCTTCTTAGAAGGGGGAACAAAATACTCACAGGAGGAAACACAGATATAAAGAGTGGAGCAGGGACTGACATAGACTGCCCCACCTGGGGATCCATCCCATAAGAAGACGTCAAACCCAGTCACTATTGTTGTTGCCAAGAAGTGCTTGCTGACAAGAGCCTGATATGATGTCTCTGAGAGGCTCTGCTAAAGCCCTACTGATACATATGAGGATGCCTGCAGCTAACCATTGGACTGAGCATGGGGACCCCAATGGAGGAGTGAGAGAAAAGACTGAAGGAGGTGAAGGGGTTTGTAACCCCATAGGAAGAACAACAATATTGACAAACCAGACCTCAGAGTTCTCAGGCACTAAACAACCAACCAGAGTACACAAAGAGGGACCCATGGTTCCAGCCACACACATGTACCAGAGGATTGCATTGTCTGGCATCAATAGGAGGAGAAGCACATTTAGTGGGTCTATTTAGATTCTGGACATAGCACATTCCTTACTTGGGTGTGTTACTCAGGCACATTTACCAAGTGACTAGGAAAGCCACTGGCCTTTTGTGGGGCCTGGAACAGAAGACTCTTCAACAGGTCCAGGCTGCTGTGCAGGCTGCCCTACTACTTGGACCATATGATCCAGCAAACTCTATGGTACTCGAGGTTTTTGTGGTAGATAGAGTTGCCGCTTGGAACCTCTGGCTGGCCTCTGTAGATGGATCACAGAAGATACCTTTGGTATCTTTGGAGCAAAGCTATACCATCATCCCCAGACAACTGTTTTCCCTTTCAAAAACAGCTCTGGGCCTGCTATTAGGTCTTAGTAGAAACTGAACATTTGGCAATGGGACACCAAGTTACCATGTGACCTGAATTGCCCATCATGAGCTGGGTGTTATCACAAGGACAGCTTGGAAGTTACCAGGAATTCTGGGGTTGTTGCCTCCTGCACAGCTCCAATGTGAGGTCTGGCTAATGGTGGGACTGGCAGTCAGACAGGTACCACTAACTCTATCAAGCTGTCAGTTCTCATGTCTGTCAGAGTGTCCGCACTGGCTATGTCTCAGTTTCCTACCACTAACATCTTTGAGCTGAGACATTGAGCTGAGACATTAAATATTGGAAACCCATACAAACAAGGACTGGTCTATCTACCCTACCTCAACCCATTTCCTCATTGTTCAGAAACACTGAAGTTTCCAGAGTGGAGTCTGTGAGTCTATTCTGGTTCGATGCTACATGCCTACAATAACAGCAATCAAGAGGCTGAGGCAGGAGGACTGCAAACTTGAGGCTAGGCTGAGGTACATAGTGATACTCTGTCTCAAAAATTAAAATACAGGAAAAGGTAAGAGGCCCACCTGCCCTCAGAAATTTCCTAAGCCCTCAGTTGGGATCCCAGGAAAACCTAACTAAGAAGGTCCCCCAAATCAAATGGGTAGTGTCTTAGTTGGGGTTTCTCCTGTTGTGAAGAGACACCATGGCCATAGCAACTCTTATAAAAGAAAACATTTAGTTAGGGCTGGCTTACAGTTCACAGGTTTAGTCCATTATCATCATGGTGGGAAGCACAGTGGCATGCAGGCAGGCATGGTACTGGAGAGGTACCTGAGACTTCTACATCTGGATTTGCAGACATCAAGAAGAGAAAAGAAAGGGAGCAACTAGGCCTGGCTTGAGCATCTGAAATCTCAAAGCCCACCCAACAGTGACAAACTTCCTCCAAAAAGGCCAAACCTCTTAATAGTGCCATTCCTTAAGAGCCTATGAGGGCCATTTTCATTCAGACTGTCACAGGTAGAAAGAAACTGCACAGCTTTAAAATGTGTATGTGATCATTAGCCACTGTCTAGGTAGGGGAGGTGGAGGGAGGCACGGTGTGGAGAATGTGCAGAATGAATGTTTCTGGGAAGCATGACTTCAAGACTAGAAATACTTTCTTAAGTAAATTTTTGCTCAAATGCCCACACGTCTATTCCTTTGTCCCTATCCTTTACAATGCAGAGTTGACATTTAATCAAGATTCTAGAGAAAATAAAGCCCCCATACTGCTGTGCTGGACTTGTGGTAGATGCTTCTCTAGCCTATTCTTTTTCTCTTATTCTTTCAACCACAACCTTTAATCGCATCTTCTGAGGAAAGACTTATGCGTTTGATTCTTCTGATATCACACCGGCGCAGGCAGGAAGGAGGAAGGGCCATGGTGGCTGCCAGTGGAGAACAGGCATGTTATTGATGACAGGAGTTGTGGGACTTGGTTATTTCTGTTGCTTCTGAGGATGATATTTTAAAGAAAACTCTTCCTCATGACTGAAGGAGATTTTGACACATAAGACATAGACCAGCAGCCGGTGTATCAGTGACATGTCATGGTGTCACTCTGCACATAGGTATAGGGGAGTTACAGATTGTGGATGTGGAGTAGGGTCTGTTGGTAGGTAGTGGTCATGAGAATCACAGTCTCTTATCTCCACCAGGATCTCTATTTCTATTTTTCTTCCACACCACTGAACGACTCATCCGCACTGTCATTACCTTCGTTGAAGTTTATGTTTTTCCTGTTGAACTAGTCTAATAGGGTGCAGCATACCTAGAGACATCAATTTTCTAGCGTCACCTAGTGTCCAGGACACCATAAGTAGGACACAACTGGAAGACAGTGCTGAGGGTGCCCCCTGGTGGTTTCTACTGAACCAATCTCATATAATGAGTTGATAAAAGTCTGAGAAAGGTGCTATACTGTGTACAGTGAATTTCCTTTACATAAATGTTCATGTGTGGTGCTTATTTTATTAGAAAAATTTATGACAGTTTTCATAATTAGTTATATATTCTATATAAATACATTAAAAATAAAAGATTGAAAGTAAAAATTAAATTTAAAAATGTTTCCATGATTTTTAGTTTTAAAAGAAAAATTGTTTCTGGGTGAGTGAATCTTTGAAGCACACTTCAGTAGCCTATTCCCAGTGTGATCAGGACTCTAGCTGGAGGACAGGATGTGCAAAATTGCTCAACTACATGCATTTTACATGACTGTCCTCCTACACAAAAGGGAATATTCTGATCTGTAGTTTAGGTGCTAATTAAAGCATATAGTTAACACACCCTCTTCTTCAAATAGGCCATGGAGCCCTATCTCATCTCAAATACATTTCACCTACCTTCTTAAGGAGGGGAGACAAAAATTCTTCTCCCTTTTTTAGCAAGGGTTTTGTATTTTTATTCTTAATACAATTTCCCAGTATCACTATATCCATAATTTAATTAATGTCCTTAAATTTAATTTTCCGATAATGAACAAATTTATAGTAGATCAAGATGAGTAGATGGGAGAATATGCATCACACTTCATAACAGTTTTCAAAAGCAGACTAGGTTAACTGTGAATGTGTGCATCTGAAAGCTGCTCTCCTAATTTGCTGATACAAAATTAATTGCTGAGCATACTCCAGAGAAATGACACTTTAAAAAAAAAAAGATTCATGTCATGTATCTAAGTACACAATAGCTATCTTCAGACACACCAGAGGAGGGCATCAGATCTCACTACACATGGTTGTGAGCCACCATGTGGTTGCTGGGATTTAAACTCAGAACCTCTGGAAGACCAGTAAGTGCTCTTAACCACTGAGCCATCTCTCCAGCCCTGAGAAATGACATTTTTTTCTTTTTTTCAAGAAATGACATTTTTAATGTAATGTTTGCTAGTGCAAATTTTATGAAATGACAGTGTAATGTGCTTCCTATGAGTTAGATGGTCAAGAAGCAATACTGAGCAGCCACAACAACATAGTTGACTTAATCTATGCTCAATGCATGTAAAATTTTGTAGAAATAGCACAGAACCCAGACACATCTTCCTTACACTGTAAATCAGCTTAGATGTTTTACAATACTCGATAAAATGTTGATTCTGAGAAAACACATTGAATTACTAGGAAATGATCTCAGCATGCACATCAAGAACCAGAATTCATTACCTGTTCATCAGACAACATTACCAAAGAGAAGCGGTGTAAGACTTGAGAGACCAATCACAGTTCATGATTCGCATGATGTAAAAGAACACAGGAGGAAAAGCTTTAAGGGAAAACTGTAGGACTTTTCTTTCCCTGCCCATCACTAACATAGCCAAAGGCACTTGTGTATTCTTTCTATGAACCTTTCAAACTCTGAATAGCTTGGAATTAAACATTTTGAAATCTAATAGTCACATAACAGGGATCTCTCTGGAACTGCTTCAAAGTGTCAGCAGCAGATCCCATGTTCTGATGCTCTGTTGAATGGCAAGGAGGTGGACATGGAGGTTGGTCTGGAAAGACTGCCATGTGAATCTTAAGATACTCATCTCTACCCTGTCCAATATGTGTCTGCGTTTAAATAAATACTAGTGTTTAAATAAAATAAACACTGTGAGAAGCCAGAAGGAAGCACCTTGGAACCCCCTCTTACAGCTTTTCCTCTCTGACCAAGAATCATTGAATCTGTTAGAGCATCTCCTGGAGTCCTTGTCTGGCTTGAGAGGGCATTTATGGTGCTTTAAGCTGTAGTCCCTCTTGGTCATTTTGGTGCTTCTTATTGTCTCAAGTGAAATAGACTGCTTTAGAATTAATGCCTAGGCTTATTCTATATCCCTACAGTAATGTGCTTCCAGGAGCTAACAGAAGTGGAGGCACGGCTGTACCCTCTGAGTATACTCCTCAATATTGTCATCACCTTAGCAATTTCCCAAAGATTAGACAGTTAATTTGTTGCTCAGGGTTCCACATCCATGGATTTCTGCTTGAAAAACTTAGGCACAACACACACACCTATAACTCAGCCTTCAAGAGGTAGATGTAAGAGGATTTTCAATTCAAGACTACCCTGAGCTACATATGAGATTCTATCTTAATATATCACTGTCCTCATGGGGAATAAAGAAATGGGAAGGAAAAGTAGATATAGAAGGATATAAATGAGACAAAATGAAAGGAGAGTAGAGAAGGAAGAAGAGACTATTTATAAGATGTGATTTCTCTACCAAACACGCAGAGAACTATCTGCTTGTCACAATTTCCTAATAATTCAAGATATTTTCTTAGAAGCAACATTGTATTGAATATTGTAAAATGTCTAAAATAATTTATGGTATAAGGAGGGGTTGTCTGGGTCTTATGCTATTACTACACAATTTTACATAGGAGACCTGGCCATTCCTACATGTAATATTGATGAGGTGACCTGGAATAAAAGTCCCAAGTATACAGAGAACTGACTGCATGCTGACTGTAACAACACCTTATGGAAATTGTCAAGGTGATAATCAGAATCTAAGGGGAGAGTCATTAATACAGACGAGTCTGACCCATGTATGGTTAGAGAGGGTCAGTGTGAGGGAGATGGCACATAGTCAAAGAGTGATCACCAAGAGCCTTCCCATCTTGTCTCTTCAGTAGCCTGCTCTATGACAAGAGTTGTCCAGAGAGAAAAAGGAGGCAGAATCCAGAATCCAGAATAATTGCTCTCTGTTTTTTAACTTCTCTCTGAAGATATCTGTTGGGAGGCCACCTACAGGAAGTACATTAAACACCATCTACCATAAACCTGTCTGATCCCCCCTTCTGTGCACAGCAAGTGCCCATTACTCACAGGCAAAATAGTACTTTTCAAAGGAAGACACAGGGGGAAAGGTGGGATCCACCTATTCTGTTTGTCATGGGCCAGCCTATTTGTGGTTTGATGAAGCAAGATTTCTTTTCAAAGCAATAAAACATTTTTTTGCTGTGTGCTAAGAAGCAGAACTTTTGCTCAGTGTCTTCATTAACTTAAGTTTAGATACGACCATGAATAGAATCCCCATGATGGCACAGTGACTTTATAAGGACAAGTAGAGAAAGCTCATCATCACATCTGCCCTGTCTCACTAGTGATGCCCTCATCATGTTATGATGTAGCAAGAAGGCCCTAATCAGACACTGTTGCTGTGTTCTTTAAACCCCCAGTCTCCACAGTCAAGAGCCCAACAAACCTATTGTCTTAAAAAAAATTGACCAGGCTTTGGCCAGAAAATGAACTAGGATGGTAGTATCTTTTGTTTTATTTTCTTGTCAACTTGAGTATAGAAAATTTAAGGGATGTAAATAGAGATTTAAAGAATTTATTTAGGGCCAGTGAGATGTCTCAGTGGGTTGATGATCTGAGCTTTAGCCCCAGAATAGATATGGAGGAAGGAGAGAACTAACTTCTGAACGTTGTCCTCTTGTCTCTACATGTGCACTGTGGCACTCACATGTGTGCAAGTAGGTACATACACCCACACAAGTCAATAAATATTTTAAAGTTACTTTATTTTGCAATATTTAACTCAAAAATATTAATAAATATATTTATTGATTTAGCTACACTGTATCAAAAGCACATGTAATACTGTATTCATTCAGTAATATTTAATTATTCTACTTCGGTTTCCAGTTTTGTATTAACTTTTCATGTGACTATTGGCTATACATATTTTTATAATTTCTACTGTCAATGTTGAGCTTCTTACAAGCATTCTAAAGTACATGGCTTTTGGTTCTGACCCATTGAAGGCAGTGACCATACTAACTAGAAAACAAGTTCAAACCACAAGCTTCCATTGACTGGGAAATGAGTCAAATCATAAGCTTCTCCCTTATGATTGACTAAGAAATACATTTCTTCATTGATCCTATTATAACCTTCAGAATTTGAACAATTACCACTTTCTTAATTGATGTTTAAAGTTGGTGTACAGTGACTTTCAACAGTTCTAACTTTACACTGACTTATTAACCCTTTCTTAAGTGGATTTCCTTGTTTCAGTTTAAAATGATTTGTCAAGTGGCCTCTGTTAGCACCCTAAACTGACATTATTGAAGGTGTTTCCAAAAAGATCTATTCTCAGAGCTATCTGGTGTCTACTAATGGACTTAGTGCAGTTCTTTCTGTTTAGAAACACTGTACCCCTGATCTTAAAGAAAAAAAAAAAAACAAAAACAAAAACCAAACCTGCATTAAAATTTTGCCCTTGGTGGGGTTGGGGATTTAGCTCAGTGGTAGAGCGCTTGCCTAGGAAGCGCAAGCCCCTGGGTTCGATCCCCAGCTCCGAAAAAAAAAAAAAATAGAAAATTTTGCCCTTGGTAAGCCATTGGGCTGATGTGCAGCAGGGCAGGGCAGAATATGATAGGGGTGAATGGAATTTCCCCTCTGCCCTCTGAAAGTTTGCTGGAATAAAATGATTAAAATAAATTAAATGTGAGAAAAGTGTGTTAATGCATTATTGTCCTTAAGCACAGCCCAACATGGTTCAGAAGCTTTGGGTCCAGCTCTTTCTAGGGGGAATGAAAGACAGAAAATGTCAGGAAACAGCATGCTGGGAGTTTCTCTTGTTGTTGAGCTTTTTTGTTTTTTAGAACAAATAGTAAAAATCATTTAGGGAAAGTTGCAGGCTTGAAAACTGTACAATAGTTTGGGATAACATGTATTTGCTCTGCAAACTTGGTGGGTAATAGTGTCCAATATTTGAGAACCTCCCAACTGAGTCTCCATTATTACATCTGATACAAATCTGACAGAGGGACACTGTGCCTGTCTTCTACCTTTTAACTGCTAAATCACAACCTGTATTTTTTTTTAAACAGAATCTGTTGTTTGTGATAGTCCTTACTAGGTAATGTGATACAATTTTAAAATATGTGTTCCTTTTTTCAAGAGAAGCATTTTTGGGGCTGGAGAGATGGCTCAGTGGTTAAGAGCACCTGACTACTCTTCCAGAGATCCTGAGTTCAATTCCCAGCAACCACATGGTGGCTCACAACCATCTGTAAAGAGATCCGATGCCCTCTTCTGGTTTATTGAAGACAGCTACAGTGTACTTATATATAATAAAATGAATAAATCTTTTTAAAAAAATTTAAATAAAGAACAGGAAAAGCAGTTGTCACCTTGCCTTAATAGTCCATTTTATGTAATTTTGTTTTTAAAAACAGATAAAAAGGTGGGTTGGATATTAGCAATGCTCAGAGTTAGCAAGACCAAGTAAAAAGGGTGTCATTGAAACAACCCAAAATGTTAACTGCTAGAGTTGTCTTAGTCTCAATCTCTCATCATTCCTAATGATGTGTGTGTGTGGGTTAGGGGGGGATCGTGTTTACCAGTGCACACTTACTGTTGTCCCCTATCCTGCATAGGCTCTCTAATAACACTAACACTAGTGACACAAATAGTAACTAATGTTTATTTGGTGTCCATTAGGTGACAGGGCCTGCACAGTCTTACACATTTCACCCCTAGTTTTACAGTAATCCCGAATGGTATGTGCTATTTAGTCAGTTTTACAGTTGAAGGTTCTAAGATGCTGTGTAGCACTCTATTGGTCTGGGACTCAGAGCTGGAATCTGTGTCGCTCAATATTGAATGATAAGTGTTGTGTTGTTTACTGCTTATTCTGTCTCGAGGAGGCTCGCCATCCTAGGGGTAATAAACTGATATTTGTTACACAAAACTTTAGTCTAGGGGCTCGGGATTTAGCTCAGTGGTAGAGCGCTTACCTAGGAAGCGCAAGGCCCTGGGTTCGGTCCCCAGCTCCGAAAAAAAGAACCAAAAAAAAAAAAAAAAAAAAACTTTAGTCTAAATATCTAAAGAAGCATTCAGCATATATTCTTATGCCAGCATGAATTTAAACATCTCTCAACAGCCAAAGATAACACAAACATTTAGTGAAGAAAAAAAATCCTTGCATGTTGCAGGCTGCCACTGTGTGTGTGTGTGTGTGTGTGTGTGTGTGTGTGTGTGTGTGTGTGTGTGTGTGTGTTCATGTAACATGTACCCTAGCCTCAGGGACATACCTTAAAAAAAAAAAGACATTTGAGGACAAAGGAAGCATCTAATGCTGACTTCTTGTGAAAGTACATGTGGTTAATCAACCAGATAGGCTTAAAATTTCATTCTGTAAAGTTTTATAAAGAAAAGTAAACTAAGTACTGCCTGGGGGTTAGTGCTGTGCAGAGCACTCAGGATTCTCTGATTCTGCCTTCTTCTCAGCACCTCACAGCCAACAGCTGCCTCCATTACACCAAGTCACTCAAAGGAGTTTCCTTTGAGATTTCAAGATACCTCAGAAAAGACCTTGGTAGACATTTTAATGTTACTTTATTTTCAAGATACAGCTATCTAAATGCACTGAGACCGTTAGGAAACTCACCAAAGTAGATTAACATTGCTGTTACCGAGTTGCAGCTATACAGGGCCCAACCTCCTTATCACTTTATGGCGATGGAGGACTTTTATTATTCTTGTAAAATATACATAATATGAATGTATCATTTTTATCTAAGTTGATAGTTGAGTGGCATGAAGTACGTTCACTGGACTGTGGCATTATGATTCCCATGCATCACAATTCTTTTACCATTTCAAACTGAAATTCTATATTCAATAAATACCAGCTCTTCACTTCTTCCTCTCATAGCCCTCGGCAACCACCATGCTGCTTTCCATTGCTTCCAATTTGTTGTCTCTAGGCTCCTTGTACAAATAACATCATATAGTATTTGTCTCTTGGCAACTGGGTTATTTCTTTCTGTGTAAATTCCTTGGGGCATCTATGTTCTGGCATGTGCCACAGCTTTTCGTCTGAATTATGTTCCATTTGTATATAGTGTGTTCATATATGCTTGCATGCATCTCGAACAATTGTTGACCTCAGGTAATATCTACCTTGTTTTTGAAGCTGGGTCTCTCACATGAGATCAATAATTTAGGCTAAGCTGTCTTGACAATGAATCCCAGGGCACCAGCTCACTAGAGCTGGGTTTACTGGTAGAACATCATATGCCTGACTGGTGTTTAGCAGTTTTGTCATGTGCATGTGTGTGACTGTGTGTGTTCCTAAAACCAGTATGGATCTAAAGCTTTCAAAAATGTCTTAACACTTAACACTTATTATACAGAATAATGGGATTATAGGGCTTTCATGCATTAAGTAATGGACTTTGATACTATTCCCCCTTAATTTCTCTTGGGATTGCATTGAATCTGTAGATTGATTTTGGAAGTAGGGCCATCCCATGAGCATGCAAGGTCTTTCCATCTTCTAGTGTCCTCTTTAATTTTATTTAGTATCTACAGAATTTTCATTACAAAGGTCTTTCACTTCCTTGGTCGGGTTTAATTCAAGACATTTTTTGGGGGGAGGATATTTGACATAATTGATGTTGGCTTTGTCAAAAGCCTTACATGTCTATCAATTGATATGATTTCTATTCTTTCAAAAACAAGAGATTTGTGAAATTTATAAAATTAATTGACATATTGAGCCAGCACTACATCTCTGGAATAAACCAGTTTGATCATAGTAATTTTGTGATTTATTATTGAAGAGTTTGCAGGCATTTTTAAAGAAATTTTGCATGTATTTATGTTGGAGAGTGGTCTGTGTTTATCTGGTTTTAGTACTAGGCTAATACTAACTTCATAAAGAGTTTGGTAATATAACCTTCCTTTGCTATTTAATAGCATACTTTGAGAAGCATTTGTGTATTTCATTGAAGGTCTGGTAATTTTTTTATTTGATAAATATTTGATCACTACTTCACTTGTACTGCTTTCTACAAAGCTGCTCCATTTCTTTTTTTTTTTTTTTTTAGATCTTCATGATTTACTTTTGGTAGGTTATATACATCCAGAAATCTACATACTTTATTTTAGAGTTTTCCACTTTATTGAAATAAGTGATTTCTAAAATGAGACCTAATGATTTTCCTGAATTTCATTAATGTATGTAGTAACAACTCTCCTTACCCCCCAATCTATTTACGTTGAAGCTGTTCAACTGGATTATTTTTGTATTTGAGGATTTTATGAATACTACATATCATTTTAATCCCTCCCTGTCCCACAACCAACCTCCTCCCATTTCCTTCCCCAAATTCACACTTTTTCCTAACCCCCTAACCCTAAACACCCCCAACCTAACCCTACCCCTCCACTCCCTAACCCACACCGCCCCCCCACCAACACTTTAACCCTAAACCCTAACTTTCTGGAACTAACTGCACACCCAACCACCCTATTCATAATCCCTACCCTTCTAACTCAGCTTGTTTCCAATAGACTCCTGGCATTTACTTTGACCATGTTTTTGACTTGTTAAGTATGTATGCAGATTTCAAAACACAAACACTTTACCACATTGAGCCCATTCATAAGGCTTTTCTCAAGAATGTTATTTTCTGGATTCACAGGGTTTCAGTGAATGCAAGTATGAATACTTTTATTATACTGAGAACTATAGAAATGTGCAAAGGCTTCACCATATTCAGTACATTCATAGTTTCTCTCTAGTGTGCTATCTTTTATGCTGTTTGTGTTAATTTGGGTTTTAATGCTGTGAAAAGATACCATGACCAAGGCAACTCTTAGAAAGGACATTTAATTGGGGGGAGGGGAGGTATACAGATTCAGAGGTTCAGTCTATTATCAAGGTGGAAGAAATGTCAGTGTCCGAGCAGACATGGTGCTGGAGGAGAGAGTTCTACATCTTGATCAGAAGGCAGCCAGAAGACTCTTCTGCCCTGGGCAGAGTTTAAGCATGGGGTCTGAAAGCCCATCCCCTCTCCACAGTGACATACTTCCTCAAAGGCCACATCTACTCCAAAACGGCCATACCTCCTAACACTGACACTTGCCATGGGCCAAGTATATTTAAACCACCATACCCTTGAAGATCACAGTAAAGGCTTTACTACACTGGTTACATTCATAGGGTTACTCTTTAGTATGTATGTTTTCTTTTATGTAGTTGGAGGTGGCTTGATTGTGAAAATGCTTTACCATATTGACTACATTCATAAGGTTTCTTTCCAGTATGAATTCTTTCATGTTGTCAAAGTTGATCATGAGAGGCAAAGAATTTACTAAATTACTTACATTCATAAGGTTTCACTGTAGTATGTGTTGCTTTATGTTTTCGGAGATAAGCGTTACATACAAAGGCTTTACCACATTCATTACATTTGTAAGGTTTCTCTCCAGTATGAATTCTTTCATGCCTTTTAAGTTTATTCTGACCTACAAAGGCTTTACCACATTGATTACATTCATAGGGCTTCTCTCCAGTATGTATTCTTTTATGTACTTGGAGAGAACTATGAGATGCAAAGGCTTTACCACATTGATCACATTCATAGAGATTCTCTCCAGTATGTATTCTTTTATGTACTTGGAGATAACTATGATATGCAAAGGCTTTATCACACCGATCACATACATAGGGCTTCTCTCCACTATGTATTCTTTTATGTACTTGGAGATAACCATGATATGCAAAGGCTTTACCACACTGATCACATACATAGGGCTTCTCTCCAGTATGTATTCTTTGATGTACTTGGAGATAACTATGAGATGTAAAGGCTTTACCACATTGTTCACATTCATAAGGTTTCTCTCCAGTATGTGTTATTCCATGCCTTTTGAGATGACTGGGTCGTGCAAAGGCTTTACCACATTGATTGCATTTGTAGGGTTTCTCTCCAGTATGAATTCTTTTATGTCTCTTAAGAGCACTGTGAAGTATAAAGGCTTTACCACATTGATTACATTCATAGGGCTTCTCTCCAGTATGTTCTCTTTTATGTACTTGGAGATGACTACAACGTATAAAGGCTTTACCACATTGATCACATTCATAGGGCTTCTCTCCAGTATGTATTCTTTTATGTACTTGGAGATAACTACAACTTATGAAGGCTTTGCCACATTGTTCACATTCATAAGGTTTCTCTCCAGTATGTGTTATTCCATGCCTTTTGAGATGACTGGGTCTTGCAAAGGCTTTACCACATTGATTGCATTTGTAGGGTTTCTCTCCAGTATGAATTCTTTCATGTGTTTTAAGAGCACTGTGAAGTACAAAGGCTTTTCCACATTGATTACATTCATAGGACTTCTCTCCAGTATGTTCTCTTTTATGTACTTGGAGATAACTATGAGATGCAAAGGCTTTACCACATTGATCACATTTGTAAGGTTTCTCTCCAGTATGTGTTATTCCATGCGCTTTCAGATGACTGAGTCGTGCAAAGGCTTTACCACACTGATTGTATTTGTAGGATTTTCTTCCAGTATGTATTAGTTTATGCCTTCTAAAATTACAACGACGTTCAAAGGCTTTACCACATTGATTACATTTGTAGGTTTTTTCTCCAGTATGAATTCTTTCAAGAGTTTGAAGCTGAGAATCGTATGTAAAGGCTTTATCACGTGGCTTACATTCATAGAGTTTCTCTCCAGTATGTGTGCTTTTATGTCTTTGGAGATGACTATGTTGTGCAAAGGCTTTACCACACTGAGTATTTTCAGAGGGTTTCTCTCCAGTATGACATCTTTCATGCCTGCAAAGATAGATAGTTAGCACATGGGAAAGCTTTACCACATTCAATAAACTAATGAATCTTTTTTTTTTTTTAAAGATTTATTTATTTATTATATATAAGTACACTGTAGCTGTCTTCAGATACACCAGAAGAGGGCATCAGATCTCTTTACAGATGGTTGTGAGCCACCATGTGGTTGCTGGGAATTGAACTCATGACTTCTGGAAGAGCGGTAGGGCGCTCTTAACCGCTGAGCCATCTCTCCAGCCCCTAATGAATCTTTTTACCTGTGGAAATTAATTTTATAATTTGGTCTAATTGTAAAGAAGAATCACATCTTAAGGTTGTATCACTTTGTTTACACTCATGGTTTCCCATTCATTATGGGTTGGTAAAAGTGTTATTACATGGGTCACATTTGTAGCATCCTTTATCTCTATGAGATTTCTCATATATTTGAAGAGAAATGGAAGAGCTCCGAGCTTTACCACATTGAGTACATTCATATGCTTTCCTTTATTGTCAAATACACTACATTTGCATACCACATCGGCCAAGTGAATCAACACACAAACAGAAAGGGATTTCCACAATCCTAGTATTCATAGGGATTTTCTGCTAGGTGACTTTATGGATATATTCCCAATGAAGTTGGGAAACCAACTAATTATAAACTTGTATCACACTGAGAAAGTCTGCTCAAATGTGGACTACTACATATATCTTAATTGTTCTGGGGGGGGCGGCATTGCTTCTTTCAGTATCCTTGTCCTCACATGGCTTGTATCCATTGTGACACAGGATATAGCTGTTAAAATAACAAATAAATATTTCCACATTGCATCATTCATACAGTTTGATTTTTTTGTTCATCATAGACATATGGTATAAGAATTAAGTTTTCTCTTCAAAAACATTCTTGACTCTCATAAACTGTCCCTCTCACTTAAACTTAACAATGTTACTATATGAGTAATCAGCTTTACTATACTATATTTGCCTATTAGAAACATAAACTTATCACCTACTCTCTCTCTCTCTCTCTCTCTCTCTCTCTCTCTCTCTCTCTGTGTGGTGTGTGTGTGTCTGTGTCTGTGTGTTATGAGACTAAACAGATTGGCAGGTATACAGAGTAGCTGTAATGTGACTATGATTCAAATGGTAATATTTGTTAAGGCATTGTTTCCTTGTCTTCTTTCAAGTCAGACACCTGACATTGAGGTACAGGTATTTGTGAGAATTTAATAATCAATACACTTGGAGAAGTGCTTTTCTTTTTACACTGTTGCTTTTCTTTAAAAGTTCCAGGACATACTAACATTTCTTCAGAGGCATATTCATACCAACTTGCACATGAAAATTACCTTCCATGTCTTCTGAAACTTTGACAATGTTCTTCAATACTATGGTCTTCACAACTGTAACCTAAAATACAGTAACAGAAAATGAATGATATATTATTGGAAATTAGGCAACATTTAAGTTACTATCTTCAGTGAACCTGATCTTTTCACCTCATTCTTCTTTATTCTCAATTGACTTTACAGAAAAGCAACAGTAACAAAGGAACATTTGTTTCCTTATTTTAAAAACTGAAAGAAAATTCACTGTCTTACCTATAGCAGTGAGGTTCCTGTAGGTCTCCTGCATCACATCTTTGTAGAGACTCTTCTGTGAAGGATCCAGCAAAGCCCATTCTTCTCGAGTGAAGTTCACATGTACATCATCATAGGTCAATGCATCCTGAAATATCCCGTACATTAACAACAGAAACCATGATACAGATATCACTGTAAATGTATGCTTCTGGTGCTTCCCCCACTTATTTCTTGACCCAGATGTTCTAATGTTAATTACCAAATCATCTTAGAAGAAAACTGAGTAATAAGGTTCACCTCTGTCATTTCTTTGCTCACTGAGTAGGACATAGCCTTGCAAAAGAAATGCTAATTAATGGAGAGAGAGAGAGAGAGAGAGAGAGAGAGAGAGAGAGAGAGAGAGAGGAGCAGTACTAAGCACACAGAGAAATTGTATGAACAATTACTAACTGCAAAAAATATCAAGTGAGCATATAGGCTCATGTCTTTAATCCAAGCACTGAGGAGGAAGACGCAGGTATATCTGAGGTCTATCCAGGACAGCCAGAGGTACATACTAAGACCCTGTCTCCCCTATGAAAAATTAATCAAACAAACAAGAAAGATAGAAAGGACTCAGAGGTTTTTACTAGAGTTCCTACAAAGAATTAAATTCACTGCACTTCTGTATTCTTCTTCCAGAATCTTGAGATGGCCCAGTTTAAACTGTAACAATAATGAGATCTTACTAAAAGGGAATGAATGTTTAAACAGATACAAACAGATAGCTCAAAATATTGGCAATGTAAATGTTGATCCTAAATAAGCAACATAGGACAGAAGCTGGCTCATCAGTGAAGAGCTCTTGCTGGTCTTAAAAATAATTGCCAGTAGTTAGAAGGGAGCTTCATAACTATTGATTACTCCAAGTTCAGGAATTCTGAAGCCATTTTCTGACTACTATGGGGATTAGGAATACATGATGTGCATATTCATTCATACAGGCAAAATACACATATTCATTAAAAAAAAATCAACACAAACGCAACAGGTAGGAAAAATGTTATATACCTGCAATCCAATGACTCAGAAAGCTCAGGCAACATAGCCAGGCAGTATGAATGTCATGAATACATGCCACCTGAGAAACAGAATATGCTCTCTGTCAAATTTCAAAATTCATAACGTGGATGAAGATCAACACAGCAGCATATGCTTGACATGTGCCAAAACCCACAGTCCAAACCATCAGCCAATAATATAAAAACGAACAAAGAAACAAAGAAAAAGCGGGGCATGTTGGCTGATATTTAATCCTGGCACTCTGGAGCCAAAGTCAGGTGGACCATTTCCGTTTGAGGCCACATGTTCTACATACCTACTTTCAGGACAGCCAGGGCTACATGAAGAAACTTTGTCCTCAAAAACAAAAACAAAATTAAAATTATAAAAAAAAAAACCTGGCTTCCAAAATACCTTAGCACTGAATAGCAATTGCTTCAACTGCATCTTATGTGATTTAGGGTTAGAGTCTTTAATGCTGAAGGCAAGACAACATAAGAAGGAAGCTGACTAATCAGGTACAACCACTACACAAGACACACACACACACACACACACACACACACACACACACCACGCAGCAAATGGGTTGACTCTATAGACACCCAAATGTCATCCCCAATAACTAATCATCTAGAAAGGCTCTTCCTACAAAAGTTTCTATTTAGAGAACTGAGTTGGCCAGAGCAAGGCTGACTCCTCCATGACAGGTTGTAAACTGACAGACTGGGAAGCTAGGCCTAAGTTTCTGTTTTCCAGAACTGGAAAAGGCCAAACAAGTCAATTCTAGGAAAACCATCCCTCACAGGCACAGCTAATCAGGAGCTTCCAATGACCCTAATAGCCTGCAGTCCATACACTCTTCAAATGCCCCAAATCACTTCTGACACTCTTGATTGCCACATCTTGTAAAATCAGAAAGCAAGTTATATCTTTCCAACATACAAAGGCACAGAATGGCCCTTCCCATTCCAGAAGAGAGGAATGTGTACATAGTGAGAGAAGATTGGACCAAAGCCAGAAACCCAGCAGGACGAACACCAAATCCTGCAGCTCTGTCTCAGACACAAGGAGCTTCAGATTCAAAAGGCTTAGATGGCTATATCCCTGCAACTTCTCATACATCTCTCGGCTTTGTTACCTCCACTTGCTATATGCAGCTCTCCATGACAGGTGTCTCATAACTTAGGCATCTCTATATCTTGTGGTCTCAAATGCAACTCTGGCTTCATCCTCAGATTCATCCCATGCACTCTCACAGTGTCCTCCCTCACTGGGGATCTCACTCTGCCAAACACAGATGGCTGGAACACTGCTGAACTGAAACCACGGGGGAAGAAGCCATAACCTTACATTTTCCATCTTTCTTATTTCCAGAACTTGGGTGCCACGCTTGGACCAGTAGTAGCAGGTTTTATATGAAGTTCCTTCCTGGGTCTAGGAATGACTTTGCCAACTCCCCCTTCCATTAACTGAAGGCTTAGCAGGAGGGACTGTTTCCCTTAATTCACCTTCTTAGGCTTCCAATCCTGAGCAAAGTCCTTCTCTTTAATGGTGATAATCTCTTTGAAAATTCATGCCTCTGTCTCAGCATTTGGCTGCCATGGGTAACTTCCCAGGGCTGCTTTTCTCTACAAACCACAGACTTTGCATTTATTTCTGCTCAACTTGTTGTTTTTTTCTTGTAGTCCAGAATGAGTTACTAGTAATAATCATCTAACAGATTCAATATTTCACCTGAGAAATATAGCTAATTGTTTTTTAATTCTGCCTTCCTCAATTTATCAGAGCATGGGCGGAATAAGAAAGACTTGGGGTCAAAATACCACATAAATGACCTCTAGCTAAATTTTTCATGGAGTCTATTTTCCACTGAAATCCTATGACCTCAACTTCTGACTGCATTACTTGCATGACTCCAGTCTTCCAGGTGCTACAACAACAGCCGATTAAGCTCTGAATACAGCTTTCTATGCTGTTTGCCATCTCAAGCCCTGATATTTACCACTTTCCTCCAAAGGAGAACATTTCTAGTTTCTCTAGTTTCTGTCCAGCAACAAAATAACCTTTTTTTTTTTTTTTTTTTTGTTCTAACTTGCTACTTTCCTACTTTGATTCAATTCTCTAACCAAGAGCATCTCAGGAAATAAACAGGTTCACTTGTTTGGTCCAGTCACATGACAGCCATAAGTTCTGGAGCTTAGGATAGAAACTCAAGCTTCAAGAAAAGGAAAAAACCATGAACAATTATTGTTTCCTGCTTGGTCACTGTCTCATACTTACCCAGCTCTCTTACCCAGCCCAGGCCCACTTGCTCAGGGATCCTGCCACCCTCAGTGTAGAGCCTTACCACATCAATCATCACAACACAATCTCTCACTGATACAGCATGCAGACATTTTGATGAGGGCATGCCCTCAAGTGAGAGCCCCTCAGATGATTGTAGGCTCTAAAATGTTCACAACTGAAGCTGACTAGGACAAAAAGGCAATAATATATCAGAAAGTGTAAAAAAAACCCAAATCAAATATGTTAACAATATCATTTAAGTAGCAAAAACCAACAAACAAACCACACACACACACACACACACACACACACACACACACACACACACACACACACAATCAAAATTAATGATTACGAAAACTGGAAAACACAGATTTGCCAAGAAATGAGGAGAGGCAAGCCTTTAGAAGAGGACACTAAAACTGTTTCCCAAACTATCAAAACTTCAAGAAACTCATAACACAGTAAATTTTCAGAAGATAAAGGAGACAGAAAGACAGACAGAAAGTGTTTTAAACATGAACTACAAGAGTGTAATAACAAATTTATGAAATTACAGGCCAATACTCATCCTGTGTATTCTGTTTCTCATCTTTGCAAATAAATAAATAAATAAATAAATAAATAAATAAATAAATAAATAAATAAATAAATGGGATTAGCTTAGCTGTGGCAAAATCCTAGTGAATTGGGCATAGTGGCAGCCTAAGGAATGGGAAAATATTTTTTTAAAGAAATCCATATCTTATAGAGGCCTAATATATAAAATACATAAAGACCTCAAGAAATTAAACTTTCAAAGTAAAAAATTCAATTAAAAAATGGGGTAAAGGGGCTGGAGAGATGACTCAGCGGTTAATAGGACTGACTGCTCTTCCAGAGGTCCTGAGTTCAGCCACATGGTGGCTCACAACCATCTGTAATGGGATTTGATGCCCTCTTTTGGCTTGTCTGAAGACAGCTCCAGTGTACTCACACACATTAAATAAATAAATCTTTAAAAAAAAGGGGGGTATAAATCTATACAGAGAATTCTCAAAAGAGGAATCTCAAAAAGCTGAGAAATACTTAAAGAAATCATTATCATCTCAGCCATCAAGGAAATGCAAATCAAAACTACTTTGAGAATCTATCTTGCACATGTCAGAAGGGCTAAGATCAATACAAGTGACAAGTCATGCTGGTAAGAATGTGGAGAATCGGTAACAACTCTCAATGCTTGTAGGGTGCAAACTAATACTGCCACTATGGAAATGAGCATTTCCTCAGAGTCCTGGTGCCTCAGAACCCTGAAAATCCATCTATCTCAAATCACAGCTATAAAGCTCTTGGCATCTCTCTAAAAGGTGCTCCACCCTACCACAAGGCCATTTGCTCACCTATGTTCATAGCATATTTATTCATACTTGCCAGAACCTAGAAACAACCGAAAAGTACCTCAACTGAAGAATGGGTTGAAGGACCCTAGTTCTTATTGAAGCCTAAGCGCTGTCAGGAGGCTTGGCCTGGTGGAAAGTAGGTAGGTTATGGGGACCCTAAGGGCTTTTGCCAGCTTTACATCAACTGCCTCTGGTGAAGATTAGGGCACGACCCAGCTTCAGGCCTCGGGCCAAGGCTAGGACAAGTTCCATTCTCCACCCAGAGTTCCTGGGAGAAGCAGGGACATTCTTGAAATCCTGCAGAATGTACTGAGAGTAGCCTTATCCTCTGGTCTCAGATAAGAGCTCAAAGGCATGCCATATAAGTTTGAACTGTAAACCTGCTAATGTAACCTGTACCTCTGAAAGTATAAAAACTGCTTGTCACAGCCATTGGGGTCACCTTCCAGTCCCTCGCTACGAGGGGCTGATTGAAGGTTGACCCCGACACTCCCGAAAATAAACTCTTGCCTTTGCATTAAACTCCATTCTCATGCCTCACTTGGGGGATCTCCTGGTAGTTAAGACTCACTTTGAGCCCTATGGGGTAAACCAAAAATGTGGTACATTTATCACTCAGCTGTTTAAAAAGATGCCATCATGAATTTACAGGCAAGTAAATGCAACTAAAGAAATTACACCCAGAATGACAAACATGGCATGCATTTACTTACAAGTGGATATTACCTATTAGATAAATAATAATCCAACCCAGAGGGGTTAGTTAAAGAGGTGGACTCTAGGGAGGAAGCACAGATCTCTTTCTACAGGGGAAATAGAATAATTTCTGTGAGTAGACCAGAGTTTGATGGGAACAGGAGTAGGGAGGATCAGTTGAGGGGGATGCAGGGGAAAGTACAATGCAGGAAGAAACAGCTGGAATTAGGGGTTATTTGGGAGTTAGTATAGAAATCCAGTACAATGGCAACTTCCTGGATGACCAGGGTGACCCTAATGAAACTCCTAGTAATGGAGGATATGGAGTATGAACTTACCATCCTTTGAAACCAGACAGGGCTTCGATGTTGCTAATAAGTTACATTTGGTTGAGCTGTTGGCCAAGGAGGTCCCTTGAGATCCTTCAACAATCCTTGCTGATGCAAGGACAAACTTTTCTCTCACATAACTGACAGCAGGGACTGATCATTAAGGACAAATTCCACACAGTTCACTGAATTCAGAGGTCAAGCTAGTACAGGCTCGGAGCCTTCACCCCTGTGTTCTAGTCTCTTTGAGGAGAGAAGGTACTCTACAGGCTAAAAAGAAGAAAGAGAAACCGGGAAACCCCACTCTGCCCCCAACACCCACACACACCTACAATTGGTCCTTCCTAAGATGTGCTGGGGCATGATGGTAACAAACGTGTTTGAGTGGCCAACCAATGTTTGGTTTAACTTGAGGCCCTTGATATGAGAGGGAACCCATGACTAACACTGACTGGATTTCTAGGAATCTTACAGAAACTTAAATGGCAAGCATAGAGACAGCATGTGTCTATGCCAGGTCCTCTGCTGATATGTTATGGCTGTTAGCTTGGTGTCTTTGCGGGACTCCGAACTATGGAAGCAGGTGTAACTCTGATTCGTTGGCTTGATCTTGAGATTTTTCCTATCAGGTTGCCTTGTCCAACATGAAGGCTTTCACCTTGTCTTTTTCTATCTTGTTTTGTCTGTTAGGTCTGCTCCTTTTTGAAGAGGACATTGGTGGGGGAGGGGGTGGACCTTGGGGAAAGGATAGAAATGAGGGGTAGTTGGGAGTGCAGGTTGGGGAAACAGTGGTCAGGATATATTATATGAGAATCTACCCTCATATAAAAACTTAATTCAATATTGTTTAAATGAAAGGCAAAGAAGGGAAGCTATAGTGAACGAAGAAAAGCAAATTCGTAAAGATAGGGGCAGCAAGATTGTGATACATACAGTACTTGCTCTATATTTGTAGACAGTGACTATCACATATGAATGTAAAAATACCTGGAAGGCTTACTTCCTCCTTCTGATAATCTAGGCCTAGTCATGGAAGCTTATAGCTTCTGTACAATCTGATCTAGGTCTAGAATGACGGGGCGTAGGCATGGAAGATTTAACAAAAGACACAGACTAGGGTCATTTGTGCTAAGAAAATGCCAAAGCTTTACTGAGGTTCACAGAATATACACCCCAAGTTCACTGGGTGGAGAATTCCAGGAAGCACAGTGGAAAAATAGGTTATGCCCTCAGGTGAAAAACAGGAACAAAATTCAGGAACTGGGTGTTACTGCCCAGGTGCCAAACAGAAAGATCAAGATGTTCCTTTGTTAGGAACTAAAGCTTCCACATGCATCAGCAAGGCTCAGCACTGGGCAAACACTGAGGGGGCTTAGTAGAGTTGGGCACTTGAATGTTTTGGGCATCAGAGACTTAACTGTTAAATAATCACCCTTTCTTCTTCTTTTTGAACTCTGGCTGGTCAACTGTGCTCTTCTAGCTCTTACTCTTCACTCTAACCAATTCAAATTGCTTCTTTCACTTCTGACTGATTGCTGTGCTTGGCCTCAAATGAACTCTAGTAAACTGCTCTCTTCTCATTCTCTCGCTCATTTTCTCTTTTTCTGTCTTTAGCCTGCCTCTCTCTGTAAAATTCTCCAGGTAAAACTGCCCCCTCCTCTTACCCTCTGTGCTGCTTCCTCTTTACTTTTCCTTCTTTCTTTTCTCTGCCCCCCACCCCCCCCAGGAGCTGGGGACCAAACCGAGGGCCTTTTGATTGCTAGGCAAGTGATCTACCACTGAGCTAAATCCCCAACCCCGCTGCTTCCTCTTATATTGCCTCTTTTCCCTCTTCTCTTGAGAGTTGGGCATATCCTATTCTGTCAGATCTTTCCCTGATTCATCATTTTTTCACCCACTCAATTATACATTACTTACGAACATGAGCACTTCCTTCAAAAACGATGTTTACCTTCATCATTTGAGAGCAAAGGTGTGTACTAAGGGCTGAGCCATACCAGTTAGAAACAGCTCCCCTCCTAACCCTGCCTCCAGCAAATTGGACAGTCTCTGGGTTCACAATATGATCAAATACTCTGTAACACAGGAGTTCATGACAAGCTCATCTTGGGGCCAGTCTACATCTGTGAAATCAGAAGTTTTGTTCTCAGCAATGTGAAATATATATCACGCAGGAAACAAAAGCAATGACTTTCTTGTGTTGGCTTTCACTAGTTTGGAGTGCGGGATTACAATGCTTTTCATTTCATTCCAAAGGAATACTCATAATTGTTCTTAAGAAAAACTAATGTTTCAATAACTATTCAAACAGAAATAAATGAGATGTTGCACAAAATCGCTACATGAACTATATTATGCATTAAGCCTAAATAAACTAATGTATAAAAATATTAAATGTTTAAACACTTTCTCCAAAGCAAAAATGTAAGTGTTACCATCTAAGTTACTGAAGGCAGAGAAAGCAAAGAGCCAAGTCAGTTATCTAAGACTTTTACATGTTTGTTCAACTCTAATTTATCATTAGTATTTAAACTCAAACGAAATAGTCAATGTGGTTCTTTTTTTCTTTTTTTTTTTTTTTCTTTTCATTTTTTCGGAGCTGGGGACCAAACCCAGGGCCTTGCGCTTGCTAGGCAAGCACTCTACCACTGAGCTAAATCCCCAACCCCTTCAATCTGTTTCTGAACCTCGTTTTTACTTCTTCATGCAGTATGACTCATTGGCAGAGGGCTCTCATGCCATCCAAATAAAGCCACTTTCTGCATTTTTATAGCATACTACAATAGCACATTTGCTTCTCATCTACAACAACTCTTGCTACAGAAAGCTTGATATTTCATTTCTCTTCTCCACATAATGTTCTAAATAAACATTAGGGAAAAAAAAAACCTTTGAAGGAGATTGTTTCAGCTGGATTCTCTGCTTTCTGCCCTTCTATAGGAATTTGGCGGGAATTTGACCATGGACTAGGACTTAGGAAATAGGTTCAGGTAAGAATATTTTCATTTGCGCTAGTAACATTCCTTTTCTCTTGTTAAACTAATGAGCCCCTAGAAACAATGATCACAGGTCTTTGTGCCTTGTTTGTTCCTTGACCTAGAATTGACCTTATTATTTGCTTGTACTAAAAATGGTAGAAAAGCAGACTGGGAAAAATAAACCCGCTTCAGCCTCAGCATTCACTAGAATCATGCTATATATTGTCTAATTGTCTTTTTCCTTTCAATCCTCACTCCCTCCCTTGAGACCCTGTTGACTGACTGAGTTGACTTGGTCACCCTTCATTTTCGAGTGCTACCTACAATGTTGACAACATGGTTCAAGCTCCCATATCCATCTGATAATAAGAGTGCATTAAAGGTTAAAATTATATGGGAGAAAGAAGTGGGTTGATAATGCTTAAGCTATAATTACATGCTGTTTTATGACAATAAAGCACTGACTGTGAGAGTCTTTACAAGTGCATAATCCTTTATCCACTCCTTTAACCCAAGGCACCCTAGGTCGCCTAGAGGTACCTAGCTTGTCCTCAACAAATGAGCATTGATGTTATTTTCATATTTAGGCAAGTATGAATACAACTGCAAGAAACATGAGCATTCTGGTACTTTTTAAAACTAATTTCAAGTGCATGGAAACTATACTGAGAAGACTGCTGGGATCCATGGCAATTCTGTCATTCTCATGAGAAGTTAGTGTTGGTATGAGGAATCGGCTTTATGGTTGCAGGTTGTCTCCAAACCCAGCGATAGCAGTGACGTCACCCAGAGGTGAAAAGGGACCTGTGCATCTGTTGTCATATATTTCCAGTGTCCTCCTAGTCCATCTCCTACCCTCACCTGCAAGAGGTTATGTCCCTACCCAAATAAAAAGCCAACCCCTCCTGACCGTCGCCCCTTCTTTCTCTTTTCCTCCTTTGTCTCCTCCCCTCCTTTGTGCATCCCCCATCCCCAGCACCAATGAAAGTCTCTCACGTGGAACCGTACTGGCCAGGTGTGGTCTGTCTGGGCACGAGCCTCGATTCCTATACAACACTCCGTAGGATGGGGATTGCTTGGGTGTAGGTATTATGTACACATGTATCAGAATACATATGTTAAGCATGCACAATTTTATATCAACTATAGAAACACAGTCTTAACTAGTTTTAGTAGGTATCTATGGAAAATCCCAACGTACTGCTATCAGACTTTAGTGCTAAGACACAATCCTGTGTCACATCCAGATTTATTGTCCAATTCTGGACCATGCTTTATTTTCACTCGTTTTGCTTTCTCAATTAAGTCATACTTATAAAGACCTATGTGAGCCTAAGGATGAATTCTGTGTCACTAAAGTCTACACTAAAGTCCTCTTTCTATGGCTTTGGACATTATTTCATATCAGTTTCAGTTTCGCACACATACTATATAGCTTGCTAAATGAATTATTATGGAGAATATCTTTTACCAAGTTATATAACTGTAAACAACACCGTTATTGTTAAAAAAGGAATGTTGGGTATGTTCAATTTGCAGCAAAAATTCAATACAATCTAAAGAAAACGTCTAATAATATATAACAGGACAGCTGATTTCAAAGCTATTTGCCATGTGAAAAAACGTCAGAATCATCAACAGGATTATGAAGAAAAAGTACACATTTTGGCACAGTATAGATCCCATCTGTACTTAACAAAGAGCTATAACAATCAAAAGTTTTTGCACATTAGTGAAAAAATGAGATGTAGAGAAAAAAAGGCAAGAACATAAGCCCCAAATTATAGTCAAGTTTTAATCAAAAGACCTAAGGAAACTCAGCCAGGAAAAATGAACTTGATCAATATTACCTATGATTGCATGTGTATTCAAATGGAAAAAACACAGACTTCCCAACTCCAACAAAAATGACTCAAACTGACCCCTAAACTGCTATATTTCTGACCCTCCGGCCACTACTGACCCCACACTCTCTGTGTGGAGGTGGTAAGAAAGGAGGGTTATGGCTCTGCGGCTCCCAATGCCCCCGTGTGATCTCACACAAACCCAGCCCCCGAACCCACACACAAACGAAGGTTGAAGAATAACTTAATGTCTGCTTCCACATGATGCCATGTGGATTTTAGTAATGATGTACAATCTGCCCCACCCACCTACACCCCACCCTGCACACCTGAGAAACCTCTGCATCTCAGAAACTCCTTTTGGACTCTGGAACTGAATTTCCCTGAATCACTCCATTCACTGTGACTGCTGATAGTGGAAAGGTAAAAGGGTTTTAACCAAGTATTGCCAAAGGATGATTCTCATAACCTCATCCCTATATTCTGTGCATATTTTGGAGAATTGTTTATTAACTTGTGGCTTTGCTTTCTATGGCGCTGTGGGGCATAAACATTATGAAAAACGAACTCGAGGCAGCTGTATTAACCAGCAGTCCCCCCAAATCTAACTCTTGGCTTTGCATCTTCACTACCCCCAGCAGAGACTGTTCGACTCACGCTGCTGGGTCGAGTACAAGGAACTAGATTCAAGGATCTTTTTCTCCTCCATCCTTGTTTCTCTCCTATCTGGTGTTAGGGGGTGAAACGAGGGTGGGGGGGAGGGAGGCTGAGGAGGGGATTAAAAGTGGGGAAAAAGAAACCACAAAGTAGCAAAGACCAGCAAAGATCCAGTTAGCTGGGTCTAAAATGCTAAAAGAGGATCTAGTCTAGGTAGATTTTACATTCCATGTATGCTGTCACCCTTAAGTTTGTTTTAGGTTCAGGTTTCAGGTTGTTTTTTTTATTTTCTCGGAGCTGGGGACCGAACCCAGAGCCTTGTGCTTGCTAGGCAAGCCCTCTACCACTGAGTTAAATCCCCAACCCCCAAGTTTTTTTTTTCTTAAGATTTATTTATTTTATTTATATGTTAGTACACCGTGGTTCCCTTCAGACACTTCAGAAGAGAGCATCCCATTACAGATGGTTGTGAGCCACCATGTGGTTGCTGGGAATAGGATCTCTGGAAGAGCAGTCAGTGCTCTCAACAGCTGAGCCATCTCTCCAGCCCATTTTTTTTCCAGGTTAAGTTTTGAACAATTTAAACATAAACTGGAGGCTACAAGTCTGGCCACTTAGATAGGCCATTACACAGCAAACATTTCCGGGATGTTTCTTAAGCACACCAGTGCCCTAAAACAGTAGGTTAGTGACAGTGTCCTAAGTGGAAGGTCTCAGATGAAGAAAAACATAGGAAAAGGAGAAGCTAGAAAGTATAAAAGCTGGGGTGGGGGTGGGGGTGTCTTAAGCTGAGACATTAAGAAGAATGTCACCTTGTATATGGTTTATATGAGGGAAATGGAAAGAAACGGGAGACATCTATGAAGTCAGCAGAAAGATTAAACTATGAAGTTAGCAGAAACATTGTATAATAGGACACACTCAGGAAAAGTCTAATCAAACAGTGCTGCACAAGGAACTCAGGGTATTTCAAAAATATTCCTTACCAAGCCTATAGTGGCCATGGGACCCATAGCCCCACATGGTGGGAAGTGTTGTTGTAAAAATGTAAAAATAAAGAGGGTATTGTTGGTCTTTTATCCCACTAGGTATCTTGGGAGAAACACATCCCAGCCGTACACTTTCCTACACTCAAACCCCCACATAAAGAACACACAACACAATAATCTTAGATCCAATTGGTAAGGTAAAATTGCCGACTTAACCATACACAGCCCGGTACCATCCATCCCTTAGGAACATTGATAACAACCTGTAAATACACAGAGCAGAATCTTAACATCACCTGCCATGGCTTCTCCAGCTTTCCTCTCTCCTCCTCTCTGTCCTGGTCTCCTCTCTCTTCCTTTCTGTCCTAGTCTCCTTCTCTTCTTTCAAACTTCTCTCCCGCCCATCCTTCCTTCTCCTCCAGTGACAGGCCTCCTTCTATCCTGTACCTGCCCCTCACCTGTACTTTACAGTTTCAATGGGGAGGTGGTTTTGGTGAAGTCACCTGAGTTCTGAGTAGGTGACTAGGTAGCTGTTCTTGGGGCAATGGAATTAGCATCAAAATACAGAAAACTTCAGGGCAAACCACAACAGGCAAGAGTTGTTTTCTCAGAATATTAAGCAGCCCCTCCCAAATGCCCTGGCCCAAGCATATTCCTGGTTTTAGGGGAGCTGTTTGATCTCCATACCCAGGGACCCAGGGAAAGCTCCCAAGGACTAGGTCCTAGATGGTTACTGGTTCTGGCAAGCATGTCCCTGTGTCTCAGAAGGAGATCAAACACGGGGACCTCAGGAAAAGGAGGGAAAGCTTAGCTTGTTCAGGGCAGCACTCAATAAAACAGTGTTTTGTTGTTGTTTTACCTTTTCTAATGATTGTCACCGGGTGTCATCTTCCCCATGTGGCAGAACTATGCTTTTCTCAAGAAGAAAACTAAACTTTATGGCACACCAGGCCTCACTGTTGACTGTGATCCTGTAATGCCCCACTGATCAGCTTGTTAGAGGCCTGCTCTTTGATATGGAGATGGGCCTAGTGGCTGGTTGCAAATCAGGGTCTGGTGCCATATTTCTGGACAATCCTGGTGAACAAACTTGTGTATCCTAGCATCCTAATCTCTAACAGGCCTGGTTAGCTTACTACTTACACGTGGGGTGTTTTGCAGGCAGTCCTCTCTCAGCTAAATTCTACATGGTGTGCCTGGCTATCTCCTAAACTTTAGCAAATCCTTTACATCATCAATTCTACTCTTACATTACAGCTTGATATTGGACTGCTACCCAGCACATGAGATGCCTTCCACAACCTCCACAAAATAACTCCAAATGGATCTTACATCTTAATGTTAAAAGCTAAGAACAGAACTGTACAAACCAGGCTTCTGAGTTTGGGATCACGCCAAGGATCTTTCCATACACAAGCGAAATGCTCTGCACAGTTGCAGCCCCTACAGGGAAGTTATTCAGAAACTGCCGCTGGCTCCAGTGAGTGGCTAAGATCTCACGGGTAGCCGGCGATTCCCACTCAGCCCCAGGAAGGACCCACCACACCAGCTCCCACTGCTCATCCCCTGCCTTCTGCCCGCCCGCCCGCCCGCCCCCCACCCCGCTGCCCCTTTGTGTGCAGTGACCCTGTGCTCACCATGTCGCAACTTCGGAGCTTGCCTGAACATGCCTCACAGAATCCAAACACAGGACACAGAACACAGCAGCCAGGACCATTTAAGAAGGCTTAGCTACTACGCGAATACTACACCACGGCACCCGGAAAAGCCCGCCTTCTCTTCTGACTGGCAGGTCCAGTTAAGACTCTGATTGGCCAGTCGTCTTGAGTGACTTGAGCACTTCCTTAAGGGTTAGAGTGAGCTGAAGGTACAGTGAGGATTCACAGTTCCAGACCCAAGCATCAAGCCCAGGGCCAGACCTTTTCCAGATCTACAGGGATTTGCATTTCAGTAGCACTTGTGCCTGTCCTCCAATAGCCTACTCATCTGTCTCCCCGCCCAGCCCTAGGAAGGACCCACCTCGCCAACTACCACTGCCCAGCTGCTTGCTCCTCCCTTTCGTGGGCGGTGACCCTGTGCTCACCCGGTCCTCACTTCAACCTGCACTCAGCTCACAACATTCAGTAGTCTCTTTCCCTTCCTCTTCCTGGAATCAAGGTATACAGCTTGCATAATCCCTGGTACTCAACTTGCAGTGGTGTTATTAATCTGTCCCACAAGTGGAAGGGTGCCCAAGACATTAACACTTAAAGGGAGATTTGAGAAAACAAGAGTTTTCTTTGTGGCTGTTGGGATTCAGACCTGACAATCAGCTGACCTTCATATATTTAACACACCAAAGCTGTCTGGGCCTCCAGGTTCTCCCAGCACTCCTCAGTCCCCACCTGTAACAGGGCCTGTCTGGCATACCCCACCTTGTACCTTGAACCTTCCAGCACAGGGGCCGAGTTTTCCCTTCCCCAGAAGCTCTTCCTAAATAATCCAGAAATTTTGTACTCTTTGTCTTTCTGTTTCTCTCTCCCTCCCCCTCCCCTTTCCACCCTTCCCTCTCTTCCCTCCACTTTCCCTCTCACACCCCCTCCCTGCCTACTGCATTTTTCTCTCCCTGCTTTCCTTGCTTGCTCTTTCTCTCTTTCTCTCCACCCCTGCTCATTATCCTCACTCCCCATATCGACTTTTCTGACCTCTTTGGAACTAGTGAACTCTGTATCCTTGGGATCAGTGAGCCCACTAGAGAATTGCCCCCAATAAACACTGTCATTTGGCTTGGGTGGAATCCTTCGTGCTGGGCTTAGGTAAACTGCAGCTAGTTTTCACTGGTAGGTACTGGAACCCTGGGAGACAAACCTTGAGGAACACTAGTGTTAGCCAGCACATCCTCTTCAGTGGGAAGATAAGCACACATTCACACACAGAACTGTTTTAGTAAAGGTTCTCTAGATGAACAGACCTGATAGGATGAATCTCTGCAGGTTGAAAGCAGATTTATTAGAATTTTCACATCGTTAGTCCAACGATGGCTAACGTGGCATGTACAGGGATAGGGAAACCTATACGTGAACATAGCCAGACTCCTTCAGTAAAATCCCACTGCTTATTTTCTTGAAGGAAATCATTCCTTTGGAAATGAATCCTCTTCTCTCCTTGCTTGCAATGGAGGGGGCGGGGGATGTCTTTCTCAGTTCTTCTGTCTTGTCTTACATATTGGCTATTCCTTGTATTCAAACTGACTACATGTAGGATTTACTAAAACTGAAAGAGATTGGGTACAGTGTGGGGATTTCTCTTAATTATAGCTTTTGAAATGTGAAAACCCTTCTTTAATCTAGATTTTTTTGAGTTGTTAAGATCCACCTTTACTCTAGCCCACAGCTTCTAGTGACAGCCTACATATATAAAGAAAGATGTTAGCTCATTCTCTTTGTCTACTTACCTTACCTCTGGCTAGCAAGTTCTTTCTTGCCTTTTCTTCTTTCTTTCTTCTTTCCTTTACTTTTTTTTTCTTTTTTCTTTTTTTCGGAGCTGGGGACCGAACCCAGGGCCTTGTGCTTCCTAGGCAAGCGCTCTACCACTGAGCTAAATCCCCAACCCCTCTTCTTTCCTTTTCTTTTTCTGGCATTAAAAAGCCTACCTCTTTGAAACTCTGATATATACTGAAGACAGACAGACATCCAGCCACATGGACTGAACCACACTGGATTCTTCAACTTTCCATTGGTAGACAGCCACTGCTAGTGAGACATTCTAGTAAATCTGCTTTCAACATGCATACAGAGATTCATTCTATCAGTTCTGTTCATTAATAGAATCTTTAGTAATATAGCCGTGTGTGCATGCGTGGTTTTTGTTTTGTTTTTCCACCTTTCCACTGAGGAAGATGTCCCAGCTAACAACTGTGCTCCACAGTGTTTGTCCTCTGTTTCCTGCTTTTCTCCCAGGCTTGTCTCAGACCTACCAGGTGAGAAGTAGCTGCAGTTTACCTGAACCCAGATGAAGTCACAAGGCTCAGGGAAATTGCAATGCTAGAGTAGATAGGTTGGGTAAAACCTAATCCTCCACAATGGGAAGGCCCAGAAGATATGGCCTTCACGAATCCTATAAGTCACAAACTGGTGAGAGGGGCACCACACATTTGAAAAGTGTTGTTCTTGCCCTTTTCTGTGTGCCAGACCTTGGGGTTGGAGATGTTGCTCAATTAGATGAATTGTATTCAATGCTGCCACGGGCCAGGTGGCAGCATTGAATGGCAAGACACAAGGCGAACGTAGTTATTATACTAGTCAGAGTAGACAAAACAACGTTTATAATGACATAGCCTGTAATGATCAGCACAGGAGAGGTGAAATTTACAATGGCATGACTCGTTCGGACCTTTGGTAGTGCCGAATCAGACATGGTGTTTCCAGGCAGGAAATAGATAAGAAGCTTACTGCATATCTGTTTTATCTCTATAAGTAGACAAATTCTCAAACAAATGAAAGAGAGGATACATTGGATCCTGGCAAAAGGCAATCTTGGCCAGTAAATCAATTTCCAGACTTGAGTAGGTTTGCAGACCCAGGACCCCTTGAATGAAGGGGTGGCCAGGTTCCCCAGAGGAAGGATCTTGATAGGACAACTGAAAATTTTGCTATTAGCCTCTTTCCAGTTCTTCCCCAGAGAGACCCACAGCCCTTTACAAGGGTAACTGTACACTGGGGAAAGGAAATAATCAGGCTTTCCAGGGTATATCAGATACTGGTTCTGATCCCAGGAGATCCCAAGAAATGCTATGGCCCTCCAGTTAAAGTAGGGGCTTATGGAGGACAGGGGTTTAATGGAGTTTTGACTGATGCCTGACTCACAGTAGGTCCAGTAGGTGCCTGAACACATCCTGTGGTCATATCCCCAGTTCCAGAATGTATAATTGCGATAGATATACTTAGAAATTGGCATTCACAGTCACAGACCATATGAAGGTCAAGAAGGAAGACCGAAATGTGGATGCTTCAGTCCTTCTTAGAAGGGGGAACAAAATACTCACAGGAGGAAACACAGATATAAAGAGTGGAGCAGGGACTGACATAGACTGCCCCACCTGGGGATCCATCCCATAAGAAGACGTCAAACCCAGTCACTATTGTTGTTGCCAAGAAGTGCTTGCTGACAAGAGCCTGATATGGGTGTCTCTGAAAGGCTCTGCTAAAGCCCTACTGATACATATGAGGATGCCTGCAGCTAACCATTGGACTGAGCATGGGGACCCCAATGGAGGAGTGAGAGAAAAGACTGAAGGAGGTGAAGGGGTTTGTAACCCCATAGGAAGGACAACAATATTGACAAACCAGACCTCAGAGTTCTCAGGCACTAAACCACCAACCAAAGAATGCAAATGCAGGGACCTTTGACTCCAGCCACACATATGTAGCAGAGGATTGCATTGTCTGGCATCAATAGGAGGAGAAACACATTTAGTGGGTCTATTTCGATTGTGGACACAGCACATTCCTCACTTGGGTGTGTTACTCAGGCACATTTACCAAGTGACTAGGAAAGCCACTGGCCTTTTGTGGAGCCTGGAACAGAATGCTTTTCAACAGGTCCAGGCTGCTGTGCAGGCTGCCCTACTACTTGGACCATATGATCCAGCAAACTCTATGGTACTCAAGGTTTTTGTGGTAGATAGAGTTGCCGTTTGGAACCTCTGGGTGGCCTCTGTAGATGGATCACAGAAGATACCTTTGGTATTTTGGAGCAAAGCTATACCATCATCTGGGGAAAACTGTTTTCCCTTTGAAAAACAGCAGTCGGCCTGCTATTAGGCACTAGTAGGAACTGAACATTTGGAAATGGGACACCGAGTTACCATGTGACCTGAACTGCCCATCATGACCTGGGTGTTATCAGACTCTACAAGTGAGAAAGTAGGACATGGACGGCAGCGGTCTGTTATCAATTGAAGTGGTATATATGTGATTGGGCCTGAGCAGGTCTTTAAAGCACAAGCAAATTACATGAAGAAGTTGCCCAAATGCCTATGGTTTCTACTCTTGTTACAATACCATCTGCTGCTAAGCATGTGCCTATAGCCTTATGGGGGTGTTCCATGGGATCGGCTGACTGAAGAAGACTAGGACCTGGTTTACTGCCGCCTCTGCATGTTATGCACTGAAAGAATAAAAAATACAGCCAAAAAGTCAAAAGTTTAGGAATGCTGTCCCACCCCTAAGAAGCCCTAAATACCTCAAATTCCAGACTTTGCACTCTACCTGTCAGTAAATGGTCACATTTCTTGAGCCTGCTCTCCCAGGATCCAGATAAAAGAATTTAAAATAAGGTCCTTAAATGGGTGATCTCGACCTAGTAAACATAAGAGGAAGCTTCTCCCAGCAACTAGCTGACCATAAAGTTAGATTAAAATCTTAGAGAACAACCTTGAGAAGCAGGAAGCTTCTCCTAGGAACTAGCGGACCATAAAGTTAAGCAATCTTGAGAAAGGGGAAGCTTCTTGTGATTTTCGAATGATACCACTCCTGCCCCCTTGGGTTGTGGTTTCTCCCTTTAAATACCCTTTCTCCCAGCATCTCAGGGTGGACACCTCTGTCTCCTTCGTGGGATACGTGTCGGCCCGGAGATCTCCTTAATAGATCTCTGTAATAAACCTCTCCTTTGCATATTACATCCAAAATGGTCTCTGTGTTGAGTCCGAGATTTCCCGAGACTTGAGTAAGGGTGTACCTTCGGGGATATTTCAGCACCACCCAGAAGTAGACAACTGCAGCATTACAACCCCTTTCCGGGACAACCCTGAAAGATACAAGTGAAGGAAGATCTTCACAGTGGGCAGAACTTCGGGCAGTACACCTGGTATTACAGTTTGTGCGAAAGAAGAAATGGCCAAATGTACATGATTGTTCACTGACACATGGGCTGTAGCCAATGGTTTGGCTGGATGGTCAGGGACTTGGAAAGATCACATTTGGAAAATTGGTGAGAAAGACATCTGGGGAAGTATGTGGATGGATCTCTCCAAATGGGCAAAGATATTTGTGTGCCATGTAAATGCTCGCCAAAGGGTGATTTCAGCTGAGGAGGAATTCAATAATCAAGTAGATAAGATGACATGTTCTGCGGACAGTCAGACTCTTTTACCCGCCAATCCTATCATTGGTCAATGGGGACAGGAACCAAGTGGACATGGTGGCCAAGATGGAGGTTATGCTTGGACTCAACAACACGGACTTCCACTCACCAAGACTGACCTGGCTGCAGCTGCTGCTGAATGCCAGATCTGCCAACAGCAGAGACCAACACTGAGCCCCAGATATGACACCATTCCTCGAGGTGACCAGCCATGAACCTGGTGGCTGGTAAATACATTGGACCACTTCCCCCATGGAAAGGACAATGTTTTCTTCTTACTGGAGTAGATACTTACTCTGGTTATGAATTTGCCTTTCCTGCACATAATGCTTCTGCCAAAACCAGCATCCATGGACTTATAGAATGGCTTATTTAGTGGCATGGTATTCCACACGGTATTGCTTTTGACCAAGGAAATCTTTTCAAGGCACTGGTGTACTTAAGAAATAAAGTATTTCCTGTGTAAATGTTTGTCTAAGTGGCTACATTTGTGGTCCCTAGTCCATATTTAAATTGTTCAAAACTTAACCTGGAGCCTGAACTTAAAAGAGACTTAAGGGTGACAGCATAGGTGGAAAATAAAATCTACTCTCAGCCAGCTCTTATTTGAGTATTAGCCAGAGCTGAATGTATGCTGTCATTAAAGAGATTTCTCTTAATCTTTTAATAGTATGTGCAGTGATTTAAAAGATCTTACCAAATATTTTATAGTCATAGATTCCCCTCTGTATGAGTTCTTTCAGGACTTCAAAGACTACTTTGATATACAAAGGCTTTAACAGACTGATCATACACTAAAGGTTTTACGCCTGTATGAAGATCCTAGGAAACGTTACCACATTGACTGTGTTTATGGAATTTCTCTGCAGTTTGATTTTTCTCCTATTTTGTAAGACTACTGCTACATGCAAAGGCTTTACTACATTGTTGACATTTATTTATTGTCTCTCTGGATGTATTAGTTTATGTATTTGTAGATAATTGTGCTGTGAGAAGTGCTGGAGTCCATCTCTGGTGGGGTTCTGGAACCTGAGGATAGATGTATGGTCTTGGCAAAAGTGATGACTCTTGACTGCATGTTGACTTTCAACCAAGTGGCACTGAATAGCTCGACCCACTTTTCTTTATACACTCACAAGCCTGTTCCCATGAGCAGTGATATCATTGGTTGTTCTGCTTAAATGAAATCATAACATCAGCATCATAAAAGCCCCATCACTGTAAAAGCCCCAGTAGTTTTTCTTCCCTCTTCCCATCTCCTGCTAGGTCAATTACTCCCTAACTTCATTTTGCACTACAAAGCACAATTAAAGCAAGCCAAAAATAAATATCCAGCCAGAAATATCCTGTGGATATGAGCACATACCCAGCTGGCAGCTGGTTATTGAGCTATGCAAGGTGAGACAGATTAAACAGTTGTGAGTATAAGTCCATTCATCAAATAACATCCCTTTGTCATAATACTTTCTTAATTGCACATAGAGATCTGCTCATTGTACCAAGCAATGTTTCCTAATAAGCACCTATCAATTGGATACCATCTTTGTAAGAACCATTTTTAAGTTTCTATTGATCAGGCATAGCTTCCCCATTTTAAGTCTCTGTTTATTGGCCATAGCTTCCTCAGAACACTTATGCAAGCAGGACCCACTGCTCTCTACAACTGCCACAGACTTACTCAGTGTGACTGTAGCTATTTTTCTAGGGACATGATTATGTGTCCCCAAATACTCAGGATTAATGGTCGTATCTGGAGGATCAACAGAGACAAAGAGAAGAGAGGAGGCCTTTACTCCTTGAAAGAGTATTGAGAAAAACACAGAATCATTCATAGAGCTTTCAGCCTACATGAACCCAGCCTCACCCTGATTGAAAGGTGAAAACAAACATTTTTGAGTATTAATAGCATAGTAAAAGCAAGGAGAGCTTGTAGCACACATGATCTAGATTATAAGCAAAGAGGCTACTCAATTCACCCCAGGTCTTTGTTAAGTGGAAAGAGATTTCTATGGGCCTTGCCACAGGAGAATCCTATCAGTGAAACACACGCATACTCTGGTCCCTGCGTGGCCACTGCCAGAAAAGGCTTTATCACACTGCTTATATTCATAGGGTTTCTCTCCAGGGTGTGTTCTTTCATGTATTTGTAGAGAACTATGATATACAAATTTTAGGAACAAGCAAAAGAAATGTGTTTTAAGTACTGCGTTTTTGTTGTTGGACTCTATTTAATCATGGAATGAAACTATGTTAAAGTTCCTAGGTTCTAGGGGAGCTGGAAAATTACCAATAGCTGAACAGCTTCTGTCATTCATCTTTTCTTTCACAAAAGATGACTATTCCTAATGGCAAAAGAACAAATGGATATGATTGGTTAGATGGTAAAACCTATATTCTATATCCATTGATATTGTGCAATTACTTAAAGAAAGCCCCTGGGGTTGGGGATTTAGCTCAGTGGTAGAGCGCTTGCCTAGGAAGCATAAGGTCCTGGGTTTGGTCCCCAGCTCCAGAAAAAAAAAAGAACCAAAAAAAAAAAAAAAAAAAAAAAAGAAAGCCCCTATCCCTAAATGCTGAGTGGTGGAAAAAAGTATCTGTAACTTGTCACATATGTTGGTGGTTTTCGAAATTAAAAGATTCATAACATGGGTTGCAGGTGAGCTCCTGAGTATATTCCACAATCCTGATTGATCAGATTGATTACATAAGTTCTTGTCATCTGCATTAACTAGGTATTGGAGTTGTATTGGTCCTAAGTAGACTCATAACACAGAGGTTCTACCACATTGCTTATATGCATAGAATCTCTCCAGTATGGACACTTTTATGATCATGAAGACTATATAAATGTGCAATGGCTTCACCATATTAAATACATTCATGAGGTTTCTCTTCAGTATGAATTTTTTCATGCCTTTGAAGATGACTTTGATGTGCAAAGGCTGTAGCACATTGGTGACATTCATAGCGATTCTCTCCAGGGTGTGCCCTTTTATTTACTTGGAAACTAATATGTCGTACGAAGGCTTGTCACATTGGTTACATTCATAGAGTTTCTCTCCAGTATGTGTTCTTTTATGTATTTGGAGATGACTATGACATGCAAAGGCTTTACCACATTGATTGCAACCCTATGGTTTCTCTCCTTTATGTGTCCTTTTATGCATTTGGAGACTATTGTGATATGAGAAGGCTTTATCACATTGATTACATTTGTAAGGTTTCTCTCCAGTATATGATCATTTATGTATTTGGAGATGACTGTAACATAAAAAGGCTTTAACACATTGATTATATTCATAATGTTTCTCTCCAGTATGTGTTCTCTTATGTACTTGGAGACTATTGTAATATGAAAAGGCTTTATCACATTGACCACATTCATAAGGTTTCTCTCCAGTATGCGTTCTTTTATGTATTGGGAGATGATTGTGACTGAAAGGCTTTACCACACTGGCTACATTCAAAGGGTTTCTCCTCGGTATGTGTTCTTTTATGTATTTGAAGATGACTGTATCGTGCATAGGCTTTACCACATTGGTTGCATTCATAGGGTTTCTCTCCAGTTTGTGTTCTGTTATGTATTCAGAGATGACTGTAATGTGCAAAGGTTTGACCACATTGATTACATTTATAGGGTTTCTCTCCAGTATGAATTTTTTTGACTCTGATATGCAAAGGCTTTACAACATGGAGTATATTCAAAGGTTTTCTCTCCAGTATGACTTCTTTTATGCCTGCAAAGATAATTGGCACATGTGAAAGCTTTACCACATTCATTACACTGATGAATCTTTTTATCTGTATGAATTAATTTACAATTTGGTTTAATGGTAAAGAGGAATCAGATGTTAATGTTTTATCACGTTTTTGCATTCATGGTTCCCCCCTTTTGGGTTGTTTTGTGTCTTTGAAGATACCTGTGATGGTAAAAGCATTTATTACATAGCTTACATTTATAGCATCCTTTTTCTATTAAGTTTATCACATATTTGCAAAAGGAATAACTCAAAGCTTTGCCACACTAATTGAATTCATAAATTTTTCTTTAGTATGAACCATACTACATTTGGAAAGTGGACCAGTGCAAATAGAATAATTTCCAGATTCCTAGTACCCACAGGGATTTTTTGCAGTGTGAATTTATGGGTGAATTCCCAATTAAGTTGGAAAACTAACCAAATGTAAACTTGTATCATACTCAGAAAGTCTACTAAATGTAGGGACTACTATATATCTTCTAATTTTTCTAGGAGAGAAAGAGAGGTACTTTGTTTCTTTCAATATGCCTATACTCATACAGCTTGAATCCATTGTGACGTAAGATATATCTGTTTTAAAAAGTGGAATAACAAATAAAATACAAATTGGGAAAACACATTGCATTCAGACTATGTTCCTCATACACATGTGGTATAGGGATTAAGTTTTCTCGGCATCAACATTCTTGATACTCATAAACTGCCCCTATCACTAAACTTAGCAATGTTACTACAAGTATATGAGGAACCCTAGGTTTACCATGGACCGTTCAGATAGTATAAGATTTAGACGTATATTTATCACCTACTCAGTGTCACTAACCTTTTGCCATATGAGTGGTATGAGACTAAACAGATTGACAGTTCTTCAGCATAGCTCTAAAGGGACTATGATACACAAGGTGACATCTGTTAAGAAACTGTTTCTTTCTTAAAAGAATGCCTTGCAAATGAAAATCAGATACCTGACATTGAGGTACATGGTTTTGTGTGAATTTAATAATCACTGATATACTTAAAGCAGTACTTTTTTACACTGTTGCTTTTCTTTTAAACTTCCAGAACGCATTAAAATTTCTTCAGAGGCATATTCATATCAACTTGCACATGAAAATTACCTTCCATGTCCTCTGGAACATTGACAATGTTCTTCAGTAGTATGGTCTTCCCAATTGTAACCTAAAATACAGTACCAGAAAATGTATGATATATTATTGGAAATTAGGCAAAATTTAAGTTAGTATCTTCAGTGAATCTTAGAACAATGTCTAACTTATTCACTTTATTCTTCATTCTCAATTGATATTACAGAAAAACATCAATAACAAAGAAACAGTAGTGCCCTTATTTTAAAGAGTGAAAGAAAATTCACTCTCATACCTATAGCAGTGAGTTTCCTGTAGGTCTCCAACATCACATCTTTGTAGAGACTCTTCTGAAAAGGATCCAGCAAAGCCCACTCTTCCTGAGTGAAGTTCACACGCACATCCTCATAGGTCATTGCATTCTAAAATATCCCATCCAAGTGTACAAGAGAAAGCATAATACTGCCAACACAATAAATGTATACTTCAATAACAATATAGTCAATTTACTTCTGATGTAGCCACCACTTATTTCCTAAGTAGAAGTCTTATGTAATTGCCAGGTCATTTTAGAAGAAAACTAAATGTGATGTCCATCTCTGTCATTTCCTTGTTCTTTGAGTAGGATATAGCCTTGCAAAAGAAATGCCAGTTAATACACACACGCGCGCACACACACACACACACACACACACACACACACACACGGAGAGAGAGAGAGAGAGAGAGAGAGAGAGAGAGAGAGAGAGAGAGAGAGAGAAGCAACCAGATCAACAGTACTAGGTACACATTAGGGAAATTGTATGAACAAATACTAATTACATAAATGATGGGTAATCTGGGTGTACTGACTCATGACTCATGACTTTAATTCCAACACTCAGGAGGCAGAAGCAGGTGTATCTCATTGATTTGGATGCCAGCATGGTCTGTGCAATGACTCAGCAGTCGTGGATTGGTGCACTGTGACCCATCCCACAATACCACCTGCCTCCTAAGAGGTCTTCTCTAACCTGAGACACACACATAGGACAACCCCCAACCTCCACCTGCTGGAACCCTAGCAAGCCCACTAGTCATGGGCTCTGCCCTGCCCTATGGGAGCTCCATCCTCCTTCTGGTCTGTACCTAGACCTGAAGTGAGGATAGGTGCACTGCACTGCACCCCACTGTATGGCTCTGCCTGCCTCCCAGGAGGCCTGCTCCAACCCAGATAACCAGGCCAGTCAACACCAGTGAAAACCAGATTACTAAAAGCAAGCACAAGTACATAATTAAGAGAAACCAATGTAATATGGCACCATCAGAACCCAGCTCTCTATTACAGCAAGCCCTGAGCACCCTAACACACGTGAAGAGCAAGACTATGACTTTAATCCCCATCTCATGAAGATGATAGAGGCCTTTAAAGAAAATAAATAATTCCTTTAAAGTAATGCAGGAAAACATAATCAAACAGGTAGAAGCACTTAAAGAGGAAACAGATAAATACTGTTATATACAAAAAAATACAACCAAACAGGCAAAGGATATGAATAAAATGGTCTAGGACCTAAAAGTGAAAATGTAAGCAATAAACAAAATGCAAATAGAGGCAATCCTGGAGATGGGAAACCTAGGAAAGAATACAGGAACTACAGATGCAACCATCATCAAAAGAATACAAGACATGGAAGAGAGAATCTCATGCATAGAAGATACCATAGAAGAAACTGATGCATCAGTTACAATAAATGCCAAGTGTAAAAAATTCCTAACTCAAAACATCTAGGAAATTTGGGACACTATGAAAAGACCAAGCCTAAGAATAATAGGAATAGAAGGGGGCGAGGATTCCCAGTACAATGGGCCAGAAAACATCTTCAACAAGATCATAGAAGAAAACTTCCCTAACCTAAAGAGATGCCTGACTTAAAGAGAAGCTTACAGAACACCAAATAGATTAGACTAGAAAAGAAAATCCTTCCACCACATAATAATTAAAACACTTAATGTACAGAGCAAAGAATGAATATTAAAAGCTGCAAGGGACAAAGACCAAGTAACACACAAAGGGAGACCAATCATAATTATACATGACTTCTAAACAAAGACTCTAAAAGCCAGGAAATCCTGGAGAGATGTCTTGCAGACCCTAAGATACCACAGATGCAAGCCTACTATAACTATCAAAACTTTCAATCTCAATAGATGGAGAAACAAAGATATTCTCTGACAAAACCAATTTAAACAATATCTTTCTACTAATCCAGCCCTACAGAGGATACAAGAAGGAGAACACCAACACAAGGAGGGTAACTATATCCAACAAAACACAAGAAATTAATCATCTAACAGCAAAACCAAAAGAAGAGAATCACACACAAACTTACATACCACCTCCAATATCAAAATAATAGGAACTAAGAAACATTGGTTATTAATGTGTCAATATCAATGTACTCAATTCCTCAATAAAAAGACACAGGCTAACAGACTGGATTCATAAACAGGATCCATCATTCTGTTGCATGCAAGAAACACACTTGAGCAACAAGTTAGACACTACTTCAGTGTAAAGAGCTGGAGAAAGGTTCTTCCAAGCAAACAGACCCAGGAATCAAGCTGGAATAGCTATTCTAATATCTAATAGACCTTCAACCAAAAGTTTTCAAAAGAAATGGGGAAGGACACTTCATACTCATGAAAGGAAAAATCCACCAAGATGATATCTTAATTCTGAACATCCATGACACAAATGCAAGAACACCCATATTCGTAAAGAATTATTATTAAAGCTTGGAACACATAGTGAACCACACACAATAATAGTGGAGGATGTCAACACCCCATTTTCACCAATGAACAGGTCATCAAAACAGAAACTAAACAGAAAGAATCTTGTTATGAACCACATCGATTTAACAAATACAGACAGAATCCTTCCTCCCAAAACAAAAGAATGTGCCTTCTTCTCAGCATATCACAGAATACTCTCTAATGACCATACAATCAAGCCTCAACAGATTCAAGAACACTGAAATAACCCCATGCATTCTATCAGATCACCAAGGTTTAAGGCTGGACTTCAACAACAGAAACAACAGAAAGCCCACATAGTCATAGAAAATGAATAACTCTTTACTCAACGATTAATTAGTCAGGGAAAAAATAAAGAAATTAAAGACTTTCTAGAATACAATGAAAATGAAGGCAGAACATACTAAAACTTATTGGACATGATGAAAGCAACACTAAGAGGGAAACTTCATACCACTATGTCTCTTTATAAAGAAATTGAAGAGATCTCATACTAGAAACGTAACAGCACACCTGAACGAAAAGAAGCAAACAAACCCAAGAGGAGTACACAGCAGGAAATAATCAAACTCAGGCTGAAAACCATCAACTAGAAACAAAGAAAATACAAAGAATCAGCAAAATGAAGAGTTGATTCTTTGAGAAAAATCAATAAGGTAGACAAACCCTGACCTAAACTAACTAAAAGACACAGAGACAGTATCCAAATTAATGAAATCAGAACTAAAAAAAGGAGGCATCACAGCAGAAACTGAAAAAATTAAAAAATTCATTAGGTCATACTTCAAAAGTCTGTATTGTACAAAATTGGAAAATGTAAATAAAGTGGATAATTTTCTAGAGAGATACCATATACCAAAGTTAAATCAAGATCAGGTAAACTATATAAACAGACCCATAACCCTTAAGGAAATGGAAGCAGTCATTAAAAGCCTCCCAACCAAAACCAGCCCAGAGCCAGATGATTTTAGTGTAGAAATCTAACAGACTTTGAAAGATGAGATAATACCAATACTCCTCCAGCTATTCCATAAATAGAAACAGAAATATTGCAAAATTCATTCTGTGAAGCCACAGTGATTCTAATGCCTAAACTGCACAAAGACTCAACAGAGAAAGAGAATTTCAGATCAATTTTGCTTATAAACACTGACACAATAAAACTCAATAAAATTGTGGCAAGCCAAACCCAGAAACAGTTCGAAAAACATCGTTCTCCATGCTCAAGTAGGCTTCATCCCAGGGATGCAGGGATGGTTCAGTATATGAAAAACCATCAACATAATTCACCACATAAACAAACTGAAAGGAGAAAAAAAATCACATGATCATTTCATTAAATGCTGAAAATGACTTTGATCAAATCTAATAATATCAATTCGTGTTAAAAGTCTTAGAGAGATCAGGGTTGCAAGGCACATACCTAAACATAATAAAAGCAATAATATACAGAAAGCCAATAGTCAGTATGAAATTAAGTGGAAAGAAACTTGAAGCAATCCGACTAAAATCAAGGACAAAACAAGGCTGCCCATTCTCTCCCTATCCATTCATTATAATACTTGAAGGTCCAGCCAGAGGAATAAGACAACAAAGGAGATCAAGTGGATACAAATTGTAAAAGAATAAGTCATGGTTAATATGATGGTATACATAAATAACTCCCAAAAGTCTACCAGGGAACCTCTAGAGCAGATAAATACCTTTACTAAAGTTGCTGGCTACAAAATTAACTCAAAGAAATCAGCAGCCTTTTTTATACAAATGATAAAGGAGCAGAGAAAGAAATTAGGGAAACAACATCCTTCACTATAGCCACAAATAATATAAAATATCTTGATGTAACTCTAACCAAGCAAGTAAAAGATCTGTATGATAAGAACTTGAAGTCCCTAAAGACAAAAAAAATGAAAAAAGATAGCAGAAAATGGAAAGATCACCCATGCTCTTGGATTGGTAGAATTAACATTGTGAAAATGGCCATCTCACCAAAAGCAATGTACAGATTCAATGCAATCCCCATCAACATCCCAACAGAATATTTTACAGACCTTGAAAGAGCAATTCTCAACTTCATACGGAAAAATAAAAAACCCAAGATAACCAAGACAATCCTAAATAAAAAAGAGGGAATCAGCATCCTTGACTTCAAGCTGTACTACAGAGCAATAGTGATAAAACTGCATGACATTGGTACAGAAACAAACAGATTAATCAATGGAATAAAATTGAGGACCAAGAAATTAACCCATACACCTATAGACACTTGATTTTTGACAAAAAACCAAACCATCTTCACTAACTGTACATTTGACAGAGGGTCAAAAATATAAAAAATATATCCAAAAGATAGAACTAAAAACATCAACAAACCAAATAATACAAGTAAAAAATTGTGTACAGAGCTAAAAAGAATTCTCAACAAAGGAATCTCAAATGGCCAAGAACCACTTAAAGAATGGCTGAAACTAGAAAATGTCATCCTGAATGAGTTAACCTAGATCCAAAAGATGTACTCACTGATAAGTAGATATTAACCATAAAGTACAGGATACCCAGGATATACCCTCTGACCCAAAGAAGTTAAACAAGAAGGAGGGTCAAAATGAGGATGCTTGAATCTCACTTAGAAGGGAGAATGAAGTCATCATAGGAGGCAGAGGAAGAGAGGGAAGTGGGTGGAAGAAAGGAGGGGGAGGGGAATGGGGGGCAGGATCAGGTGGGTTTATAGACGGAAAGAGGCACAGAGGGCCAGGAGAATGAATAGAAATCTGCAGCTGCAGGGAGTGGGAGAGTTGGGGGAATCTTTAGGAAGTCCCAGAGACCTGAGATTGGGGAGAATCCCAGGAGCCAATGCAGATGGCTGAAATGCCTTAAAAGTGAGGAAAAGGAATCTAAAAGGCCACCTCCTATAGCCAGGCAGGACAGCTGAGGGATAAGGACACCAACCCACCTACAAAACTTTTAACCCCAAAACATGCCCTGTCTACAACAAATGCAGGGACAAAAGAGGAGCAGAGACTGAAAAAATGACCCACCAATAACCAGCCTAAGTTGAAACCCATCCCATGGGCAAACACCGATCCCTGACCTTATTAATGATATTCTGCTATGCTTGGGGCAGAACCTTAAGATAACTGCTCTACTCAGCAGCTGACTGAAACAGATGCGGATAGCCACAGCTAAACATTGGGTGGAGGTTGAGGAGTCTTAGGAAAGAGCTGGGGGCTAGGATTGAAGGCTCAGGATGCAGATGGGAACCCCACAGGAGGACCAACAGAGTCACCTAACTTGAACCTCTGGGAACTCACAGAGACTGAGCCACCAACCACAGAACCCACACAGGCTGGAACAAGGCCCCCGGCACATGTATAGCACAGGTGAAGCTCAGTCTCCATGTGGCACCACAACAACTGAAGCAGAGGCTCTCAGTTCTACAACAGGCTGCTTTGTGGGAGAGGATGTGCCTATTCTGGTGGAGCCTTGATGAGCCAGGGTAGGGAGATACTCAGGTAGGTCCCTACCCTCTCAGAGAAGGGAAGGAAGGGAAAAGACCTTGCTTATATAAAGAATTATACATTCACTTTAGTTCTGTATCTTCTTGCAGAAACCTGAAGTACCCCAGGTTAAACTATAATATTAATAAGATCTTACTAAAAGGGAATGCATGTCTAAAGAGTTACAAATGGACAGATGAAGATATTAGCAATGTGAATGTTGACCGTGAATAGGCAACACAGGGCGGGAGAGATGGCTCAGCAGTGAAGAGCACTTGCTGGTCTTGCAGTTACTTACATGGGGCTCACAACTACCCATCATTCCAAGTTCAGGAGTTCTGAGGCTATCTTCTGTCAAGGCCCATGTGAGAGGAATAGCAAACAGCTTTAGAACTCACAGAGTATGGCCCATTGGTTAGCACAACCATGATGGGTGTGCCTTTGAGAGACACATGATGCATAGGATTGCATCTTAAGGATTTCATGCACTTATGAAGTTTCGTTCTGCTTGTTGTCTTTGTGGTCATCACATCCCTCCTAATCTATGAGTTATATGACAACTCTAAGGGGGTTTCCAACCCCTCACTGGGCAGTGTCCTTGGCATTTGCATTAATAGTCATTGATCTTTTTCAAGTATTGCTATGAGAATGAATTAATGATTCAACTAACACCCTCAGAAAGAACTTAGGGGCATAAATTGTTACTAATAATCACCGACTTTATAGTGAGTTTGCAAATGTAGACTGTAAGTCAAGTTAGGTTAAGATGTTTTTCAAGCCACTTTGATGTAGAAAATATTGAGGAACAATTTGTCAGAAAAGTACACTCTTGATAGTTGAGCCGGGGATTTTTTTTGAAGTCAGGGAGCAAGAACAATGGCAGCCTGGCTAGTACTAGCAGATACAACTTTCTTGTAAAGTATACAAATTTAATAAACACAGATTTCACAATCCCTCCAGAAACAACTCAAAGGGACCCCTAAACTGTTATATTTCTGACCCCCCCCAACCCCAGCTACTACTGATCTCTCTTCCAAACAGAGACCCCATGCTCTACAGCATGATTAGAAAGGTAGGCTATGGCTCTGCAGCTCCCACTGCCCCCTTGTGGTTTCAGGCAAACCCATCCCCACTAAAGCAAACATACAAAACAGTGTTGAAGAATAATTTAATGTCTGCTTCCAGCCACATGGATTATAGCACAAGAAGGGGACGCTGTCCTATGCATCCCATCCCCACCTAGGAAAAGTCTGCATCTCACAAACTCCTTTTGTACTGAAAGTGAATTTCCCTGAATCATGCCAGGGTAGATGGTTGTAGTAGAAAGGCAAAAAGATTCTAATCAAGCACAGCTGAAGGATGATCCCATCACATCCTTTCTTCCACTTCCGAAACTATTTATAAAATTTGTCATAAAAAAACCCCTGAATATGGAATGTAAGGTTCAGAATTTCTAGAAACCAAACTTTTAGTTTTCAAATCTGTCTTCCTACTGTACTCCAAAGCCAATACCTGTGTGTGCACACTGGAGAGTGATAAGCATCACAGCTTTCCACTGCCAAGGAGGAGCTTTTTACAGGCCCTTCCTTCCCCCACCTTGCCCTTCCCAGAACGGCTGAGCTACAGGAGATGTTGCTCTGATCAGAAACAAATATGAAAGCACTTGAGCAAAAGGAATGGAATTCTTAATGACCGGGAAACACTGGAGAGTAGAAACAAGAGATTAGAACAGTGGTACATAAAGAAAATGAAGTTTAGGGGCTGGGGATTTAGCTCAGTGGTAGAGCGCTTACCTAGGAAGTGCAAGGCCCTGGGTTCGGTCCCCAGCCCCGAAAAAAAGAACCAAAAAAAAAAAAAAAAAAAAAAAGAAAATGAAGTTTAAAAAGTAATACCAGGGGTATTACTTATTATTAAAGGTGTGTTTTCAAGCCGCAAGGTCTGGATCACAGGTGAGCCCTGCAAGTCTAGATTGTCGTTAATTCAGATATAGTCAAGTTGACATCCAGGAACAGCCATTACATACACTAACAGTAATTGCCCACCTACCACCTGTCCAGCCTTCCTCCCCACATCGGCCCTTCCTCTTCCATGTCTTTCGGGTGAAATGTAGATTATGCATAGAAAAGAAAAATGCAATATTTGTATTTCTGAGTCTGACTTATTTCATTTAACATGATCTCAATTTGGCACCAATTTCCTGCATAGATCTTTCACAATTTCGCTCTTTTAATGGCTGAATAAACTTCCATTACATATGAAGAATAATTTCTTTTCTGTGCACCTGTCGAGCATCTGGGCTGATTCCACTTCCTGACTATTGTGGAAATAAACACAGATGTGCAAACGTCTCTGGTGCCCCTACTTAGCCTTTGGGTCTATAATAGACTCAGGGGTGGTGTAGCCACGGTACAGTTACATGGTCGTTTGTGTCCGTCCCATGCTGATGTCCATGAAGAACAATAATTTACATTCGGTGATTTGCAGTCAACCCTTTGTTAGTAGGAGAGGTCGGGCTGTCAGGGTTTTAGGTTTTTGACAAACTGCATGCAGTGCCCTCGAGGGCAGTATATGAAAGTCTGTGAAATGTTCTTAGAAACAGAGAAAAGCAGGACCAGATCCGCCAGGGACAGTGCCTTCCTCCATCTGCAATCCTCCTACTTAACCTCAATAAGGAAAGTTCCGGCCCTGATGTGAACAGGAGCTGTAGTGGAGCCTGAGCCGCTGCACTGGATCTGAGGGGCTGCACTGGATCTGAGGGGCTGCACTGGAGCCTGAGGGGCTGCACTGGAGTCTGAGGGGCTGCACTGGATCTGAGGGGCTGCACTGGATCTTAGGGACTGCATTGGATCTGAGGGCCTGCACTGGAGTCTGAGGGGCCACACTGGAGCCTGAGGGGCCGCACTGGAGTCTGAGGGGCTGCACTGGAGCGAACAAAGAGATCCTCACTGCACCAGGACCACAGTGGGGGAAGGAACGGGTAGGGGTTTTTCAGTCTTTTCCACACTTTTTATTCCATCCTCTAACACTCGTAACCTGTGTTTACCAACCTTAAAACACCTTAGAGCCAAAAAACTTCCTCACAGCTTTCATATCCTCAGACCTTGCATGAACTTTCAACTTTACCCTTTCCTCCTATCTGGCTGTTCACTGTGAGACGTGGGTGGTCGATAACAGGGATCCGTTACGGAAAAGTGAGTTTCTTTAGGTAAAGGAATAGAAGAAAGTTGCTTCTTTTACTCGTCTGTCATCAAACCCTTCAAACCTGAGAAGAGTGGATTTTACCTGATTGAACGGGAGGATAATTCACAGGCCTACATATCAATTAATGGAAGAGATTGACCGGTTACCCGGACGCCTGCCCGACTGTGATGCTGTGGTGTCGATGGCTTCACTGGGGACCAAGGTCCCACCACAAGGTCAGCCTTGACTGCCAGGTCTGGCAACCCTGCTCTTCCTGAGAGAAACTCAGGAGACCGACCTGACTCTATCTTAAGCAGCAGAAGGCCTGTCCTCTGCCCCATTTTGTCCACGGTTTGGGCAGTCCTGGCAGTGGATGAGGCATTGGGGCAGTAATGCCCAGTCATCAGTGCACCCCAGTCCAGGTGGAGTCCTTGGTCACGATGCCCACATCCTCTTGGAGGCCTTGAAGGGGTCACTGCTAGGATTGGGAGCCTCTGTCATGGTGAGTTAAAGCATCTCAAATGCCATTCTCAGCAGGTTCTCCAACAGCTTTGAGGGCTGCTACCTACCAAGCAAGTCTGAGCTAAACAAACTTTGTCTGTTTTTAGTTACCTGCTCTAAACTTCCCTGTATGTTAAAATAAATATCTTTTAAAGAGTACAGACAGAGCATAACCATCATTTTTGGAAGACAAAAACTAAGTTCTAACAAGAGAAAACAAATGAGTATTTCTTATATACATTTCGAGTGTTATTCCCTTTCCCGGTTTCTGGGCAAACATCCTAATCCCTCCCCCTCCCCTTCTTTATGGGTGTTCCCCTCCCCATCCTCCCCCCATTGCTGCTCTCCCCCCAACAATCTAGTTCACTGGGGGTTCAGTCTTAGCAGGACCCAGGGCTTCCCCTTCCACTGGTGCTCTTACTAGGATATTCATTGCTACCTATGAGGTCAGAGTCCAGGGTCAGTCCATGTATAGTCTTTAGGTAGTGGCTTAGTCCCTGGAAGCTCTGGTTGCTTGGCATTGTTGTACATATGGGGTCTCGAGCCCCTTCAAGCTCTTCCAGTTCTTTCTCTGATTCCTTCAACGGGGGTCCTATTCTCAGTTCAGTGGTTTGCTGCTGGCATTCGACTCTGTATTTGCTGTATTCTGGCTGTGTCTCTCAGGAGCGATCTACATCCGGCTCCTGTCGGTCTGCACTTCTTTGCTTCATCCATCTTGTCTAATTGGGTGGCTGTATATGTATGGGCCACATGTGGGGCAGGCTCTGAATGGGTGTTCCTTCAGTCTCTGTTTTAATCTTTGCCTCTCCCTTCCCTGCCAAGGGTGTTTTTGTTCCCCTTTTAAAGAAGGAGTGAAGCATTCACATTTTGATCATCCGTCTTCAGTTTCATTTGTTCTAGGCATCTAGGGTAATTCAAGCATTTGGGCTAACAGCCACTTATCAATGAGTGCATACCATGTGTGTTTTTCTGTGATTGGGTTACCGCACTCAGGATGATATTTTCTGGTTCCAACCATTTGCCTACAAATTTCATAAACTCGTTGTTTTTGATAGCTGAGTAATATCCCATTGTGTAGATGTACCACATTTTCTGTATCCATTCCTCTGTTGAAGGGCATCTGGGTTCTTTCCAGCTTCTGGCTATTATAAATAAGGCTGCGATGAACATAGTGGAGCACGTGTCTTTTTTATATGTTGGGGCATCTTTTGGGTATATGCCCAAGAGAGGTATAGCTGGATCCTCAGGCAGTTCAATGTCCAATTTTCTTTTTTTTTTCTTTTTTTTTTTTTTTATTAACTTGAGTATTTCTTATATACATTACGAGTGTTATTCCCTTTCCCGGTTTCCGGGCAAACATCCCCTTCCCCCCTCCCCTTCCTTATGGCTGTTCCCCTCCCAACCCTCCCCCCATTGCCGCCCTCCCCCCCACAGTCTAGTTCACTGGGGGTTCAGTCTTAGCAGGACCCAGGGCTTCCCCTTCCACTGGTGCTCTTACTAGGATATTCATTGCTACCTATGAGGTCAGAGTCCAGGGTCAGTCCATGTATAGACTTTAGGTAGTGGCTTAGTCCCTGGAAGCTCTGGTTGCTTGGCACTGTTGTACATATGGGGTCTCGAGCCCCTTCAAGCTCTTCCAGTTCTTTCTCTGATTCCTTCAACGGGGGTCCTATTCTCAGTTCAGTGGTTTGCTGCTGGCATTCGCCTCTGTATTTGCTGTATTCTGGCTGTGTCTCTTAGGAGCGATCTACATCCGGCTCCTGTCAGTCTGCACTTCTTTGCTTCATCCATCTTGTCTAATTGGGTGGCTGTATATGTATGGGCCACATGTGGGGCAGGCTCTGAATGGGTGTTCCTTCAGTCTCTGTTTTTTTTTTTTTTGTTTTGTTTTGTTTTTTTTTTTTTTTTGGTTTTTTTTTTTTTTTTTTTTTTTTTTTTTTTCCGGAGCTGGGGACCGAACCCAGGGCCTTGCGCTTCCTAGGCAAGCGCTCTACCACTGAGCCAAATCCCCAACCCTGAGCCAAATCCACAACCCCAGTCTCTGTTTTAATCTTTGCCTCTCCCTTCCCTGCCAAGGGTATTCTTTTTCCTCATTTAAAGAAGGAGTGAAGCATACAAATTTTGATCATCCGTCTTCAGTTTCGTTTGTTCTAGGGATCTAGGGTAATTCAAGCATTTGGGCTAATAGCCACTTATCAATGAGTGCATACCATGTATGTCTTTCTGTGATTGGGTTAGCTCACTCAGGATGATATTTTCCGGTTCCAACCCTTTGCCTACGAATTTCATAAACTCGTTGTTTTTGATAGCTGAGTAATATTCCATTGTGTAGATGTACCACATTTTCTGTATCCATTCCTCTGTTGAAGGGCATCTAGGTTCTTTCCAGCTTCTGGCTATTATAAATAAGGCTGCGATGAACATAGTGGAGCACGTGTCTCTTTTATATGTTGGGGCATCTTTTGGGTATATGCCCAAGAGAGGTATAGCTGGATCCTCAGGCAGTTCAATGTCCAATTTTCTGAGGAACCTCCAGACTGATTTCCAGAATGGTTTTACCAGTCTGCAATCCCACCAACAATGGAGGAGTGTTCCTCTTTCTCCACATCCTCGCCAGCATCTGCTGTCACCTGAGTTTTTGATCTTAGCCATTCTCACTGGTGTGAGGTGAAACCTCAGGGTTGTTTTGATTTGCATTTCCCTTATGACTAAAGATGTTGAACATTTCTTTCGGTGTTTCTCAGCCATTCGGCATTCCTCAGCTGTGAATTCTTTGTTTAGCTCTGAACCCCATTTTTTAATAGGGTTATATGTCTCCCTGCGGTCTAACTTCTTGAGTTCTTTGTATATTTTGGATATAAGGCCTCTATCTGTAGTAGGATTGGTAAAGATCTTTTCCCAATCTGTTGGTTGCCGTTTGGTCCTAACCACAGCGTCCTTTGCCTTACAGAAGCTTTGCAGTTTTATGAGATCCCATTTGTCGATTCTTGATCTTAGAGCATAAGCCATTGGTGTTTTGTTCAGGAAATTTTTTCCAGTGCCCATGTGTTCCAGATGCTTCCCTAGTTTTTCTTCTATTAGTTTGAGTGTGTCTGGTTTGATGTGGAGGTCCTTGATCCACTTGGACTTAAGCTTTGTACAGGGTGATAAGCATGGATCGATCTGCATTCTTCTACATGTTGACCTCCAGTTGAACCAGCACCATTTGCTGAAAATGCTATCTTTTTTCCATTGGATGGTTTTGGCTCCTTTGTCAAAAATCAAGTGCCCATAGGTGTGTGGGTTCATTTCTGGGTCTTCAATTCTATTCCATTGGTCTATCTGTCTGTCTCTGTACCAATACCATGCAGTTTTTATCAATATTGCTCTGTAATACTGCTTGAGTTCAGGGATAATGAGTCCCCCTGAAGTCCTTTTATTGTTGAGGATAGCTTTAGCTATCCTGAGTTTTTTGTTATTCCAGATGAATTTGCAAATTGTTCTGTCTAACTCTTTGAAGAGTTGGATTGGTATTTTGATGGGGATTGCATTGAATCTGTAGATCGCTTTTGGTAAAATGGCCATTTTTACTATATTAATCCTGCCAATCCATGAGCATGGGAGATCTTTCCATCTTCTGAGGTCTTCTTCAATTTCTTTCCTCAGTGTCTTGAAGTTCTTTTTGTACAGATCTTTTAGTTGCTTGGTTAAAGTTACACCGAGGTACTTTATATTATTTGGGTCTATTATGAAGGGTGTCGTTTCCCTAATTTCTTTCTCGGCTTGTTTCTCTTTTGTATAGAGGAAGGCAACGGATTTATTTGAGTTAATTTTATACCCAGCCACTTTGCTGAAGTTGTTTATCAGCTTTAGTAGTTCTCTGGTGGAACTTTTGGGATCACTTAAATATACTATCATATCATCTGCAAATAGTGATATTTTGACCTCTTCTTTTCCGATCTGTATCCCCTTGATCTCCTTTTGTTGTCTGATTGCTCTGGCTAGAACTTCAAGAACTATATTGAATAAGTAGGGAGAGAGTGGGCAGCCTTGTCTAGTCCCTGATTTTAGTGGGATTGCTTCAAGTTTCTCTCCATTTAGTTTAATGTTAGCAACTGGTTTGCTGTATATGGCTTTTACTATGTTTAGGTATGGGCCTTGAATTCCTATTCTTTCCAGGACTTTTATCATGAAGGGGTGTTGAATTTTGTCAAATGCTTTCTCAGCATCTAATGAAATGATCATGTGGTTTTGTTCTTTCAGTTTGTTTATATAATGGATCACATTGATGGTTTTCCGTATATTAAACCATCCCTGCATGCCTGGGATGAAGCCTACTTGATCATGGTGGATGATTGGTTTTTTTTTTTTTTTTTTTTTTTTTGTTCTTTTTTTCGGAACTGGGGACCGAACCCAGGGCTTTGCGCTTCCTAGGTAAGCGCTCTACCACTGAGCTAAATCCCCAGCCCCGGATGATTGTTTTGGTGTGCTCTTGAATTCGGTTTGCCAGAATTTTATTGAGTATTTTTCCGTCGATATTCATAAGGGAAATTGGTCTGAAGTTCTCTTTCTTTGTTGTGTCTTTGTGTGGTTTAGGTATAAGAGTAATTGTGGCTTCGTAGAAGGTATTCGGTAGTGATCCATCTGTTTCAATTTTGTGGAATAGTTTGGATAATATTGGTATGAGGTCTTCTATGAAGGTTTGATAGAATTCTGCACTAAACCCATCTGGACCTGGGCTCTTTTTGGTTGGGAGACCTTTAATGACTGCTTCTATTTCCTTAGCAGTTATGGGGTTGTTTAACTGGTTTATCTGTTCCTGATTTAACTTCGGTACCTGGTATCTGTCTAGGAAATTGTCCATTTCCTGAAGATTTTCAAGTTTTGTTGAATATAGGTTTTTATAGTAAGATCTGATGATTTTTTTAATTTCCTCTGAATCTGTAGTTATGTCGCCCTTTTCATTTCTGATTTTGTTAATTTGGATGCACTCTCTGTGTCCTCTCGTTAGTCTGGCTAAGGGTTTATCTATCTTGTTGATTTTCTCAAAGAACCAACTTTTGGTTCTGTTGATTCTTTCTATGGTCCTTTTTGTTTCTACTTGGTTGATTTCAGCTCTGAGTTTGATTATTTCCTGCCTTCTACTCCTTCTGGGTGTATTTGCTTCTTTTTGTTCTAGAGCTTTTAGGTGTGCTGTCAAGCTGCTGACATATGCTCTTTCCTGTTTCTTTCTGCAGGCACTCAGCGCTATGAGTTTTCCTCTTAGCACAGCTTTCATTGTGTCCCATAAGTTTGGGTATGTTGTACCTTCATTTTCATTAAATTCTAAAAAGTTTTTAATTTCTTTCTTTATTTCTTCCTTGACCAGGTTATCATTGAGTAGAGCACTGTTCAATTTCCACGTATATGTGGGCATTCTTCCCTTATTGTTATTGAAGACCAGTTTTAGGCCGTGGAGGTCCGATAGCATGCATGGGATTATTTCTATCTTTCTGTACCTGTTGAGGCCCGTTTTTTGACCAATTATATGGTCAATTTTGGAGAAAGTACCATGAGGATCTGAGAAGAAGGTATATCCTTTTGCTTTAGGATAGAATGTTCTATAAATATCCGTTAAGTCCATTTGGCTCATGACTTCTCTTAGTCTGTCTACATCTCTGTTTAATTTCTGTTTCCATGATCTGTCCATTGATGAGAGTGGGGTGTTGAAATCTCCCACTATTATTGTGTGAGGTGCAATGTGTGTTTTGAGCTTTAGTAAGGTTTCTTTTACATATGTAGGTGCCCTTGTATTTGGGGCATAGATATTTAGGATTGAGAGTTCATCTTGGTGGATTTTTCCTTTGATGAATATGAAGTGTCCTTCCTTATCTTTTTTGATGACTTTTAATTGAAAATTGATTTTATTTGATATTAGAATGGCTACTCCAGCTTGCTTCTTCTGACCATTTGCTTGGAAAGTTGTTTTCCAGCCATTCCCTCTGAGGTAGTGTCTGTCTTTGTCTCTGAGGTGTGTTTCCTGTAGGCAGCAGAATGCAGGGTCCTCGTTGCGTATCCAGTTTGTTAATCTATTTCTTTTTGTTGGGGAGTTGAGGCCATTGATGTTGAGAGATATTAAGGAATAGTGATTATTGCTTCCCGTTATATTCATATTTGGATGTGAGGTTATGTTTGTGTGCTTTCATTCTCTTTGTTTTGTTGCCAAGACGATTAGTTTCTTGCTTCTTCTAGGGTATAGCTTGCCTCCTTATGTTGGGCTTTACCATTTATTATCCTTTGTAGTGCTGGATTTGTAGAAAGATATTGTGTAAATTTGGTTTTGTCATGGAATATCTTGGTTTCTCCATCTATGTTAATTGAGAGTTTTGCAGGATACAGTAACCTGGGCTGGCATTTGTGTTCTCTTAGGGTCTGTATGACATCAGTCCAGGATCTTCTGGCCTTCATAGTTTCTGGCGAGAAGTCTGGTGTGATTCTGATAGGTCTGCCTTTATATGTTACTTGACCTTTTTCCCTTACTGCTTTTAATATTTTTCTTTATTTTGTGCGTTTTGTGTTTTGACAATTATGTGACGGGAGGTGTTTCTTTTCTGGTCCAATCTATTTGGAGTTCTGTAGGCTTCTTGTATGCCTATGGGTATCTCTTTTTTTAGGTTAGGGAAGTTTTCTTCTATGATTTTGTTGAAGATATTTACTGGTCCTTTGAGCTGGGAGTCTTCACTCTCTTCTATACCTATTATCCTTAGGTTTGATCTTCTCATTGAGTCCTGGATTTCCTGTATGTTTTGGACCAGTAGCTTTTCCCGCTTTACATTATCTTTGACAGTTGAGTCAATGATTTCTATGGAATCTTCTGCTCCTGAGATTCTCTCTTCCATCTCTTGTATTCTGTTGGTGAAGCTTGTATCTACAGCTCCTTGTCTCTTCTTTTGGTTTTCTATATCCAGGGTTGTTTCCATGTGTTCTTTTTTGATTGCTTCTATTTCCATTTTTAATTCCTTCAACTGTTTGATTGTGTTTTCCTGGAATTCTTTCAGGGATTTTTGTGTCTCCTCTCTATGGGCTTCTACTTGTTTATTTATGTTTTCCTGGAATTCTTTCAGGGATTTTTGCGATTCCTTTCTGTAGGCTTCTACTTGTTTATTAATGTTTTCCTGTGTTTCTCTAAGGGAGTTCTTCACGTCTTTCTTGAAGTCCTCCAGCATCATGATCAAATATGATTTTGAAACTAGATCTTGCTTTTCTGGTGTGTTTGGATATTCCATGTTTGTTTTGGTGGGAGAATTGGGCTCCGACGATGCCATGTAGTCTTGGTTTCTGTTGCTTGGGTTCCTGCGCTTGCCTCTCGCCATCAGATTAACTCTAGTGTTACTTTGTTCTTCTATTTCTGACAGTGGCTAGACTGTCCTATAAGCCTGTGTGTCAGGAGTGCTGTAGACCTGTTTTCCTCTCTTTCAGTCAGTTATGGGGACAGAGTGTTCTGCTTTCGGGCGTGTAGTTTTTCCTCTCTACAGGTCTTCAGCTGTTCCTGTGGGCCTGTGTCTTAAGTTCACCAGGCAGGTCACTTGCAGCAGAAAAGTTGGTCTTACCTGTGGTCCTGAGGCTCAAGTTCGCTCGCAGGGTGCTGCCCTCGGGCTCTCTGTGGCGGCAGCAACCAGGAAGATCTGCACCGCCCTTTCCGGGAGCTTCAGTGCATCAGGGTTCCAGATGGCCTTTGGTGTTTTCCTCTGGCGTCCGAGATGTATGTGCAGAGAGCAGTCTCTTCTGGTTTCCCAGGCTTGTCTGCCTCTCTGAAGGTTTAGCTCTCCCTCCCACGGGATTTGGGTGCAGAGAACTGTTTATCCGGTCTGTTTCCTTCGGGTTCCGGCGGTGTCTCAGGCAGGGGTCGTGCCGCTCCTGGGCCCTCCCCCACGGGAGCCCAGAGGCCTTATTCACTTTCCTCTTGGGCCAGGGATGTGGGCAGGGGTGGGCAGTGTTGGTGGTCTCTTCCGCTCTGCAGCCTCAGGAGTGCCCACCTGACCAGGCGGTGAGGTCTCTCTCTCTCACGGGGTCTGGGTGCAGAGAGCTGCTGCAGGCTGGGATCCGCGGGTCATGTCCAATTTTCTAAGGAACCTCCAGACTGATTTCCAGAATGGTTGTACCAGTCTGCAATCCCACCAACAATGGAGGAGTGTTCCTCTTTCTCCACATCCTCGCCAGCATCTGCTGTCACCTGAGTCTTTGATCTTAGCCATTCTCACTGGTGTGAGGTGAAATCCCAGGGTTGTTTTGATTTGCATTTCCCTTATGACTAAAGATGTTGAACATTTCTTTAGATGTTTCTCAGCCATTCGGCATTCCTCAGCTGTGAATTCTTTGTTTAGCTCTGAACCCCATTTTTTAATAGGGTTATATGTCTCCCTGCGGTCTAACTTCTTGAGTTCTTTGTATATTTTGGATATAAGGCCTCTATCTGTAGTAGGATTGGTAAAGATCTTTTCCCAATCTGTTGGTTGCCGTTTGGTCCTAACCACAGCGTCCTTTGCCTTACAGAAGCTTTGCAGTTTTATGAGATCCCATTTGTCGATTCTTGATCTTAGAGCATAAGCCATTGGTGTTTTGTTCAGGAAATTTTTTCCAGTGCCCATGTGTTCCAGATGCTTCCCTAGTTTTTCTTCTATTAGTTTGAGTGTGTCTGGTTTGATGTGGAGGTCCTTGATCCACTTGGACTTAAGCTTTGTACAGGGTGATAAGCATGGATCGATCTGCATTCTTCTACATGTTGACCTCCAGTTGAACCAGCACCATTTGCTGAAAATGCTATCTTTTTTCCATTGGATGGTTTTGGCTCCTTTGTCAAAAATCAAGTGCCCATAGGTGTGTGGGTTCATTTCTGGGTCTTCAATTCTATTCCATTGGTCTATCTGTCTGTCTCTGTACCAATACCATGCAGTTTTTATCAATATTGCTCTGTAATACTGCTTGAGTTCAGGGATAATGAGTCCCCCTGAAGTCCTTTTATTGTTGAGGATAGCTTTAGCTATCCTGAGTTTTTTGTTATTCCAGATGAATTTGCAAATTGTTCTGTCTAACTCTTTGAAGAGTTGGATTGGTATTTTGATGGGGATTGCATTGAATCTGTAGATCGCTTTTGGTAAAATGGCCATTTTTACTATATTAATCCTGCCAATCCATGAGCATGGGAGATCTTTCCATCTTCTGAGGTCTTCTTCAATTTCTTTCCTCAGTGTCTTGAAGTTCTTTTTGTACAGATCTTTTAGTTGCTTGGTTAAAGTTACACCGAGGTACTTTATATTATTTGGGTCTATTATGAAGGGTGTCGTTTCCCTAATTTCTTTCTCGGCTTGTTTCTCTTTTGTATAGAGGAAGGCAACGGATTTATTTGAGTTAATTTTATACCCAGCCACTTTGCTGAAGTTGTTTATCAGCTTTAGTAGTTCTCTGGTGGAACTTTTGGGATCACTTAAATATACTATCATATCATCTGCAAATAGTGATATTTTGACCTCTTCTTTTCCGATCTGTATCCCCTTGATCTCCTTTTGTTGTCTGATTGCTCTGGCTAGAACTTCAAGAACTATATTGAATAAGTAGGGAGAGAGTGGGCAGCCTTGTCTAGTCCCTGATTTTAGTGGGATTGCTTCAAGTTTCTCTCCATTTAGTTTAATGTTAGCAACTGGTTTGCTGTATATGGCTTTTACTATGTTTAGGTATGGGCCTTGAATTCCTATTCTTTCCAGGACTTTTATCATGAAGGGGTGTTGAATTTTGTCAAATGCTTTCTCAGCATCTAATGAAATGATCATGTGGTTTTGTTCTTTCAGTTTGTTTATATAATGGATCACATTGATGGTTTTCCGTATATTAAACCATCCCTGCATGCCTGGGATGAAGCCTACTTGATCATGGTGGATGATTGGTTTTTTTTTTTTTTTTTTTTTTTTTTTTGTTCTTTTTTTCGGAACTGGGGACCGAACCCAGGGCTTTGCGCTTCCTAGGTAAGCGCTCTACCACTGAGCTAAATCCCCAGCCCCGGATGATTGTTTTGGTGTGCTCTTGAATTCGGTTTGCCAGAATTTTATTGAGTATTTTTCCGTCGATATTCATAAGGGAAATTGGTCTGAAGTTCTCTTTCTTTGTTGTGTCTTTGTGTGGTTTAGGTATAAGAGTAATTGTGGCTTCGTAGAAGGTATTCGGTAGTGATCCATCTGTTTCAATTTTGTGGAATAGTTTGGATAATATTGGTATGAGGTCTTCTATGAAGGTTTGATAGAATTCTGCACTAAACCCATCTGGACCTGGGCTCTTTTTGGTTGGGAGACCTTTAATGACTGCTTCTATTTCCTTAGCAGTTATGGGGTTGTTTAACTGGTTTATCTGTTCCTGATTTAACTTCGGTACCTGGTATCTGTCTAGGAAATTGTCCATTTCCTGAAGATTTTCAAGTTTTGTTGAATATAGGTTTTTATAGTAAGATCTGATGATTTTTTTAATTTCCTCTGAATCTGTAGTTATGTCGCCCTTTTCATTTCTGATTTTGTTAATTTGGATGCACTCTCTGTGTCCTCTCGTTAGTCTGGCTAAGGGTTTATCTATCTTGTTGATTTTCTCAAAGAACCAACTTTTGGTTCTGTTGATTCTTTCTATGGTCCTTTTTGTTTCTACTTGGTTGATTTCAGCTCTGAGTTTGATTATTTCCTGCCTTCTACTCCTTCTGGGTGTATTTGCTTCTTTTTGTTCTAGAGCTTTTAGGTGTGCTGTCAAGCTGCTGACATATGCTCTTTCCTGTTTCTTTCTGCAGGCACTCAGCGCTATGAGTTTTCCTCTTAGCACAGCTTTCATTGTGTCCCATAAGTTTGGGTATGTTGTACCTTCATTTTCATTAAATTCTAAAAAGTTTTTAATTTCTTTCTTTATTTCTTCCTTGACCAGGTTATCATTGAGTAGAGCACTGTTCAATTTCCACGTATATGTGGGCATTCTTCCCTTATTGTTATTGAAGACCAGTTTTAGGCCGTGGAGGTCCGATAGCATGCATGGGATTATTTCTATCTTTCTGTACCTGTTGAGGCCCGTTTTTTGACCAATTATATGGTCAATTTTGGAGAAAGTACCATGAGGATCTGAGAAGAAGGTATATCCTTTTGCTTTAGGATAGAATGTTCTATAAATATCCGTTAAGTCCATTTGGCTCATGACTTCTCTTAGTCTGTCTACATCTCTGTTTAATTTCTGTTTCCATGATCTGTCCATTGATGAGAGTGGGGTGTTGAAATCTCCCACTATTATTGTGTGAGGTGCAATGTGTGTTTTGAGCTTTAGTAAGGTTTCTTTTACATATGTAGGTGCCCTTGTATTTGGGGCATAGATATTTAGGATTGAGAGTTCATCTTGGTGGATTTTTCCTTTGATGAATATGAAGTGTCCTTCCTTATCTTTTTTGATGACTTTTAATTGAAAATTGATTTTATTTGATATTAGAATGGCTACTCCAGCTTGCTTCTTCTGACCATTTGCTTGGAAAGTTGTTTTCCAGCCATTCCCTCTGAGGTAGTGTCTGTCTTTGTCTCTGAGGTGTGTTTCCTGTAGGCAGCAGAATGCAGGGTCCTCGTTGCGTATCCAGTTTGTTAATCTATTTCTTTTTGTTGGGGAGTTGAGGCCATTGATGTTGAGAGATATTAAGGAATAGTGATTATTGCTTCCCGTTATATTCATATTTGGATGTGAGGTTATGTTTGTGTGCTTTCATTCTCTTTGTTTTGTTGCCAAGACGATTAGTTTCTTGCTTCTTCTAGGGTATAGCTTGCCTCCTTATGTTGGGCTTTACCATTTATTATCCTTTGTAGTGCTGGATTTGTAGAAAGATATTGTGTAAATTTGGTTTTGTCATGGAATATCTTGGTTTCTCCATCTATGTTAATTGAGAGTTTTGCAGGATACAGTAACCTGGGCTGGCATTTGTGTTCTCTTAGGGTCTGTATGACATCAGTCCAGGATCTTCTGGCCTTCATAGTTTCTGGCGAGAAGTCTGGTGTGATTCTGATAGGTCTGCCTTTATATGTTACTTGACCTTTTTCCCTTACTGCTTTTAATATTTTTCTTTATTTTGTGCGTTTTGTGTTTTGACAATTATGTGACGGGAGGTGTTTCTTTTCTGGTCCAATCTATTTGGAGTTCTGTAGGCTTCTTGTATGCCTATGGGTATCTCTTTTTTTAGGTTAGGGAAGTTTTCTTCTATGATTTTGTTGAAGATATTTACTGGTCCTTTGAGCTGGGAGTCTTCACTCTCTTCTATACCTATTATCCTTAGGTTTGATCTTCTCATTGAGTCCTGGATTTCCTGTATGTTTTGGACCAGTAGCTTTTCCCGCTTTACATTATCTTTGACAGTTGAGTCAATGATTTCTATGGAATCTTCTGCTCCTGAGATTCTCTCTTCCATCTCTTGTATTCTGTTGGTGAAGCTTGTATCTACAGCTCCTTGTCTCTTCTTTTGGTTTTCTATATCCAGGGTTGTTTCCATGTGTTCTTTTTTGATTGCTTCTATTTCCATTTTTAATTCCTTCAACTGTTTGATTGTGTTTTCCTGGAATTCTTTCAGGGATTTTTGTGTCTCCTCTCTATGGGCTTCTACTTGTTTATTTATGTTTTCCTGGAATTCTTTCAGGGATTTTTGCGATTCCTTTCTGTAGGCTTCTACTTGTTTATTAATGTTTTCCTGTGTTTCTCTAAGGGAGTTCTTCACGTCTTTCTTGAAGTCCTCCAGCATCATGATCAAATATGATTTTGAAACTAGATCTTGCTTTTCTGGTGTGTTTGGATATTCCATGTTTGTTTTGGTGGGAGAATTGGGCTCCGACGATGCCATGTAGTCTTGGTTTCTGTTGCTTGGGTTCCTGCGCTTGCCTCTCGCCATCAGATTAACTCTAGTGTTACTTTGTTCTTCTATTTCTGACAGTGGCTAGACTGTCCTATAAGCCTGTGTGTCAGGAGTGCTGTAGACCTGTTTTCCTCTCTTTCAGTCAGTTATGGGGACAGAGTGTTCTGCTTTCGGGCGTGTAGTTTTTCCTCTCTACAGGTCTTCAGCTGTTCCTGTGGGCCTGTGTCTTAAGTTCACCAGGCAGGTCACTTGCAGCAGAAAAGTTGGTCTTACCTGTGGTCCTGAGGCTCAAGTTCGCTCGCAGGGTGCTGCCCTCGGGCTCTCTGTGGCGGCAGCAACCAGGAAGATCTGCACCGCCCTTTCCGGGAGCTTCAGTGCATCAGGGTTCCAGATGGCCTTTGGTGTTTTCCTCTGGCGTCCGAGATGTATGTGCAGAGAGCAGTCTCTTCTGGTTTCCCAGGCTTGTCTGCCTCTCTGAAGGTTTAGCTCTCCCTCCCACGGGATTTGGGTGCAGAGAACTGTTTATCCGGTCTGTTTCCTTCGGGTTCCGGCGGTGTCTCAGGCAGGGGTCGTGCCGCTCCTGGGCCCTCCCCCACGGGAGCCCAGAGGCCTTATTCACTTTCCTCTTGGGCCAGGGATGTGGGCAGGGGTGGGCAGTGTTGGTGGTCTCTTCCGCTCTGCAGCCTCAGGAGTGCCCACCTGACCAGGCGGTGAGGTCTCTCTCTCTCACGGGGTCTGGGTGCAGAGAGCTGCTGCAGGCTGGGATCCGCGGGTCATGTCCAATTTTCTAAGGAACCTCCAGACTGATTTCCAGAATGGTTGTACCAGTCTGCAATCCCACCAACAATGGAGGAGTGTTCCTCTTTCTCCACATCCTCGCCAGCATCTGCTGTCACCTGAGTCTTTGATCTTAGCCATTCTCACTGGTGTGAGGTGAAATCCCAGGGTTGTTTTGATTTGCATTTCCCTTATGACTAAAGATGTTGAACATTTCTTTAGATGTTTCTCAGCCATTCGGCATTCCTCAGCTGTGAATTCTTTGTTTAGCTCTGAACCCCATTTTTTAATAGGGTTATATGTCTCCCTGCGGTCTAACTTCTTGAGTTCTTTGTATATTTTGGATATAAGGCCTCTATCTGTAGTAGGATTGGTAAAGATCTTTTCCCAATCTGTTGGTTGCCGTTTGGTCCTAACCACAGCGTCCTTTGCCTTACAGAAGCTTTGCAGTTTTATGAGATCCCATTTGTCGATTCTTGATCTTAGAGCATAAGCCATTGGTGTTTTGTTCAGGAAATTTTTTCCAGTGCCCATGTGTTCCAGATGCTTCCCTAGTTTTTCTTCTATTAGTTTGAGTGTGTCTGGTTTGATGTGGAGGTCCTTGATCCACTTGGACTTAAGCTTTGTACAGGGTGATAAGCATGGATCGATCTGCATTCTTCTACATGTTGACCTCCAGTTGAACCAGCACCATTTGCTGAAAATGCTATCTTTTTTCCATTGGATGGTTTTGGCTCCTTTGTCAAAAATCAAGTGCCCATAGGTGTGTGGGTTCATTTCTGGGTCTTCAATTCTATTCCATTGGTCTATCTGTCTGTCTCTGTACCAATACCATGCAGTTTTTATCAATATTGCTCTGTAATACTGCTTGAGTTCAGGGATAATGAGTCCCCCTGAAGTCCTTTTATTGTTGAGGATAGCTTTAGCTATCCTGAGTTTTTTGTTATTCCAGATGAATTTGCAAATTGTTCTGTCTAACTCTTTGAAGAGTTGGATTGGTATTTTGATGGGGATTGCATTGAATCTGTAGATCGCTTTTGGTAAAATGGCCATTTTTACTATATTAATCCTGCCAATCCATGAGCATGGGAGATCTTTCCATCTTCTGAGGTCTTCTTCAATTTCTTTCCTCAGTGTCTTGAAGTTCTTTTTGTACAGATCTTTTAGTTGCTTGGTTAAAGTTACACCGAGGTACTTTATATTATTTGGGTCTATTATGAAGGGTGTCGTTTCCCTAATTTCTTTCTCGGCTTGTTTCTCTTTTGTATAGAGGAAGGCAACGGATTTATTTGAGTTAATTTTATACCCAGCCACTTTGCTGAAGTTGTTTATCAGCTTTAGTAGTTCTCTGGTGGAACTTTTGGGATCACTTAAATATACTATCATATCATCTGCAAATAGTGATATTTTGACCTCTTCTTTTCCGATCTGTATCCCCTTGATCTCCTTTTGTTGTCTGATTGCTCTGGCTAGAACTTCAAGAACTATATTGAATAAGTAGGGAGAGAGTGGGCAGCCTTGTCTAGTCCCTGATTTTAGTGGGATTGCTTCAAGTTTCTCTCCATTTAGTTTAATGTTAGCAACTGGTTTGCTGTATATGGCTTTTACTATGTTTAGGTATGGGCCTTGAATTCCTATTCTTTCCAGGACTTTTATCATGAAGGGGTGTTGAATTTTGTCAAATGCTTTCTCAGCATCTAATGAAATGATCATGTGGTTTTGTTCTTTCAGTTTGTTTATATAATGGATCACATTGATGGTTTTCCGTATATTAAACCATCCCTGCATGCCTGGGATGAAGCCTACTTGATCATGGTGGATGATTGGTTTTTTTTTTTTTTTTTTTTTTTTTTTTTGTTCTTTTTTTCGGAACTGGGGACCGAACCCAGGGCTTTGCGCTTCCTAGGTAAGCGCTCTACCACTGAGCTAAATCCCCAGCCCCGGATGATTGTTTTGGTGTGCTCTTGAATTCGGTTTGCCAGAATTTTATTGAGTATTTTTCCGTCGATATTCATAAGGGAAATTGGTCTGAAGTTCTCTTTCTTTGTTGTGTCTTTGTGTGGTTTAGGTATAAGAGTAATTGTGGCTTCGTAGAAGGTATTCGGTAGTGATCCATCTGTTTCAATTTTGTGGAATAGTTTGGATAATATTGGTATGAGGTCTTCTATGAAGGTTTGATAGAATTCTGCACTAAACCCATCTGGACCTGGGCTCTTTTTGGTTGGGAGACCTTTAATGACTGCTTCTATTTCCTTAGCAGTTATGGGGTTGTTTAACTGGTTTATCTGTTCCTGATTTAACTTCGGTACCTGGTATCTGTCTAGGAAATTGTCCATTTCCTGAAGATTTTCAAGTTTTGTTGAATATAGGTTTTTATAGTAAGATCTGATGATTTTTTTAATTTCCTCTGAATCTGTAGTTATGTCGCCCTTTTCATTTCTGATTTTGTTAATTTGGATGCACTCTCTGTGTCCTCTCGTTAGTCTGGCTAAGGGTTTATCTATCTTGTTGATTTTCTCAAAGAACCAACTTTTGGTTCTGTTGATTCTTTCTATGGTCCTTTTTGTTTCTACTTGGTTGATTTCAGCTCTGAGTTTGATTATTTCCTGCCTTCTACTCCTTCTGGGTGTATTTGCTTCTTTTTGTTCTAGAGCTTTTAGGTGTGCTGTCAAGCTGCTGACATATGCTCTTTCCTGTTTCTTTCTGCAGGCACTCAGCGCTATGAGTTTTCCTCTTAGCACAGCTTTCATTGTGTCCCATAAGTTTGGGTATGTTGTACCTTCATTTTCATTAAATTCTAAAAAGTTTTTAATTTCTTTCTTTATTTCTTCCTTGACCAGGTTATCATTGAGTAGAGCACTGTTCAATTTCCACGTATATGTGGGCATTCTTCCCTTATTGTTATTGAAGACCAGTTTTAGGCCGTGGAGGTCCGATAGCATGCATGGGATTATTTCTATCTTTCTGTACCTGTTGAGGCCCGTTTTTTGACCAATTATATGGTCAATTTTGGAGAAAGTACCATGAGGATCTGAGAAGAAGGTATATCCTTTTGCTTTAGGATAGAATGTTCTATAAATATCCGTTAAGTCCATTTGGCTCATGACTTCTCTTAGTCTGTCTACATCTCTGTTTAATTTCTGTTTCCATGATCTGTCCATTGATGAGAGTGGGGTGTTGAAATCTCCCACTATTATTGTGTGAGGTGCAATGTGTGTTTTGAGCTTTAGTAAGGTTTCTTTTACATATGTAGGTGCCCTTGTATTTGGGGCATAGATATTTAGGATTGAGAGTTCATCTTGGTGGATTTTTCCTTTGATGAATATGAAGTGTCCTTCCTTATCTTTTTTGATGACTTTTAATTGAAAATTGATTTTATTTGATATTAGAATGGCTACTCCAGCTTGCTTCTTCTGACCATTTGCTTGGAAAGTTGTTTTCCAGCCATTCCCTCTGAGGTAGTGTCTGTCTTTGTCTCTGAGGTGTGTTTCCTGTAGGCAGCAGAATGCAGGGTCCTCGTTGCGTATCCAGTTTGTTAATCTATTTCTTTTTGTTGGGGAGTTGAGGCCATTGATGTTGAGAGATATTAAGGAATAGTGATTATTGCTTCCCGTTATATTCATATTTGGATGTGAGGTTATGTTTGTGTGCTTTCATTCTCTTTGTTTTGTTGCCAAGACGATTAGTTTCTTGCTTCTTCTAGGGTATAGCTTGCCTCCTTATGTTGGGCTTTACCATTTATTATCCTTTGTAGTGCTGGATTTGTAGAAAGATATTGTGTAAATTTGGTTTTGTCATGGAATATCTTGGTTTCTCCATCTATGTTAATTGAGAGTTTTGCAGGATACAGTAACCTGGGCTGGCATTTGTGTTCTCTTAGGGTCTGTATGACATCAGTCCAGGATCTTCTGGCCTTCATAGTTTCTGGCGAGAAGTCTGGTGTGATTCTGATAGGTCTGCCTTTATATGTTACTTGACCTTTTTCCCTTACTGCTTTTAATATTTTTCTTTATTTTGTGCGTTTTGTGTTTTGACAATTATGTGACGGGAGGTGTTTCTTTTCTGGTCCAATCTATTTGGAGTTCTGTAGGCTTCTTGTATGCCTATGGGTATCTCTTTTTTTAGGTTAGGGAAGTTTTCTTCTATGATTTTGTTGAAGATATTTACTGGTCCTTTGAGCTGGGAGTCTTCACTCTCTTCTATACCTATTATCCTTAGGTTTGATCTTCTCATTGAGTCCTGGATTTCCTGTATGTTTTGGACCAGTAGCTTTTCCCGCTTTACATTATCTTTGACAGTTGAGTCAATGATTTCTATGGAATCTTCTGCTCCTGAGATTCTCTCTTCCATCTCTTGTATTCTGTTGGTGAAGCTTGTATCTACAGCTCCTTGTCTCTTCTTTTGGTTTTCTATATCCAGGGTTGTTTCCATGTGTTCTTTTTTGATTGCTTCTATTTCCATTTTTAATTCCTTCAACTGTTTGATTGTGTTTTCCTGGAATTCTTTCAGGGATTTTTGTGTCTCCTCTCTATGGGCTTCTACTTGTTTATTTATGTTTTCCTGGAATTCTTTCAGGGATTTTTGCGATTCCTTTCTGTAGGCTTCTACTTGTTTATTAATGTTTTCCTGTGTTTCTCTAAGGGAGTTCTTCACGTCTTTCTTGAAGTCCTCCAGCATCATGATCAAATATGATTTTGAAACTAGATCTTGCTTTTCTGGTGTGTTTGGATATTCCATGTTTGTTTTGGTGGGAGAATTGGGCTCCGACGATGCCATGTAGTCTTGGTTTCTGTTGCTTGGGTTCCTGCGCTTGCCTCTCGCCATCAGATTAACTCTAGTGTTACTTTGTTCTTCTATTTCTGACAGTGGCTAGACTGTCCTATAAGCCTGTGTGTCAGGAGTGCTGTAGACCTGTTTTCCTCTCTTTCAGTCAGTTATGGGGACAGAGTGTTCTGCTTTCGGGCGTGTAGTTTTTCCTCTCTACAGGTCTTCAGCTGTTCCTGTGGGCCTGTGTCTTAAGTTCACCAGGCAGGTCACTTGCAGCAGAAAAGTTGGTCTTACCTGTGGTCCTGAGGCTCAAGTTCGCTCGCAGGGTGCTGCCCTCGGGCTCTCTGTGGCGGCAGCAACCAGGAAGATCTGCACCGCCCTTTCCGGGAGCTTCAGTGCATCAGGGTTCCAGATGGCCTTTGGTGTTTTCCTCTGGCGTCCGAGATGTATGTGCAGAGAGCAGTCTCTTCTGGTTTCCCAGGCTTGTCTGCCTCTCTGAAGGTTTAGCTCTCCCTCCCACGGGATTTGGGTGCAGAGAACTGTTTATCCGGTCTGTTTCCTTCGGGTTCCGGCGGTGTCTCAGGCAGGGGTCGTGCCGCTCCTGGGCCCTCCCCCACGGGAGCCCAGAGGCCTTATTCACTTTCCTCTTGGGCCAGGGATGTGGGCAGGGGTGGGCAGTGTTGGTGGTCTCTTCCGCTCTGCAGCCTCAGGAGTGCCCACCTGACCAGGCGGTGAGGTCTCTCTCTCTCACGGGGTCTGGGTGCAGAGAGCTGCTGCAGGCTGGGATCCGCGGGTCATGTCCAATTTTCTAAGGAACCTCCAGACTGATTTCCAGAATGGTTGTACCAGTCTGCAATCCCACCAACAATGGAGGAGTGTTCCTCTTTCTCCACATCCTCGCCAGCATCTGCTGTCACCTGAGTCTTTGATCTTAGCCATTCTCACTGGTGTGAGGTGAAATCCCAGGGTTGTTTTGATTTGCATTTCCCTTATGACTAAAGATGTTGAACATTTCTTTAGATGTTTCTCAGCCATTCGGCATTCCTCAGCTGTGAATTCTTTGTTTAGCTCTGAACCCCATTTTTTAATAGGGTTATATGTCTCCCTGCGGTCTAACTTCTTGAGTTCTTTGTATATTTTGGATATAAGGCCTCTATCTGTTGTAGGATTGGTAAAGATCTTTTCCCAATCTGTTGGTTGCCGTTTGGTCCTAACCACAGCGTCCTTTGCCTTACAGAAGCTTTGCAGTTTTATGAGATCCCATTTGTCGATTCTTGATCTTAGAGCATAAGCCATTGGTGTTTTGTTCAGGAAATTTTTTCCAGTGCCCATGTGTTCCAGATGCTTCCCTAGTTTTTCTTCTATTAGTTTGAGTGTGTCTGGTTTGATGTGGAGGTCCTTGATCCACTTGGACTTAAGCTTTGTACAGGGTGATAAGCATGGATCGATCTGCATTCTTCTACATGTTGACCTCCAGTTGAACCAGCACCATTTGCTGAAAATGCTATCTTTTTTCCATTGGATGGTTTTGGCTCCTTTGTCAAAAATCAAGTGACCATAGGTGTGTGGGTTCATTTCTGGGTCTTCAATTCTATTCCATTGGTCTATCTGTCTGTCTCTGTACCAATACCATGCAGTTTTTATCAATATTGCTCTGTAATACTGCTTGAGTTCAGGGATAATGAGTCCCCCTGAAGTCCTTTTATTGTTGAGGATAGCTTTAGCTATCCTGAGTTTTTTGTTATTCCAGATGAATTTGCAAATTGTTCTGTCTAACTCTTTGAAGAATTGGATTGGTATTTTGATGGGGATTGCATTGAATCTGTAGATCGCTTTTGGTAAAATGGCCATTTTTACTATATTAATCCTGCCAATCCATGAGCATGGGAGATCTTTCCATCTTCTGAGGTCTTCTTCAATTTCTTTCCTCAGTGTCTTGAAGTTCTTTTTGTACAGATCTTTTAGTTGCTTGGTTAAAGTTACACCGAGGTACTTTATATTATTTGGGTCTATTATGAAGGGTGTCGTTTCCCTAATTTCTTTCTCGGCTTGTTTCTCTTTTGTATAGAGGAAGGCAACGGATTTATTTGAGTTAATTTTATACCCAGCCACTTTGCTGAAGTTATTTATCAGCTTTAGTAGTTCTCTGGTGGAACTTTTGGGATCACTTAAATATACTATCATATCATCTGCAAATAGTGATATTTTGACCTCTTCTTTTCCGATCTGTATCCCCTTGATCTCCTTTTGTTGTCTGATTGCTCTGGCTAGAACTTCAAGAACTATATTGAATAAGTAGGGAGAGAGTGGGCAGCCTTGTCTAGTCCCTGATTTTAGTGGGATTGCTTCAAGTTTCTCTCCATTTAGTTTAATGTTAGCAACTGGTTTGCTGTATATGGCTTTTACTATGTTTAGGTATGGGCCTTGAATTCCTATTCTTTCCAGGACTTTTATCATGAAGGGGTGTTGAATTTTGTCAAATGCTTTCTCAGCATCTAATGAAATGATCATGTGGTTTTGTTCTTTCAGTTTGTTTATATAATGGATCACATTGATGGTTTTCCGTATATTAAACCATCCCTGCATGCCTGGGATGAAGCCTACTTGATCATGGTGGATGATTGGTTTTTTTTTTTTTTTTTTTTTTTTTTTTGTTCTTTTTTTCGGAACTGGGGACCGAACCCAGGGCTTTGCGCTTCCTAGGTAAGCGCTCTACCACTGAGCTAAATCCCCAGCCCCGGATGATTGTTTTGGTGTGCTCTTGAATTCGGTTTGCCAGAATTTTATTGAGTATTTTTCCGTCGATATTCATAAGGGAAATTGGTCTGAAGTTCTCTTTCTTTGTTGTGTCTTTGTGTGGTTTAGGTATAAGAGTAATTGTGGCTTCGTAGAAGGTATTCGGTAGTGATCCATCTGTTTCAATTTTGTGGAATAGTTTGGATAATATTGGTATGAGGTCTTCTATGAAGGTTTGATAGAATTCTGCACTAAACCCATCTGGACCTGGGCTCTTTTTGGTTGGGAGACCTTTAATGACTGCTTCTATTTCCTTAGCAGTTATGGGGTTGTTTAACTGGTTTATCTGTTCCTGATTTAACTTCGGTACCTGGTATCTGTCTAGGAAATTGTCCATTTCCTGAAGATTTTCAAGTTTTGTTGAATATAGGTTTTTATAGTAAGATCTGATGATTTTTTTAATTTCCTCTGAATCTGTAGTTATGTCGCCCTTTTCATTTCTGATTTTGTTAATTTGGATGCACTCTCTGTGTCCTCTCGTTAGTCTGGCTAAGGGTTTATCTATCTTGTTGATTTTCTCAAAGAACCAACTTTTGGTTCTGTTGATTCTTTCTATGGTCCTTTTTGTTTCTACTTGGTTGATTTCAGCTCTGAGTTTGATTATTTCCTGCCTTCTACTCCTTCTGGGTGTATTTGCTTCTTTTTGTTCTAGAGCTTTTAGGTGTGCTGTCAAGCTGCTGACATATGCTCTTTCCTGTTTCTTTCTGCAGGCACTCAGCGCTATGAGTTTTCCTCTTAGCACAGCTTTCATTGTGTCCCATAAGTTTGGGTATGTTGTACCTTCATTTTCATTAAATTCTAAAAAGTTTTTAATTTCTTTCTTTATTTCTTCCTTGACCAGGTTATCATTGAGTAGAGCACTGTTCAATTTCCACGTATATGTGGGCATTCTTCCCTTATTGTTATTGAAGACCAGTTTTAGGCCGTGGAGGTCCGATAGCATGCATGGGATTATTTCTATCTTTCTGTACCTGTTGAGGCCCGTTTTTTGACCAATTATATGGTCAATTTTGGAGAAAGTACCATGAGGATCTGAGAAGAAGGTATATCCTTTTGCTTTAGGATAGAATGTTCTATAAATATCTGTTAAGTCCATTTGGCTCATGACTTCTCTTAGTCTGTCTACATCTCTGTTTAATTTCTGTTTCCATGATCTGTCCATTGATGAGAGTGGGGTGTTGAAATCTCCCACTATTATTGTGTGAGGTGCAATGTGTGTTTTGAGCTTTAGTAAGGTTTCTTTTACATATGTAGGTGCCCTTGTATTTGGGGCATAGATATTTAGGATTGAGAGTTCATCTTGGTGGATTTTTCCTTTGATGAATATGAAGTGTCCTTCCTTATCTTTTTTGATGACTTTTAATTGAAAATTGATTTTATTTGATATTAGAATGGCTACTCCAGCTTGCTTCTTCTGACCATTTGCTTGGAAAGTTGTTTTCCAGCCATTCCCTCTGAGGTAGTGTCTGTCTTTGTCTCTGAGGTGTGTTTCCTGTAGGCAGCAGAATGCAGGGTCCTCGTTGCGTATCCAGTTTGTTAATCTATTTCTTTTTGTTGGGGAGTTGAGGCCATTGATGTTGAGAGATATTAAGGAATAGTGATTATTGCTTCCCGTTATATTCATATTTGGATGTGAGGTTATGTTTGTGTGCTTTCATTCTCTTTGTTTTGTTGCCAAGACGATTAGTTTCTTGCTTCTTCTAGGGTATAGCTTGCCTCCTTATGTTGGGCTTTACCATTTATTATCCTTTGTAGTGCTGGATTTGTAGAAAGATATTGTGTAAATTTGGTTTTGTCATGGAATATCTTGGTTTCTCCATCTATGTTAATTGAGAGTTTTGCAGGATACAGTAACCTGGGCTGGCATTTGTGTTCTCTTAGGGTCTGTATGACATCAGTCCAGGATCTTCTGGCCTTCATAGTTTCTGGCGAGAAGTCTGGTGTGATTCTGATAGGTCTGCCTTTATATGTTACTTGACCTTTTTCCCTTACTGCTTTTAATATTTTTCTTTATTTTGTGCGTTTTGTGTTTTGACAATTATGTGACGGGAGGTGTTTCTTTTCTGGTCCAATCTATTTGGAGTTCTGTAGGCTTCTTGTATGCCTATGGGTATCTCTTTTTTTAGGTTAGGGAAGTTTTCTTCTATGATTTTGTTGAAGATATTTACTGGTCCTTTGAGCTGGGAGTCTTCACTCTCTTCTATACCTATTATCCTTAGGTTTGATCTTCTCATTGAGTCCTGGATTTCCTGTATGTTTTGGACCAGTAGCTTTTCCCGCTTTACATTATCTTTGACAGTTGAGTCAATGATTTCTATGGAATCTTCTGCTCCTGAGATTCTCTCTTCCATCTCTTGTATTCTGTTGGTGAAGCTTGTATCTACAGCTCCTTGTCTCTTCTTTTGGTTTTCTATATCCAGGGTTGTTTCCATGTGTTCTTTTTTGATTGCTTCTATTTCCATTTTTAATTCCTTCAACTGTTTGATTGTGTTTTCCTGGAATTCTTTCAGGGATTTTTGTGTCTCCTCTCTATGGGCTTCTACTTGTTTATTTATGTTTTCCTGGAATTCTTTCAGGGATTTTTGCGATTCCTTTCTGTAGGCTTCTACTTGTTTATTAATGTTTTCCTGTGTTTCTCTAAGGGAGTTCTTCACGTCTTTCTTGAAGTCCTCCAGCATCATGATCAAATATGATTTTGAAACTAGATCTTGCTTTTCTGGTGTGTTTGGATATTCCATGTTTGTTTTGGTGGGAGAATTGGGCTCCGACGATGCCATGTAGTCTTGGTTTCTGTTGCTTGGGTTCCTGCGCTTGCCTCTCGCCATCAGATTAACTCTAGTGTTACTTTGTTCTTCTATTTCTGACAGTGGCTAGACTGTCCTATAAGCCTGTGTGTCAGGAGTGCTGTAGACCTGTTTTCCTCTCTTTCAGTCAGTTATGGGGACAGAGTGTTCTGCTTTCGGGCGTGTAGTTTTTCCTCTCTACAGGTCTTCAGCTGTTCCTGTGGGCCTGTGTCTTAAGTTCACCAGGCAGGTCACTTGCAGCAGAAAAGTTGGTCTTACCTGTGGTCCTGAGGCTCAAGTTCGCTCGCAGGGTGCTGCCCTCGGGCTCTCTGTGGCGGCAGCAACCAGGAAGATCTGCACCGCCCTTTCCGGGAGCTTCAGTGCATCAGGGTTCCAGATGGCCTTTGGTGTTTTCCTCTGGCGTCCGAGATGTATGTGCAGAGAGCAGTCTCTTCTGGTTTCCCAGGCTTGTCTGCCTCTCTGAAGGTTTAGCTCTCCCTCCCACGGGATTTGGGTGCAGAGAACTGTTTATCCGGTCTGTTTCCTTCGGGTTCCGGCGGTGTCTCAGGCAGGGGTCGTGCCGCTCCTGGGCCCTCCCCCACGGGAGCCCAGAGGCCTTATTCACTTTCCTCTTGGGCCAGGGATGTGGGCAGGGGTGGGCAGTGTTGGTGGTCTCTTCCGCTCTGCAGCCTCAGGAGTGCCCACCTGACCAGGCGGTGAGGTCTCTCTCTCTCACGGGGTCTGGGTGCAGAGAGCTGCTGCAGGCTGGGATCCGCGGGTCATGTCCAATTTTCTAAGGAACCTCCAGACTGATTTCCAGAATGGTTGTACCAGTCTGCAATCCCACCAACAATGGAGGAGTGTTCCTCTTTCTCCACATCCTCGCCAGCATCTGCTGTCACCTGAGTCTTTGATCTTAGCCATTCTCACTGGTGTGAGGTGAAATCCCAGGGTTGTTTTGATTTGCATTTCCCTTATGACTAAAGATGTTGAACATTTCTTTAGATGTTTCTCAGCCATTCGGCATTCCTCAGCTGTGAATTCTTTGTTTAGCTCTGAACCCCATTTTTTAATAGGGTTATATGTCTCCCTGCGGTCTAACTTCTTGAGTTCTTTGTATATTTTGGATATAAGGCCTCTATCTGTTGTAGGATTGGTAAAGATCTTTTCCCAATCTGTTGGTTGCCGTTTGGTCCTAACCACAGCGTCCTTTGCCTTACAGAAGCTTTGCAGTTTTATGAGATCCCATTTGTCGATTCTTGATCTTAGAGCATAAGCCATTGGTGTTTTGTTCAGGAAATTTTTTCCAGTGCCCATGTGTTCCAGATGCTTCCCTAGTTTTTCTTCTATTAGTTTGAGTGTGTCTGGTTTGATGTGGAGGTCCTTGATCCACTTGGACTTAAGCTTTGTACAGGGTGATAAGCATGGATCGATCTGCATTCTTCTACATGTTGACCTCCAGTTGAACCAGCACCATTTGCTGAAAATGCTATCTTTTTTCCATTGGATGGTTTTGGCTCCTTTGTCAAAAATCAAGTGCCCATAGGTGTGTGGCTTCATTTCTGGGTCTTCAATTCTGTTTCATTGGTCTATCTGTCTGTCTCTGTACCAATACCATGCAGTTTTTATCAATATTGCTCTGTAATACTGCTTGAGTTCAGGGATTGTGATTCCCCCTGAAATCCTTTTATTGTTGAGGATAGTTTTAGCTATCCTGAGTTTTTTGTTATTCCAGATGAATTTGCAAATTGTTCTGTCTAACTCTTTGAAGAATTGGATTGGTATTTTGATGGGGATTGCATTGAATCTGTAGATCGCTTTTGGTAAAATGGCCATTTTTACTATATTAATCCTGCCAATCCATTAGCATGGGAGATCTTTCCATCTTCTGAGGTCTTCTTCAATTTCTTTCTTCAGAATCTTGAAGTTCTTATTGTACAAATCTTTTACTTGCTTGGTTAAAGTCACAGCGAGGTACTTTATATTATTTGGGTCTATTATGAAGGGTGTCGTTTCCCTAATTTCTTTCTCGGCTTGTTTCTCTTTTGTGTAGAGGAAGGCTACTAATTTATTTGAGTTAATTTTATACCCAGCCACTTTGCTGAAGGTGTTTATCAGCTTTAGTAGTTCTCTGGTGGAACTTTTGGGATCACTTAAATATACTAAGGCTTTATATTTTTAATTTCCAGACCTATTTATCTTTTTAATATTTTATGAATTTTTCAGTTATGTTGCTGGTACCAATCAATTTCTAAAATTTATCAGCAATTGCTTCTTCAAATATTTCTTTTTTTATATCAAAGAGTTTATTGGGAAGATGCTTTCTGGTGGACAAGTTTACTGGCCCCAAGGACCAAGGCCAGGGAAATTGCCATGGGAAAAGGGGGTGAGAAGGAGAGAGGAAGGGGCACTGAGAGAGGAGAGGAGAAAAAGAGCTTTTTTCCCCCAAATCTTTATTCTGTGCCTTTATGGTCTTTCAGCACCTATGGGGTGGTCACAAACCGCCACAGGTTATTACCTAAAGCCTTTATAAGTGTGGCTTTATCTGTCATTCATGTATGTTGAAAGATCCCCGAAGGGAGACCCTCACTCAAGTCTCGGGAAGTCGTGGATCCCAGACACACGAGAGACCAATCTTAATGCAATAAGCAGAGGCGAAGTTTATTACGTATGGAGCAGGAGCTCCATGTATCCCATGCAGGAGACAGAGGCATCGACCCTGAGTGGTTGGGAGAAGGGCTATTTAAAGGAAGAAGTCACAAGCCCCAGGAGATGAGGGGACGTCAAAAGGAAATACCAAACATGTCACAAAGGGAAACTCTCAAAGTCACAGAATTGTTCTTAAGACTCTAGGGTTTAAATCAGGGGAAAGGTCAAGCCCTCATTCTCCTGAGAACAGATCTTGATTCCTGTCCTTTAGGGTAAATGTTTGTCAGAGTTGACGAAGCATCTGCATCTGATACACATCTGGCTAGGCTTCGCCCCCGGTTTTTTGGAATACTATCTGCAGGACACAATGGGGGCTTCAACAAACATCACAGGGGCAGAACAGAACCCATTACTCATTTACTCACTTCCAGTGACATCCGGAGAGTCAGTGAGTCTGCACCAGCCCTCCTGCACTTTTAACCATCTGTCTTCCTGAGTCAGATCCTGTTGCTGAGTTTTGAGCTAGTTTAAAACTCTATCTCTCAGTAGCACTTATAAATTAATGATTGAAATTAATTGTAAACAGTGCCAAAGTGTACAGAAAGGGAAAGAACATGAATGCTAAATAAAGATGGTGGATTTGAACATTAAAAAAAAGTGATTTGGCTTCTCTTTGACATCATGAACTTCATCATGTAACAGGCTGGCTCTGTTGTATTTTATAAGTACCACTAACTAGTGCTTGTAAAATACAGAATATGCTTTGGAAAACAAAATGCTGCTCTTTAATGCTTCCGACTCATAACATAATTCTAGGGAACACATAATTTGAGTGTTCTATTAGTTCCTTATTGGGGAAGATGTTCTTTGTAATGAAAAGGTATTTGTCTCATGCTAGTATCTTAAATTTATTTTTCGGGGGCTGGGGATTTAGCTCAGTGGTAGAGCGCTTACCTAGGAAGCTCAAGGCCCTGGGTTCGGTCCCCAGCTCCGAAAAAAAGAACCAAAAAAAAAATTTATTTTTCTTTTTGAGTTCAGAATATATGGTTGAAGATAGAATGCTCTTTTAATTTAAATGAAAAATAGCTGACAGAAGATAGTAGTAAGAAAAATATAATTACAGAGAAAAGCATCTTCCACTTTATCAGGAAAGCTACTAGAAGGAATAGAGCTAGGAATAAGAAATTGGAGACAAAGGGTATTGCCCCACTTCTACAAAACCATGTGGGCATTCGTCTTTGCTCTCATAAAGCTGCCGTCTACACATCATTGCAGACTGGTGTGCAGATGGTGCATGGCACATGCATGTTTCCACCTAGGGAACCCAACAGAGATTGTCTGTCATAAAAAAAAAAGTCACATAAATTTCCAGCACAGAAACACTGGAAATACTAAGTCAGGGTGCCAGGTTAGGTGTTTGCTGAGGTCTACAGATGTTCATTCCCAGACTAAAATCTTCTTGCTGTGTTCCCATGGCAGAAGGAACAGCGGAGCTCTCCAGTCTCTTTTCTGAGGACAGAACCGCAATCATGAGTACTCCATGAGGGAAACATACCTGTGACTTGGTAATCTGCCAAAGGCTCATAATCACATCACCATGTGGTCCCCGTTACCACACACATATTTCAGGAGGACGTAAACATTCACTCTACAGCACAGATTATCTAGTATTTCAGTGGCTCAATCATTGAGAAAGAAATCTGAGTGTCTAGGTCTTTGGAGAAGGTTGGCTTAGGGGCTACTGATGACAATGTAGAAGCAGCAGATGGGTCCCTGGTCAAGCCTTAGGCTGGGCAGATTGTTCCATGTTTATTCCTAAAAATATACTTCTAGAAAGCTATGTGAGGGCTGGCAACATGGCTCAGAGAGAAGAAAAAAAAAAGGACTTAGCACATAAACTCAAAGACCTGAGTCGACGTCCCAGAGCTCATGCAAAGGTAAAAAGATCCAATTCCACAATGTTGTCCCGATCTCACACATGTGCCGTAATATGTATGTGCACACACATTCATCATACACTATACATACAAGTTAATAATTTTGTCAAAAATGTTAAAAATAAATGTGATATGAATACCATATTTTAGTACATTGGATCTTATACATATTGCACTACAGATAAGAAATATTAGTGTGGCAATCTCTTTGCATGTTATTTAGAGTAATGTACATATTGGCCAAAATGATGTGAGCAATGTAATCCCTGTTGTTCATATGAGAAAAGTGATGCTCTCAGAAGACAATGGAGGAGTGACATGCCAGCCTCAGAGGAGCCTACAGAAGAGCCTGAGTTCCACCTGCTTGTGGTCCAGAGAAGAGGGGGTTATCAACATGAGAGATGAGTAGAAGAGTTAGTTGGCACCCAATGCACAGGAAGTGAGGGCTGCAGAAGCTCAGAGAGGAGGGACCAAGGTGGAGGTGGAAGGCAACATGAGCAATGCAGGTGTCCCCTGAAAAGCTGTATGAGTTCTGTGCCATGACTAGCTTAGGAACAGAAAAGCCCTCAGCACAGTTTTCTGCTGTCTTTCTCGGTTTCACACCTAAGATGTAAACCATTTCTTTGTCTGTATACAGTCTGTATATATCTCGCACTCATGTGTTGCTCCATCACCATCTCTGTCTCAAATCTACTGTGTTCAGATAACCCTTCCATAGAAGCCCATTGCTACCACAGTGCCTGTGTTTTCTCACCACCTTTATCTTACTATGGAGTGGCATTGCCATCTCTCATCATCACAGGAAGAGCAGTGCACATAGAAGTGCACATAGAATCCGTTGCTTCCGCAGTGCTTGTGTTTTCTTGCTACCTTTATCTTACTATAGCGTGGCATTGCCATCGCACATCATCACAGGAAGAACAGTGCACATAATATTTTAAGTGTAAACAGCCGGTTTGTGTAACTTTTACTGCAGCATACAGTTACACATGGCTGTTAACCTGTTATTGTGTTTAATTTATAGGCTAAAGTTTATCAACAACATTCATGCGTGAGGCTTGATGCTATTCCACTGGAGTCTTGCCATGCATTTGCCATGGTTAAGGAACTACTAGTACTACTGAAGGACAGAGAACAGTACAAAAATACATACTGAAAGTACTTGCCAGGATTAATGCGAACGCACAGTCCAAAAGGAGACTATGGAAGCCATCATTTAACCAAAGCCTTCTTAATACATGTGTTTTCCAAATACGTACAATTTTCAGCCAACTAAAGCTTAAGTACCAAAATATTTTTGGTTAAAGTTGTTTTATATGGGAATATTTCTACAACAAGATAATCCCTATAAAGCATGGAACATGAGTCCTGGCACACAGAGTTCAGTGTTAGTAATTTTTTTTTTTTTTTGGTTCTTTTTTTTCGGAGCTGGGGACCGAACCCAGGGCCTTGTGCTTCCTAGGTAAGCGCTCTACCACTGAGCTAAATCCCCAGCCCCAGTGTTAGTAATTTTTAATGTTAATTAAGTGTATTATGTAAGTGCTTGCCTTAGGATTCAAAATGAACAGAGTATAATTACTCCTCTTGATGGCCCAAGGGCATCCTAATAAATATTAAATACTTAATGAGGCTACGAGCACAAGGACATCTTGGAAGTTACCAAGAATTCTGGGGTTGTTGGCTCCTGCACAGCTCCAATGTGAGGTCTGGCTGATGGTGGGACTGGAGTCAGCCAGCTACCACTAACTCTATCAAGCTGTCAGTTCTCATGGCTGTCAGAGTGCCCGCACTGGCTATTTCTCAAACTGTCCTACCACTAAACATCTTTGAACTGAGACATTGAGCTGAGACATTAAATATTGGAAACCCATACAAACAAGGACTGGTCTATCTACCCTACCTCAACCCATTTCCTCATTGTTCAGAAACACTGAAGTTTCCAGAGTGGAGTCTGTGAGTCTATTCTGGTTTGATGCTGCATACCTACAATAACAGCAATCAAGAGGCTGAGGCAGGAGGACTGCAAGCCTGAGGCTAGGCTGAGGTACGTAGTGATACTTTGTCTCAAAAAATAAAATACAGGAAAAGGTAAGAGGCCCACCTGCCCTCAGAAATTTCCTAAGCCCTCAGTTGGGATCCCAGGAAAACCTAACTAAGAAGGTCCCCCAATTCAAATGGGTAGTGTCTTAGTTGGGGTTTCTCCTGTTGTGAAGAGACACCATGGCCATAGCAACTCTTATAAAAGAAAACATTTAGTTAGGGCTGGCTTACAGTTCACAGGTTTAGTCCATTATCATCATGGTGGGAAGCACAGTGGCATGTAGGCAGGCATGGTGCCTGAGAGGTACCTGAGACTTCTACATCTGGATTTGCAGACATCAAGAAGAGAAAAGAAAGGGAGCAACTAGGCCTGGCTTGAGCATCTGAAACCTCACAGCCCACACCACAGTGACAAACTTCCTCCAAAAAGGCCACACCTCCTAATAGTGCCATTCCTTAAGAGCCTATGAGGGCCATTTTCATTCAGACTGTCACAGGTAGAAAGAAACTGCACAGCTTTAAAATGTGTATGTGATCACTAGCCACTGTCTAGGTAGGGGAGGTGGAGGGAGGCACGGTGTAGAGTATATGCAGAATGAATGTTTCTGGGACTCATGACTTCAAGACTAGAAATACTTTCTTAAGTAAACAGTTTGCTCAAATGCCCACAAGTCTATTCCTTTGTCCCTACCCTTTAGAATGCAGAGTTGACATTTAATCAAGATTCTAGAGAAATTAAAGCCCCCATACTACTGTGCTGGACTTGTGGTAGATGCGTCTCTAGCCTATTCTTTTTCTCTTATTCTTTCAACCACAACCTTTAATCGCATCTTCTGAGAAAAGACTTATGCGTTTGATTCTTCTGATATCACACAGGCTCAGGCAGGAAGGAGGAAGGGCCATGGTGGCTGCCAGTGGAGAACAGGCATGTTATTGACGATAGGAGTTGTGGGGCTTGGTTATTTCTGTTGCTTCTGAGGAAGATATTTTAAAGAAAACTCTTCCTCATGACTGAAGGAGATTTTCACACATAAGACATAGACCAGCAGCCGGTGTATCAGTGACATGTCATGGCGTCACTCTGCACATAGGTATAGGGGAGTTACAGATTGTGGATGTGGAGAAGGGACTGTTGGTAGGTAGTGGTCATGAGAATCACAGTCTCTTGTCTCTACCAGGATCTCTATTTCTATTTTTCTTCCACAGCCGTAAACGACTCATCATTGATAGCCAACGTTAATTTTTAAAACATAGTGTTTTATCTGTGCTTGTGCTCACAGCCCACGCAATAGGGGAAAGGGAAACTAGCTGCGGAGCTGCTGCAGCGAGCATGGGGACTTCTCAAGTCTCACACAATTTTTCTGGCTCTTCAAGAGCTGTTTAAAAGAAAAAGGCTTAAGGTAAAAAGAAACACTATAGAGAGATTTCTTAGTGAATTTCTACACCTTGGTTCGCTATCTCTGGGAATCTCACGGTAGACAGCTCTGATAAGCTGGGAAAGATTTAAATTTTGCTTGGGAGCAAAGAACCTTAAAGGGACAGGCTACATTAGAAATGCTACAGGAGGAACTATCTGAAAAGGCTGAGAGCGAGGTGGGAGAGGACTCTAAGGAAAACAAGAACAAGAAAGGAATTTCTGACATTTGCTCACAGAAGGAGAGCGCTCATTAAGAGAAGTTCTTTAAGGAAGCCTGCCTTATCTGCTGGCCTTATTCCAAGGGAGGAGTCAATCTCCAGCATTAAATTACTTTTCTCATTCGTCATCATTAACATGGAGAGTGCCTTTGATCCTATTCCCACAGCAGCCAGTTCCTGCCCCTGTGGTCAAAATGCCCCAGGTTGGGGGACAAAAAGAGCCCCTAAAATAGTTTCAAAGAATCTACAACAAACTGAAAAACTTTGTTTTGCCAGTCAAGATTTAGAATTCAGGCTTTGGCGGTGGCCAACGTCAGGATTAATGTTTTCTTTTCCATGGGCCTTTAACCCAGAGAGACAGTTTGGTAAAGGGCTGTTACTGAGGTCCTGATAGCCCCAGGTGAACTGGTTACAATTCTTTTGTCAGCCACCTGGCATCTAGCACCCAGGTTCTAACCATCTCTCCATCCTTTTGTTATTAGTTGTTACTAGAAGCCTAGTGTCATTTGGAGGCTGGTTCTCTTGAGAGACAAAGCCACAGAGCTGACACTGAAGAGAGATACTCCTTGAGGGAGAATCTAAGTCTAGAGAGATAGTCGATAACAGATCGGCTGCCTCTCTGCTCGCCTTTCTGTTTCATAGACAAAGCTTGTGCTTATTTGTACAATGGCCTTTTTGTCCAAGAAAGCCTCCTGGTTTAGCTGTGTGACTAAATGCTATTTGCCCTCTTCGGTGGACCTCTATTCTCAAGATTCTCTTGTTTTCTCACCATCTCATTTGAGATGCTTGTTAGTAACTGTTACAGATCTTCTTTACCACCGAGGAAAGACAAAATCCTACTAGAGGCTAGAAAGAATGTTCCAGACAAGGGTGGAAGGCCTCACTCCTGCCTGTTGACTTCAATATGCCTAAAGGTAGGGAGTGCCAGGTCTGCCACCAGGCTCCAAGGGTGGGTCTCTGAGGGGCTGGAAAATGCCCCACCAATCTGGCTAAGATAAAGAAAAAAATATAAAGAAAAAGTTACAGAAATTTAAAGGGTTAAGCTAAGTTGCTGAGAGTTAGTGTAAGTTACAGAGAAAGTAAAGTTAAAGTGTGGTTAAGTGGGCATCATCTAATAGCTGTAGAGGAAGATACAGAAGATATGAGAGAGACTGAGGAAGAGGAAGAGGAAAGAAGGTAAAAAGAACAGGAAGCTAGGGAAAAAAAAGAGACAAGAGAGAAACATATACTGGCCACAGTAGTTAGGGGACCTAGGAAGGTAGTACCTGGCAACAGAAGAGAATTCCTGGCTAAAGATCAGTGTGCCTAATACAAAGAAAAAGGACACTGGGTCAGGGACTGCCCAAGAAAGAACAAGAGGGGCCACTGAAGAGCTTCTTAGTCCTAGAGTGTTGGCTATGTACAGAGATAGAAGGGAAGTGTGGATACAGGGACCCAATGCTCTGTGCTCCTATGCCCCCCGCAGTGGGCCAATATCCAAAGACCTTGAGTGCAAGGGGCTACTGGCAACGAACAATACTTATGGACTGCCCGAAGAACAGTGGACCTTGGCGTGGGCCGGGTAACCCATCCACTAGCTCATGGTCATCCCTGACTGCCCCTATCCCTTTTTCATGAGAAAATTGCTCTCCAAAATGGCTTGCGTGGGCTAAAATGGCTGGGTGAGGCCATGTGTATGCATATCTACAGACTGTGTATGTGGAGCTTAAGACCTGTCTCAGTGCACCAGTACCTGATGCTGGGAGATGTGTGGCTTAGTCCTGTTCTGCCTGGAACACATCCTTCCTGCCAGCCGGGCACTAACAATTATCACCCAATCCAGGACTTAAGCTGTGATAGAGTGGCTGATGTTTTGCCTTTGAATAGAATGTCCCAAAAGATGGGATCACTGGTCAGCTGCCATGGACTAGATTCTCCACCTGTTGGGGGCAATCTGGTCACCTTGCTGCCCAATCCGGACCTGGAGCCACTGCAACATGAGTGTCAAACACTGGCAGAAGCCCATGGGTGGAGGAAAGACCTCTGCGACTGGCTGACTGACCCCTGCTGAAAGCCGAGGACCTTGTCCACAGACAGTCCTCTTCATGAATGAAGGTCAGAGATAAGTGGGTGCTGCCATGGTGGACAACACAATGTCATCTAGGATGGCTAAACTTCTACCCCTTCCAGACTCAGCTTTACCCCCTTTGAGATCTTATATGGGGCCTCAGCTCCTCTGACTGTATTAGATGATGTTACTGAACCAACATGTCATAGTAATAATGATTTGTATGCCAGGCTAAAAGACCTACAGGTGATACAGAAAGAAATCTGCTCACAGCTGACAGCAACCTATGCCCCGGGGACCCCTGAGACATTTCATCAGTTCCAGGTCAGAGACTGCAGCTACACTGAGCCCAGACACTCGAGCCTCACTAGAAAGGACCATACCTGGTGCTACTGACCACCTTGACAGTCATTAAGTCTCAGCCCTCACCAGCAGTGTACTAGCTGTTGGGGCTGAGAGCTGGGACCTAGAGGGACACTCAGATCTTCAAAAAGCTCCCTAGATTTAAGTGACTGGGAGGTTGCTATAATGCTCACTTGAGGAGTGTGCTTTAGAAACAAGAATTGCATGTTTGCCCTGGGTTCTATCGGGATAGGTGAGGAGACAGGCTTGATTTATCATTACATATGTTAGTACTCCTAACACTTCTTGAGACTGTGCCTCAGGAATCACAATCTGTATAAGTTTAAAAGTTCTGAAAGCTAGTCATGACCTTGGTGTATAGGTTTATAGTGTCCAGATTAAAATCCTGATGCTAAAAACTTAATAAGACACAAAAGAGAGTTAAAAAATTATTTAAGGCTATCTAGGTGCTACAAGGGCAGCACAAGGACATCTGCTGTTGCCCTACAAGGCTTATAGAGAATTCAGAACTGCCATTGACTCAGATATAAAAAGAGTAAAAAAAGACTTTTTAGCTGACCTCCAAGAATACCTAACCTCCCTCTCAGAGGTAGTCCTTCAAAATAGGAGAAGATTAGACCTGATATTCCTTAAAGAAGGAGGGCTATGTGCTGCTTTGAAAAAAAAAATGTTATTTTTACCTCGATCACTCAGGGACCATTAAAGATTCTATGGCTAAACTTAGAGAGAGGCTAGACAAGAGAAGACGAGAACGAGAAGCCACTGATAGTTGGTTTCAAAGCTGGTTAAACAGGTCCCCATGGCTTACCACCCTGCTGCCGGCCTTAGCTGGTCCCTTGATTATCCTCCTCCTTTTGCTCACTTTTGGGCCCTGCATAATTTATCGCTTTTTTTGTTGTTGTTCTTTTTATCGGAGCTGGGGACCAAACCCAGGGCCTTGCGCTTCCTAGGTAAGCGCTCTACCACTGAGCTAAATCCCCAGCCCCATTAATCGCCTTTTAACTTTTGTCAGGGAACGGATTAGTGCTGTACATGTCCTCATGTTAAGACAACAGTATCAGGCTGTACGGGGTAAAGAGCCTCTAGATGCTGAACTCATCATGTAGTTCTAAGATTAGAACTACTCACAAAAAGTAGAGGGGAATGAAGTTAAAATAAAAACTTCATAAAAACTGCAAAAGAACAGCAGATAAGGGGACAGGACAGAGCAGGCCTGAGATGTGCCCCGACAAGCCTAAAAACAAGGTCAAGGGATTGTTCCAGGAACTAGCAGCCACCATCTCAGCTGAGTCGGGGGCCATCCTGACGGACAACTCCCTGCTCTACAGATAAAGATAAGACGCTCTCCTACATTGAGAACACTCCAGCCCGCACGGACTGCTTACAGATGAGACCTTGTACCCATTTCCCTTGCAGATAACCACGCTGAATCCCCTTGCCTTCCCCTATAAAAAGCCTTAAATTTCGAGTCTTGGGGTCGATTCCTGTCTCCTGCGTGACACACGTTTCAGCCCGAGATCTCATTAATAAATGCTACCTCTTGCTGTTACATCAAGACGGGCTACTCGCGTTTCCTGGGGAACTCCATCCCGCGACTAGAGAGGCTCCCCAAATTTTGGCGCGGCTTTTTCACTAGCACTAAAGGCACACCCAACCACCCTAAACATAATCCCTACCCTTCTAACTCAGCTTGTTTCCAATAGACTCCTGGCATTTACTTTGACCATGTTTTTGAATTGTTAGGTATTTATGCAGATTTCAAGACACAGACTTTGCCACAGAGCCCAGGGTTTCAGTGAATGGAAGTATGAATACTTTTGTTATAGTGAGAGTTATACAAATGTGCAAAGGCTTGACCATATTTAGTACATTCACAGTTTTTCTCTAGTGTGGTATATTTTATGCTGTTTGTCTTAATTTGGGTTTTAATGCTGTGAAAAAATACCATGACCAAGGCAACTCTTAGAAAGGACATTTAATTGGGGGGAGGGTATACAGATTCAGAGGTTCAGTCTATTATCAAGGTGGAAGGAATCTCAGTGTCCAAGCAGACATGGTGCTGGAGAGAGTTCTACATCTTGATCAGAAGGCAGCCAGAAGACTCTTCTGCCCTGGGTAGAGTTTAAGCATGGGGTCTCAAAGCCAACCACCACCACCCCCTCCCCCACAGTGACACACATCCTCAAAGGCCACATCTACTCCAAAAGGGCCATACCTCATAACAATGCCACTTGCCATGGGCCAAGTATATTTTAACCACCATACCTTTGAATATCACAGTAAAGGCTTTACTGCATTGGTTACATTCATAGGGTTACTCTTTAGTATGTATGTGTTCTTTTATGTAGTTGGAGTTGGCTTGATTGTGAAAAGGCTTTACCACACTCATTACATTCGTAAGGTTTCTCTCCAGTATGAATTCTTTCATGCCTTTTAAGGTCATTCTGACCTACAAAGGCTTTACCACATTGCTTACATTCGAAAGGTTTCACTCCAGTATGTATTGCTCTATGTGTTTGGAGACTAGTGTTACATGCAAAGGCTTTACCACATTGCTTACATTCGAAAGGTTTCACTCCAGTATGTATTGCTTTATGTGTTCGGAGACTAGTGTTACATGCAAAGGCTTTACCACATTCACTACATTTGTAAGGTTTCTCTCCAGTATGTATTACTTTATGTGCTCGGAGATTAAAATTGAATACAAAGGCCTTACCACATTCATTACATTTGTAAGGTTTCTCTCCAGTATGTGTTCTTCTATGTTTTTTAAGATCATTCTGACCTACAAAGGCCTTACCACATTCATTACATTTGTAAGGTTTCTCTCCAGTATGTATTCTTTTATGTCTTTTAAGCTCACTCGGAACTACAAAGTCTTTACCACATTGATCACATACATAGGGCTTCTCTCCAGTATGTATTCTTTTATGTACTTGGAGATAACTATGATATGCAAAGGCTTTATTACACCAATCACATACATAGGGCTTCTCTCCAGTGTGTATTCTTTTATGTACTTGGAGATAACTATGAGATGCAAAGGCTTTACTACACTGATCACATTCATAGAGATTCTCTCCAGTATGTATTCTTTTATGTACTTGGAGATAACTATGAGATGCAAAGGCTTTACCACATTGATCACATTCATAGAGATTCTCTCCAGTATGTATTCTTTTATGTACTTGGAGATAACTATGAGATGAAAAGGCTTTACCACATTGATCACATTCACAGAGCTTCTCTCCAGTATGTATTCTTTTATGTACTTGGAGATAACTATGAGATGAAAAGGCTTTACCACATTGATCACATTTGTAAGGTTTCTCTCCAGTATGTATTAATTTATGACTTCCAAGATTACAACGATGTTCAAAGGCTTTACCACATTGATCACACTTGTAAGGTTTCTCTCCAGTATGTGTTATTCCATGCGTTTTGAGATAACTGAGTCGAGCAAAGGCTTTACCACATTGATCACATACATAGGGCTTCTCTCCAGTATGTATTCTTTTATGTACTTGGAGATAACTATGAGATGTAAAGGCTTTACCACATTGATCACATTCATAGAGCTTCTCTCCAGTATGTATTCTTTTATGTACTTGGAGATAACTATGAGATGTAAAGGCTTTACCACATTGATCACATTCATAGAGATTCTCTCCAGTATGTATTCTTTTATGTACTTGGAGATAACTATGAGATAAAAAGGCTTTACCACATTGATCACATTCACAGAGCTTCTCTCCAGTATGTATTCTTTTATGTACTTGGAGATAACTATGATGTGCAAAGGCTTTACCACATTGATCACACTTGTAAGGTTTCTCTCCAGTATGTGTTATTCCATGAACTTGGAGATGACCGAGTTGTGCAAAGGCTTTACCACATTGGTCACATACATAGGGCTTCTCTCCAGTATGTATTCTTTTATGTACTTGGAGAGAACTATGATATGCAAAGGCTTTACCACATTGATCACATTTGTAAGGTTTCCCTCCAGTATGTGTTATTCCATGTGTTTTGAGATGACTGAGTCCTGCAAAGTCTTTACCACATTGATTGTATTTGTAGGATTTTCTTCCAGTATGTATTAGTTTATGCCTTCCAAGATTACAACGACGTTCAAAGGCTTTACCACATTGATTACATTTGTAGGGTTTTTCTCCAGTATGAATTCTTTCAAGAGTTTGAAGCTGAGAATCGTATGTAAAGGCTTTATCACGTGGCTTACATTCATAGAGTTTCTCTCCAGTATGTGTGCTTTTATGTCTTTGGAGATGACTATGTTGTGCAAAGGCTTTACCACACTGAGTATTTTCAGAGGGTTTCTCTCCAGGATGACATCTTTCATGCCTGCAAAGATAGATAGTTGGCACATGGGAAAGCTTTACCACATTCAAACTAATGAATCTTTTTACCTGTGGAAATTAATTTTATAATTTGGTCTAATTGTAAAGAAGAATCACATCTTAAGGTTGTATCACTTTGTTTACACTCATGGTTTCCCATTCATTATGGGTTGGTAAAAGTGTTATTACATGGGTCACATTTGTAGCATCCTTTATCTCTATGAGATTTCTCATATATTTGAAGAGAAATGGAAGAGCTCAGAGCTTTACCACATTGAGTACATTCGTATGATTTACTTTATTGTCAAATACACTACATTTGCATACCACATCAGCAAAGTGAACCAGGACAAACAGAAAGGGATTTCCAAAATCCTAGTATTCATAGGGATTTTCTGCTATGTGAGTTTATGGATATATTCCCAATGAAGTTGGGAAACCAACTAATTATAAACTTGTATCACACTGAGAAAGTCTGCTCAAATGTGGACTACTACATATATCTTAATTGTTCTGTGGGGGGGGGGCATTGCTTCTTTCAATATCCTTGTGCTCACATGGCTTGTATCCATTGTGACACAGGATATAGCTGTTAAAATAACAAATGAAATATTTCCACTTTGTATTCACACAGTTTGACTTTTTGTTCATCATAGTCATATGGTATAAGAATCAAGGTTTCTCTTCAACAACATTCTTGACTCTCATAAACTGTCCCTCTCACTTAAACTTAACAATGTTCCTATATGAGTAATCAGCTTTACTATGATATATTTGCCTATTAGAAACATAAACTTATCACCTACTCTATCTCTCTCTCTCCCTCTCTCTCTGTGTGCGTGTGCGTGTGTGTGTGTATGTGTGTGTGTGTTTGTTTTATCAGACTAAAGAGATTGCAGATTGGCAGGTTTACAGAGTAGCTGTAATGTGGCTATGATTCAAATGGTAATATCTGTTAAGGCATTGTTTCTTTGTCTTCTTTCTTAGAGGAATGCCTTGCAAAAAACAAGTCAGACACCTGACATTGAGGTACATGGATTTCTGAGAATTTAATAATCAATACAGTTAAAGAAGTGCTTTTTTTTTTTTTTTGTTAACACTGTTGCTTTCCTTTAAAAGTTCCAGGACATACTAACATTTCTTCAGGGGCATATTCATACGAACTTGCACATGAAAATTACCTTCCATGTCTTCTGAAACTTTGACAATGCTCATCAATAGTATGGTCTTCCCAATTGTAACCTAAAATACAATACCAGAAAATGTATGATATATTATTGGAAATTAGGCAACATTTAAGTTACTATCTTCAGTGAACCTGATTTTTTCACCTCATTCTTCTTTATTCTCAACTGAAGTTACAGAAAAGCAACAGTAACAAAGGAACATTTGTTTCCTTATTTTAAAAACTGAAAGAAAATTCACTGTCTTACCTATAGCAGTGAGGTTCCTGTAGGTCTCCAGCATCACATCTTTGTAGAGACTCTTCTGTGAAGGATCCAGCAAAGCCCATTCTTCTCGAGTGAAGTTCACATGTACATCATCATAGGTCAATGCATCCTGAAATATCCCATACATTAGTAAAACAGAATCCATGATACCAATATCACTGTAAATGTATGCTTCTGGTGCTTCCCCCACTTATTTCTTGACCCAGATGTTCTAATGTTAATTACCAAATCATCTTAGAAGAAAAGTGAGTAATAAGGTTTACCTCTGTCATTTCTTTGCTTTTTGAGTAGGATATAGCCTTGCAAGAAAAATGTTAATTAATGCAGAGAGAGAGAGAGAGAGAGAGAGAGAGAGAGAGAGAGAACGGCAAGCAACACTGAGCATACATCAGAAAAATTGTATGAACATTTACTAAGTACAAAAAATATCAAGTGAGTATATAGGCTCATGTCTTTAATCCAAGCAATCAGGAGGCAGAGGCAGGTATATCTGAGGTCTATCCAGGACAGCCAGAGGTACATATTAAGACCCTGTCTCCCCTATGAAAAATCAATCAAACTAACAAGAAAGATAGAAAGGACTCAGAGGTTTTTACTAGAGTCCCTACAAAGAATTACATTCACTGCAGTTCTGTATTCATCTTCCAGAATCTTGAGATGGCCCAGTTTAAACTGTAACAGTAATGAAATCTTACTAAAAGGGAATGAATGTTTAAACAGATAGCTGAAAATATTGGCAATGTAAATGTTGATCCTAAATAAGCAACATAGGACAGGAGCTGGCTCAGCAGTGAAGAGCTCTTGCTGGTCTTAAAAATAATTGGCCTCAATTGCCAGTAGTTAGAATGGAGCTTCACAACTATTGATTACTCCAAGTTCAGGAATTCTGAAGCCATTTTCTGACTACTATGGGGTTTAGGCATACATGATGTGCATATTCATTCATACAGGCAAAATATACATATTCATTAAAATAAATCAACACAAACGCAACAGGTAGGAAAAATGTCATATACCTGCAGTCCAATGACTCAGAAAGCTCAGGCAATATAGCCAGGCAGTATTAATGTCATGAATACATGCCACCTGAGAAACAGAATATGCTCTCTGTCAAATTTCAAAATTCATAACGTGGATGAAGATCAACACAGCAGCATATGCTTGACATGTGCCAAAACCCACAGTCCAACCCATCAGCCAATAATATAAAAACAAACAAACAAACAAAGAGAAAGCTGGGCATGTTGGCTGACATTTAATCCTGGCACTCTGGAGCCAGAGGCAGGTGGACCATTTACATCTGAGGCCGCATGTTCTAAACAGCTACTTTCAGGACAGCCAGGGCTACATAGAGAAACTTTGTCCTCAAAATAAAAACAAAACTAAAATGATAAAAAAACACCAGGCTTGCAAAATACCTTAGCACTGAATAGCAATTGCTTCAACTGCATCTTATGTGATTTAGGGTTAGAGTCTATAATGCTGAAGGCAAGACAACATAAGAAGGAAGCTGACTAATCAGGTACAACCACTACACAATACACACACACACACACACACACACACACACACACACACCCCACACAGGAAATGGGTTGAGTCTATAGACATCCAAATGTCATCCCCAATAACTAATCATCTAGAAAGTTTCCTCCTACGAAAGCTTTTATTGAGAGAACTGAGTTGGCCAGAGCAAGGCTGACTCCTCCATGACAGGTTGTAAACTGACAGGTTGGGAAACTAGGCCTAAGTTTCTGTTTCCCAAACTGGAAAAGTCCAAACAAATCAATTCTAGGAAAACCATCCCTCACAGGCAGCTAATCAGGAGCTTCCCATGACCCTAATAGCCTGCAGCCTATACACTCTTCAAATGCCTCGAATCACTTCTGACACTCTTGATTGCCACATCTTGTAAAATCAGAAAGCAAGTTATATCTTTCCAACATACAAAGGCACAGAATACCCCTTCCCATTCCAGTAGAGAGGAATGTGTACATAGTGAGGGAAGATTGGACCAAAGCAAGAAACCCAGCAGGACAAACACCAAATCCTGCATCTCTGTCTCAGATACAAGGAGCTTCAGTTTCAAAAGGCTTAGATGGCCATATCCCTGCAACTTCTCATACATCTCTTGGCTTTGTTACCTCCACTTGCTATATGCAGCTCTCCATGACAGGTGTCTCACAACTTAGGTATCTCTAAATCTTGTAGTCTCAAATGCAACTCAGACTTCATCCTCAGATTCATCCCATGCACTCTCATAGTGTCCTCCCTCACTGGGGATCTCACTCTGCCAAACATAGATGGCTGGAACAGTGCTCAACTGAAACCACGGGGGAAGAAGTGATAACCTTATTTTTCCATATTTCTTATTTCCAGAACTTGGGTGCCACGCTTGGACCAGTAGTAGCAGGTTTTATATGAAGTTCCTTCCTGGGTCTAGGAATGACTTTGCCAACTCCCCCTTCCATTAACTGAAGGCTTAGCAGGAGGGACTGTTTCCCTTAATTCACCTTCTTAGGCTTCCAATCCTGAGCAAAGACATTCTCTTTAATGGTAATAATCTCTTTGAAAATTCATGCCTCTGTCTCAGCATTTGGCTGCCATGGGTAACTTCCCAGGGCTGCTTTTCTCTACAAACCACAGACTTTGCCTTTATTTCTGCTCAACTTGTTTTTTTCTTGTAGTCCAAAATGAGTTACTAGTAATAATCATCTAACAGATTCAATATTTCACCTAAGAAATATAGCTAATCATTTTTTAATTCTGCCTTACTCAATTTCTCAGTGCATGGGCAGAATAAGAAAGATTTGGGGTCAAAATACCATATAAATGACTTCTAGCTAGATTTTTCATGGAGTCTATTTTCCACTGAAATCCTATGACCTCAACTTCTGACTGCATTACTTGCATGACTCCAGTCTTCCAGGTGCTACAACAACAGCCGACTAAGCTCTGAATACAGCTTACTATGCTGTATTGCCATCTCAAGCCCTGATATTTACCACTTTCCTCCAAAGGAGAACATTTCTAGTTTCTCTAGTTTCTGTCCAGCAACAAAATAACCTTTTTTTTTTTCGTTCTAATTTGCTACTCTCCTACTTTGATTCAATTCTCTAACCAAAAGCATCTCAGGAAATAAACAGATTCACTTGTTTGGTCCAGTCACACGACAGCCATAAGTTCTGGAGCTTAGCATAGAAACTCAAGCTTCAAGAAAAGGCAAAAACCATGAACAAATCTTAGTTTCCTTCTTGGTCACTGTCTCATACTTAGCCAGCTCTCTTACCCAGCCCAGGCCCACTTGCTCAGGGATCCTGCCACCCTCAGTGTAGAGCATTCCCACATCAGTCATCACAACACAATCTCTCACTGATACAGCATCCAGGCATTTTGATGAGGGCATGCCCTCATATGAGAGCCCCTCAGATGATTGTAGGCTCTAAAATGTTCACAACTGAAGCTAACTAGGACAAAAAGGCAATAATATATCAGAAAGTAAAAAACCCAAATCAAATATCAAATGTGTTAACAATATCAGTCATTTAAGTAGCAAAAAACAAACAAACACAAACCACACACACATTCGCGCGCGCGCGCGCGCACACACACACACACACACACACACACATATGCACACAAACCCCAAAATTGATGATTGCAACAACTGGAAAACACAGATTTGCCAAGAAATGAGGAGAGGCAAGCCTTCAGAAGAGGACACTAAAACAGTAACAGTTTCCCAAACTATCAAAACCTCAAGAAACTCATGACATAGTAAATTTTCAGAAGAGAAAATTCTAGGTGAAGGTCTTTCATTTTCCAGAGAAACAATATAATTAGATTATAATGAATAGAATCACACAACATAAATGATATCAAAAATAAAAGGAGTCAGAAAGACAGACAGAAAGTGTTTTGAACATGAAGTACAAGATTGTAATAACAATTTTAAGAAACTACAGGCCAATCCTCATTTCTCCTCTTTGCCAATAAATAAATAAATAAATAAATAAATAAATAAATAAATAAATAAATAAATAAATAGGATTAGAAGTGGCAAAATCCCAGTCAATTGGACATAGTGGCAGCCTAAGCAATGGGAAAATAGTTTTTTAAACAAATCCATATCTTATAGAGGCCTAATATATAAAATACATAAAAACCTCAAGAAATTAGACTTTCTAAAGCAAAAAATTCAATTAAAAAATGGGGTATAGGAGCTGGAGAGATGGCTCAGTGGTTAAGAGCAGTGAGTGCTCTTCCAGAGGTCCTGAGTTCAATTCCTAGCAACCACATGGTGGCTCACAACCATCTGTAATGGGATCTGATGCCCTCTTTTGGCATGTCTGAAGACAGCTCCAGTGTACTCGATTACATTAAATAAATACATCTTAATAAATGGGGGGTGGTATAAATCTATACAGAGAATTCTCAACAGAGGAATCTCAAAAAGCTGAGAAATACTTAAAGAAATCATTATCATCTCAGCCATCAAGGAAATGAAAACTACTTTGAGAATCTATCTTGCACATGTCAGAAGGGCTAAGATCAATACAAGTGACAAGTCATGTTGGTAAGGATATGGAGAATGGGTAATAACTCTCCATGCTTGTAGGGTGCAAACTAATACTGCCACTATGGAAATGAGCATTTCCTCAGAGTCCTGGTGCCTGAGAATCCATCTATCTCAAATCACAGCTATAAAGCTCTTGGGCATCTATCTAAAAGGTGCTCCACCCTACCACAAGGCCATTTGCTCACCTATGTTCATAGCATATTTATTCACACTTGCCAGAACCTAGAAACAACCGAAAAGTACCTCAACTGAAGAATGGGTTGAAGGACCCTAGTTCTTACTGAAGCCTAAGAGCTGTCAGGAGGCTTGGCCTGGTGGAAAGTAGGTAGGTTATGGGGACCCTAAGGGCTTTTGCCAGCTTTACATCAACTGCCTCGGGCCAAGGCTAGGACAAGTTCCATTCTCCACCCACAGTTCTTGGGAGGAGCAGGGACATTCTTGAAAATCCTGCAAAATGTACCTGTAGTACATTTAGCCTGACCCTCTGGTCCCAGATGAAGAGCTCAAAGGCATGCCATATAAGTTTGAACTGTAAACCTGCTAATGTAACCTGTACCTCTGAAAGTATAAAAACTGCTTGTCACAGCCATTGGGGTCACCTTCCAGTCCCTCGCTACGAGGGGCTGATAGAATCTTGACCCTGACACACCCGAAAATAAACTCTTACCTTTGCATTAAACTCCATTCTCATGCCTCACTTGGGGGATCTCCTGGTAGTTAAGACTCACTTTGAACCTTACAGGGTAAACAAACAATGTGGTACATTTATAAAATGGAGTATCACTCAGCTGTTTAAAAAGATGACATCATGAATTTACAGGCAAGTAAATGCAACTAAAGAAATCACACCCAGAATGACAAACATGGCATGCATTTACTTACAAGTGGATATTACCTATTAGGTAAATAGTAATAAACCCAGGGAGGCTAGTTAAAGAGGTGGACTCTAGGGAGGAAGCACAGATCTCTTTCTACAGGGGAAATAGAATAATTTCTGTGAGTAGACCAGAGTTTGATGGGAACAGGAGTAGGGAGGATCAGTTGAGGGGGATGCAGGGGAAAGTACAATGCAGGTAGAAACAGCTGGAATTAGGGGTTATTTGGAATTAGTATAGAAATCCAGTACAATGACAACTTCCTGGATGACCAGGGTGACCCTAATGAAAACTCCTAGTAATGGAGGATATGGAGTCTGAACTGACCATCCTTTGAAACCAGACAGGGCTTCGATGTTGCTAATAAGTTACATTTGGTTGAGCTCTTGGCCAAGGCGGTCCCTTGAGCTCCTTCAACAATCCTTGCTGATGCAAGGACAAACTTTGCTCTCAGATAACTGACAGCAGGGACTGATCATTAAGGACAAATTCCACACAGTTCACTGAATGCAGAGGTCAAGCTAGTACAGGCTCGGAGCCTTCACCCCGGTGTTCTATTCTCTTTGAGGAGAGAAGGTACTCTACAGGCTAAAAAGAAGAAAGAGAAACCTGGAAACACCCCCTCTGCGCCCAACACCCACACACACACCTACAATTGATCCTTCCTAAGATGTGCTGGGGCATGATGGTAACAAATTGGTTTGAGTGGCCAACCAATGTTTGGTTTAACTTGAGGCCCTTGACATGAGAGGAAACCCATGACTAACACTGACTGGATTTCTAGGAATCTTACAGAAACTTAAATGGCAAGCATAGAGACAGCATGGGTCTATGCCAGGTCCTCTGCTGATACGTTATGGCTGTTAGCTTGGTGTCTTTGAGGGACTGTAACAGTGGAAGCAGGTGTAACTCTGATTCTTTGGCTTGATCTTGAGATTTTTCCTATCAGGTTGCCTTGTCCACTATGAAGACTTTCACCTTGTCTTTTTCTATCTTGTTTTGTCTGTTAGGTCTGCTCCGTTTTGAAGAGGAAATGGGTGGGTGGGGGGGTGGATCTTGGGGAAAGGATAGAAGTGGGGGGTAGTTGGGAGTGTAGGGTGGGGAAACAGTGGTCAGGATATATTATATGAGAATCTACCCTCATTTAAAAACTTAATTCAATATTGCTTTAATGAAAATGCAAAGAAGGGAAGCTATAGCGAACAAAGAAGAGCAAAATCGTAAAGTTAGGGGCAGCATGATTGTGATACATACAGTTCTCTTTCTATTTTTGTAGACAGTTACTATGACATAGAAGTGTAAAAATACCTTGAAGGGTTACTTCCTGCTTCTGATAATCTAGGCCTAGTCAAGGAAGCTTATAGATTCTGTACAATCTTATCTAGGTCTAGAATGACAGGGCGTAGGCCTGGGGGATTTAACAAAAGACACAGACTGGGGTCATTTGTGCAAAGAAAATGCCAAAGCTTTACTGAGGTTCACAGAATATACACCCCAAGTTCACTGGGTGGAGAAATCCAGGAAGCAAAGTGGAAAAATAGGTTATGCCCTCAGGTGAAAAACAGGAACAAAATTCAGGAACTGAATTCAGCCCAGGTGCCAAACTGAAAGATCAAGATGTTCCTTTGTTAGGAACTAAAGCTTCAACCTGCATCAGCAAGGCTCAGCAGGGGGCAAACACTGAGTGGGCTCAGGAGGGTCGGGCACTTGAGTGTTTTGGGCATCTGAGACTTAACTGTTGAATAAAATCACCCTTTCTTTTTTCTTTTTTTTTTTTTTTCTTTTCTTTTTTTCGGAGCTGGGGACCGAACCCAGGACCTTGTGCTTGCTAGGCAAGCGCTCTACCACTGAGCTAAATCCCCAACCAAAATCACCCTTTCTTGTTCTTTCTGAACTCTGGCTGGTCAACTCTGCTCTTCTAGCTCAAACTCTTCATGCTAACCACTTCAAATTGTGTCTTTCACTTCTGACTGAATTGCTGTGCTTGGTCTCAAATGAACTCTAGTCAACTGCTCTCTTCTCATTCTCTTGCTCATTTTCTCTTTTTCTGTCTTTAGCCTGCCTGTCTCTGTAAAATTCTCCAGGTAAAACTGCCTCCTCCTCTTACCCTCTGTGCTGCTGAAAGACCCCCAGAGCGGGGAGAGTTTCACTCAAGTTTCGGGATGACTCACCCCCAAGAACTCACGAGAGACGGTCCTTGCTGTAATAAACATGAGGTTTATTGATAGGAACCAGTGCACTGGGCTCTAGACTCATATCCTACACAGGGGCATAGGAGTTCGACCCAGATAGGCTGGAAGAAAGGGTATTTAAAGGGAGAAACCACAGCCCAAGGCAGCAGGGGTGGTGTCACTGGAAAATCACAGGAAGCTTCCTGCCTCTCAAGATTGCTTAACTTTGTGTTCCCTTTAGTTCCTAGGAGAAGCTTCCTGCTTCTCAAGGTTGTTCTGTTAAGATTCTAATTTAACTTTGCAGACAGTTAGCTGCTGGGAGAAGCTTTCTACTATCTTTACTAGTTCGGGAACCGCATATCTAAGGGCCTTATCTTTTTTTCTCCTTTTTTTAAAAATGTATTTATTTATTTATTTTGTATATGAGTACACTGTAGCTGTCTTCAGACATACCAGAAGAGGGCATCACGGATCCCATTACAGATGGTTGTGAGCTACCATGTGGTTGCTGGGATTTGAACTCAGGACCTCTGGAAGAGCAGTCGGTGCTCTTAACCACTGAGCCATCTCTCCAGCCCTAAGGGCCTTATCTTAAGTCCTTTTACTAGTTCTTGGGAGAGCAGGCTCAAGAAATGTGACCTTTTACCTACTTACAGATAGAAGGCAGGGTCTGGAATTTGAGGTATTTAAGGCTTCTTAGGGGTGAGATAGCATTTTTAAACTTCTGACATATTAGCTGAATTTTTTATTCTTTCACTGCTTCCTCTTATATTGCCTCTTTTCCCTCTTCTCTTGAGAGTTGGGTATATCCTATTCTGTCAGATCTTTCCCTGATTCATCATTTTTTCAGTCACTCAATTATACATTATTTACGAACATGAGTGCTTCCTTCTAAAACTATGTTTACCTTCATCATTTGAGAGCAAAGGTGTGTACTAAGGGCTGAGCCATACCAGTTAGAAACAGCTCCCCACCCCACCCCCCGCCCCCGCCAGTAAATTGGACAGTCTCTGGGTTCACAATTCGATCAAATACTCAGCAACACAGGAATTCATGACAAGCTCATCTTGGGCCCATTCTGTATGTGAAATCAGAAGTTTTGTTCTCAGCAATGTGAAATATATATTACGCAGGAAACAAAAGGAGTTACTTTCTTGTGTTAGATTTCACTAGTTAGGAATGTGGAATTACAATGCTTTTCATTTCATTCCAAAGGAATACTCATAATTGTTTTTAAGAAAAACTAATGTTTGAATAACTATTCAAATAGAAATAAATGAGGTGTTGTACAAAATCGCTACATTAACTATATTATGCATTAAGCCTAAATAAACCAATGTATAAAAATATTAAATGTTTAAACGCTTTCTCCAAAGCAAAAATGAAAGTATTACCATCTAAGATAAGTTACTAAAGGCAGAGAAAACAAAGAGCCGAGTCAGTTATCTAAGACTTTTACATGTTTGTTCAACTCTAATTTATTGTTAGTTTTTAAACTCAAACAAAACAGTCAATCTGGTTCTTTTTTTCTATTCTTTTTTTTTTTTCTTTTCATTTTTTCGGAGCTGGCGACCGAACCCAGGGCCTTGCGCTTCCTAGGCAAGCGCTCTACCATTGAGCTAAATCCCCAACCCTGTCAATCTGTTTCTTTTTTTTTTTTTTTTAATTTTTTTAAATTTATTTTTTAAGATTTTATTTTATTGTATGAGTACACTGTGCCTTTAGACACACCAGAAGAGGGCATCAGATCTCATTACAGATGGTTGTGAGCCACCATGTGGTTGCTGGGATTTGAACTCAGGACCTCAGGAAGAGCAGTCGGTGCTCTTAACCACTGAGCCATCTCTCCAGTCCCCGTCAATCTGTTTCTTAACCTCCATTGTACTTCTTCATGCAGTATGACTCATTGGCAGAGGGCTCTCATGCCATCCAAATAAAGCCACTTTCTGCATTTTTACAGCATACTATAATAACACATTTGCTTCTCATCTACAACAACTCTTGCTACAGAAAGCTTGATATTTCACTTCTCTTCTCCACATAATGTTCTAAATAAACATTAGGAAAAAAAACTCTTTGAAGGAGATTGTTTCAGCTAGATTCTCTGCTTTCTGCCCTTCTATAGGAATTTGGGAGGAATTTGACCATGGACTAGGACTTAGGCAGTAGGTTCAGGTAAGAATATTTACATTTGGGCTAGAACCAGTCCTTTTCTCTTGTCAAACTGATGAGCCCTTAGAAACAATGATCACAGGTCTTTGTGCCTTGTTTGTTCCTTGACCTAGAATTGACCTTATTATTTGCTTGTACTAAAAATGGTAGAAAAGCAGACTGGAAAAAATAAACCCACTTCAGCCTCAGCACTCACTAGAATCATGCTATATATTGTCTTATTTTCTTTTTCCTTTCAATCCTCACTCCCTCCCTTGAGACCCTGTTGACTGACTGAGTTGACTTGGTCACCCTTCATTTTCGAGTGCTACCTACAATGTTGACAACATGGTTCAAGCTCCCATATCCATCTGATAATAAGAGTGCATTAAAGGTTAAAATTATATGGGAGAAAGAAATGGGTTGATAATGCTTAAGCTATAATTACATGCTGTTTTATGACAATAAAGCACTGACTGTGAGAGTCTTTACAAGTGCATAATCCTTTATCCACTTCTTTAACCCAAGGCACCCTTGGTCGCCTAGAGGCACCTAGCTGGTCCTCAACAAATGAGCATTGATGTTATTTTCATATTTAGGCAAGTATGAATACAACTGCAAGAAACATGAGCATTCTGGAACGATTTAAAACTAATTTCAAGTGCATGGAAACTATACTGAGAAGACTGCTGGGATCCATGGCAATTCTGTCATTTTTATGAGAACTTAGTGTTGGTATGAGGAATCGGCTTTATGGTTGCAGGTTGTCTCCAAACCCAGCGATAGCAGTGACGTCACCCAGAGGTGAAAGGGACCTGTGCATCTGTTGTCATATATTTCCAGTGTCCTCCTAGCCCATCTCCTACCCTCACCTGCAAGAAGTTATGTCCCTACCCAAATAAAAAGCCAACCCCTCCTGACCGTCGCCCCTTCTTTCTCTTTTCCTCCTTTGTCTCCTCCCCTCCTTTGTGCATCCCCCATCCCCAGCACCAATGAAAGTCTCTCACGTGGAACCGTACTGGCCAGGTGTGGTCTGTCTGGGCACGAGCCTTGATTCCTATACAACACTCTGTTGAATGGGGTTGCTTGGGTGTAGGTATTACGTACACATGTATCAGAATACATATATTAAATATGCACAATTTTACAACAACTATAGAAACATAGTCTTAACTAGTTTTAGTAGGTATCTATGGAAAATCCCAACCTACTGCTATCAGACTTTAGTGCTAAGACACAATCCTGTGTCACATCCAGATTTATTGTCCAATTCTGGACCATGCTTTATTTTCACTCTTTTTGTTTTCTCCATTAAGTCATACTTACAAAGATCTTGTCTACGTGACAATAAGGATGTATTCTGTGTCACTAAAGTCTACACTAAAGTCCTCTTTCTATGGCTTTGGACATTATTTCACATCAGTTTCAGTTTCACACATGTACTATATAGCTTGCTAAATGAATTATTATGGAGAATATCTTTTACCAACTTATATAACTGTAAACAACACCATTACAGTGATGTTAAAAAAGCAATGTTCGGTATGTTAAATTTGCAGCAAAAATTCAATACAATCTAAAGAAAACGTCTAATAATACATAACAGGACAGCTGATTTCAAAGCTATTTGCCATGTGAAAAAAACCTCAGAATCATCAACAGGATTATAAAGAAATAGTACACATTTTGGCACAGTGTAGATTCCATCTGTACTTAACAAAGTGCTACAGCGATCAAAAGTTTAGCACATTTGCGAAAAAATGAGATGTAGAGAAAAAAAGGCAAGAACATAAGCCCCAAATTATAGTCAAGTTTTAATCAAAAGACCTAAGGAAACTCAGCCAGGAAAAATGTGAACTTGACCAATATTACCTATGATTGCATGTGTATTCAAATGGAAAAAAAACACAGACTTCCCAACTCCAACAAAAAATAACTCAAACTGACCCCTAAACTGCTAATTTCTGACCCTCCGGCCACTACTGACCCCACACTCTCTGTGTGAAGGTGGTAAGAAAGGAGGGTTATGGCTCTGCGGCTCCCAATGCCCCTGTGTGATCTCACACAAACCCAGCCCCCCTGAACCCACACACAAACGAAGGTTGAAGAATAATTTAATGTCTGCTTGCACATGATGCCATGTGGATTTTAGTAATGATGTAGAATCTGCCCTACCCACCTACACCCCACCCTGCACACCTGAGAAACCTCTGCATCTCAGAAACTCCTTTTGGACTCTGGAACTGAATTTCCCTGAATCACTCCATTCACTGTGACTGCTGATAGTGGAAAGGTAAAAGGATTTTAACCAAGTATTGCCAAAGGATGATTCTCATAACCTCATCCCTCCCAGTTTCAAAACTATTTGTAAAATTTATCACACAAAATAAATTTGCAATACAATCTTCAGAACTTCTAGAAACCGGATTTTCAGTTTTGAAATCTGTCTTCTGCACACCAAGAGCAATGCTTGTGTGCACACTGGGCAGTGATATTATAATCAACACACCTTATAACCAGATGCAGAGCCTCCTCCCCAGGGAATCCACACTCAGAGAGGCTCAGAGGCCAAGGTCCTCTGCCCAGGACACCACATGTACCAACAGCACCACAGTCTGGTTCACAGTCCACATCAGTCCAGTCAGATTGGACTCTGATAGCTGAGCCAACCTGTTGTTCCTGGTGGCTGCAAAATCTCCCTCACAGCTCTCTGATGAACTACATCAGAGAATATGGAAAGAACCTGCAAGCTACCTCCCACTGGTGCTCCTCCTGATTGCTAGGCTCCCCAGAGAATGGTAGCAGCCCCTCTATTGGAGGATTAGAGATTGCATGACTCAGCACAGGCCTTCCCAGCTCTGCCCTTCCACCACACCCTAGGGGCAGACAGAGCCCTAGTATGGTAAATTTGTATTTTATTAGAATCTTCTACTCTCCCAGGTGTGGAGAGCTCTTGGTACCACTTCTAGGAAAATGACAAGTATATTTGCCAGTGGGCTACGACAAGAAAGTAAGTTTAAAAAAAAAAAAAATACAGCTGAGGGAGCCAACCTGCCTAAGACCCCAACATTGAGCTAATTAGGACAGACAAAGGACAGATGAAAGTTCATCAAATGGACAAGCTCAGTGGGAAAAAAAACAAAAAAACAAAAAAACAGTGTTCTAGGAAAGCTTACAGAAAGGCTGATACAAATCTGGTGGTCAGCTTTGCTTAGAAACCGCCTTGCCAAGTGGAGGCTCCTGACCTTTGTGGGGGAGTCAGCTTCCTACAGACCTAGGCCAACATCCCGCAGGTGTGAGCCAACTTCATCATAGGCTAATACATCGAGGTCTCCCAGCCCCCTGAAGATTTCCTCCTCCCCCAGTCTTGCTATAGTATATGACCAGAGCAAGAATAAAATTGTCACCTTGATCAGACGCTTGTATTAGAGTTCTTCAAGTCTCTTGTCCCCCATTCTCCTCTTGGTACCCCCCTGGACCCTGACTGACTGTCCTGTTGGATGGGACAGAGTAATGTGTTCCTCGTATCTTGGTCATCTTGATAAACCCAATACAGTGACCTCGGGAACTTTGTTTACACGTTTTTTCTTCCTTGGTTGTCCCATCCTGCAACAGGATAGTTGGCTCACTCCTGTGGGATGTTGGCCTAGGTCTGTAGAAAGTTGGGCCCTAGTAGAAGGTCACTATCTGTGGGTCTGGAGGAAACTGGCTCTCAGCAAAATGTCACAGCCCTGGGTCTGTAGGAGTCTATAGGAAGCTGGTTCTTTTGCAAAGGTCTGTATGGAGCTAGCTCCCAAAAAAAAGGTTAGGAGCCTCCACTTGGCAAACCTGTTGGAACACCAGATTTTTGTCAGCGCTCCTGGCAAGCCTTGTTACTGAGCAATGCTGACCCCCAGATTGGTATCCGCACTTTAGCTAGAACCTTAGGTTTTCTCCACTGAGCTTGTCCTTTAGGTGAGCTTTCCTATGTTCTTTGTCTGTCCTAATTAGCTCAATGTTGGGGTCTCAGGCAAGTCGGCTCCCCACACTTGGCTACTTTGTTTGTGCCTTACAACTGACCCTATTCTTTGTATGTACCCAGGCACTCAAAGTGGGTCAGGGGCTGTAGGCAAATTTATCAGCCTGCTGAGGCATGGAATGATTGGAGGGGCTGAAAGTTCTATCAACCTTGGTGGAAGGAACAGGGAGGTGCCTCTGGATAAGAACTGATATTCTGAACATATTTTGGAGAATTCTTTGTTAATTTGTGGCTTTGCTTTCTATGGCACTATGGGGCATAAAAATTATGAAAAACAAACTCGAGACAGCTGTATTAACCAGCAGTACCCCCAAATCTAACTCTTGGCTTTGCATCTTCACTCCCCCCAGCAGAGACTGTTGAACTGACGCTGCTGGATCGAGTACAAGGAACTAGATTTGAAAGGAGAATTATACGAATTCTAGGTTTAGACATACAAAATTAAAAGAATAAACCCCAAAAGGCCACAGACCCAAGGCTAAGCCCTGCAGCCAGGACTAGCAGGCCATAAAGATAAAGGAGCACAGGAAACACTGTCCAGGCAGGACTGGCAAGCCATAAAGATAAGGAAAAGGAATGCAGGAACCAGCCTGAGTTAATGGGACTGATTCATGGGATGTCTGGCAGGAAGACATCTCCCCCCAGCTCACTCAGGGCCATCCTCCAGACCCTGATAAGCCCCTGACTTCTAACACATACTCTTTCTGCTTTGTTCTCACTGCTATGTTTGAATGAGCCAATTATATGTAACCACGCCAAAACCCCCTAGCTTTCTCTATATAACCCTCTGACTTTTGAGTTTCGTGTTCAACTCCTCTGTCTCTTGGGTGAGACACGTGTTGGCCCGGAGCTTCGTTATTATTAAACGACCTCTTGCTTTTACATCAAGACCAGTCTCTCCTGTTACCTGGGGTGACCCATTCTGAGACTAGAGCGAGGGTCTTACAGTCACCAGGGGTCATCTTGCCCATGTGGCGAACAATGCTTTTCTCAAGAAGAAAACTAAACCTTTATGGCACACCAGGCCTTACTGTTGATTGTGATCCTGTAATGCCCCACTGATCAGCTTGTTAGAGGCCTGCTCTTTGATATGGAGATGGGCCTAGTGGCTGGTTGCAAATCAGGGTCTGGTGCCATATTTCTGGACAATCCTGGTGAACAAACTTGTGTATCCTAGCATCCTAATCTCTAACAGGCCTAGTTAGCTTACTACTTACACGTGTGGTGTTTTGCAGGCAGTCCTCTCTCAGCTAAATTCTACTTAGTGTGCCTTGCTATCTCCTAACCTTTAGCAAATCCTTTACATCATCAATTCTACTCTTACATTATGAAAGACCCCTGAAGGGAGCCCCCCACTCAAGTCTCGGGAAAGACGCGCACCCAGTAGGACACAGACACCGACCTGCTGTAACCACACGAGGAAGATTTATTGTAAGCGAGATGAAACGAGAGCTCAGGCCAGCATGCTGGGGTCGAGACTCATACACCACACAGGGAGTAGAGGAGTTCGACCCCGACCTGAATTTTCACAGAGCTTATAAAGGAAAAAAACCACAAACCAGGGGGATCAAGAGGGAGGGAGGAGGGGAATTCCAAAACCATAAACTGCCCATACAGTTAGGTCATATACTAGTCATGTGTAACACTAGGCAACACACCCAGGACTTTGTGACATTGTGATTAGGGGTAGTGACATTTTACAGGGCCATTGGACCATTGTGGCCGGAGGCTATGGGTCATTGTGGCTGTTCCAGGAAACTTTTCATGCAAGAATGTTCCGGGAACCATTGTACAGCAAGGGAGGGGTGAAAAGTTCATGTTCTCACAGACCCTACTTCTTCTTTTTGGGTAGCTAGGCGGCTTATTATTAATTTTTAATCCTTCAATTACAGCTTGATATTGGATTGCTACCCAGCACATGAGATGCCTTCCACAACCTCCACAAAATAACTCCAAATGGATCTTACACCTTAATGTTAAATGTTGAAAACAGAACTGTAGAAACTAGGCTTCTGAGTTTGGGATAACGCCAAGGATCTTTCCATACACAAGCCAAATGCTCTGCACAGTTGCAGCCCCTACAAGGAAGTTATTCAGAAACTGCCGCTGGGTCTAGTGAGTGGCTAAGACCTCACAGGTAGCCGCGGATTCCAACTCAGCCCCGGGAAAGACCCACCACACCAGCTCCCACTGCTCAGTCCCCTGCCCGTCCGCCCGGCCCCCCGACCCTGTGCTCACCATGTCGCAACTTTGGAGCTTGCCTGAACATGCCTCAGAGAATCCAACGGCAGGACAGAGAGCACAGCAGCCAGGACCAGTTAAGACTGCTTAACTACTAAGCGAATCCTACACCTAGGCACCCGGAAAAGCCCGCCTTCCCTTTTGATTGGCAGGTCCATTGAAGACTCCGATTGGCCAGTAGTTTGAGTGACTTGAGCACCTCCGTAAGGGTAGGAGGGGCTGAACGTACAGTGTAGGTACACAGTTGCCGGCCCAAGCATCAAGCCTGAAGCCAGACCTTTTCCAGATCTACAGGGATTTGCATTTCAGTAGCACTTGTGCCTGTCCTCCAATAGCGTTCTCATCTGTCTCCCCGCCCAGCCCCCGGAAGGACCCACCACACCACCTACCACTGCCCAGCCGCTTGCTCCTCCCTTTCGTGGGCAGTGACCCTGAGCTCACCCGGTCCTCACTTCAACCTGAACTCAGCTCACAACACTCAGTAGGCTCTTACCCTTCCTCCTCCTGGAATCAAGGTATGCAGCTTGCATAACCCCCATGCTCAACTTGCAGTGGAGTTTTTAATCTGTCCCACAAGTGGAAGGGTGCCCAAGATATTAACAATTAAAGAGAAATTTGAGGAAACAAGAGTTTTGTTTTGTGGCTGTTGGGATTCAGACCCTACAATCAGCTGACCTTCATATATTTAACACACCAAAGCTGTCTGGGCCTCCAGGTTCTCCCAGCACTCCTCAGTCCCCACCCATATCAGGGCCTGTCTGGGATACCCCACCTTGTACCTTGAACTTTCCAGTGCAGGGACTGAGTTTTCCTTTCCCCAGAAGCTCTTCCTAAATAATCCAGAAATTTTGTACTCTTTGTGTTTCTGTTTCTCTGCCTCTCTCCCTCCCCCACCCCTTTCCATCCTTCTCTCTCTTCCCTCCACTTTCCCTCTCACCCCCCCTCCCTGTTCTCTCCCTGCTTGCCTTGCTTGCTTTTTCTCTCTTTGTCCCCACCCATGCTCATTATCCTCACTCCCCCATATCAACTTTTCTGACCTCTCTGGGACTAGTGAACTCTATCCTTGGGATCAGTGAGCCCACTAGAGAATTGCCCCCAATAAACACTCTCATTTGGCTTGGGTGGAATCCTTCGTGCTGGGCTTAGGTAAACTACAGCTAGTTTTCACTGGTAGGTACTGGAACCCTGGGAGACAAACCTTGTGGAACACTACTGTTAGCCAGCACATCCTCTTCAGTGGAAAGGTGAACACACGTTCACACACAGAACTGTTTTAGTAAAGGTTCTCTAGATGAACAGACCTGATAGGATGAATCTCTGCAGATTGAATTTTCACATCGTTTAGTCCAATGATGGCTAACGTGACATGTATAGGGGTAGGGAAACCTTTATGTGAACATAGCCAGACTCCTTCAGTGAAATCCCAGTGCTTCCTTTCTTGAGGGAAATCATTGCTTTGGAAATGACTCCTATCCTCTCCTTGCCTGCCACAGGCGGTAAATCTTTCTCATTTCTTCTGTCTTGTCTTACATGATGGCTATTCCTTGTATTCAAACTGACTACATGTGGACTTAACTAAACCTGAAAGAGTTTGGGTACTGTGGGGGTTACTCTTAATTATAGCTTTTGAAACGTGAAAACCCTTCTTAAATCTAGATTTTTTTCAGTTGTTAAGATCCACCTTTACTCTAGGCCACAGCTTTTGGTGGCAGCCTACATATATAAAGAACACTGAAGATGGTAGCTCATTCTCTTTGTCTACTTACCTTACCTCTGGCTAGCGAGTTCTTTCTTGCCTTTTCTCCTTTCTTTCTTTGCTTTTCTGGCATTAAAAAGCCTACTTCTTTGAAACTCTGGTATATACTGAAGACAGACAGACATCCAGCCACATGGACTGAACCACACTGGATTCTTCAACTTTCCATTGGTAGACAGCCACTGTTAGTGAGACATTCTAATAGATCCGCTTTCAACATACATACAGAGATTCATTCTATCAGTTTTGTTTATTAATAGAATGTTTAGTTGTTGTTGTAAAAATATAAAAATAAAAAAGGTATTGGTGTCTCTTACCCTGCTGGGTCCGGCACCTCAGTGCCCCAAGATATCTGCTAGATATCTTGGTGGAAACACATACCAGCCGCACGCTTTCCTACACTCAAACCCTCACATAAAAGAAGACACAACACAATAATCTTTGACCCAATTGGTAAGATATAATTGCCCTCTTAAACATACAAAGCCCGGTACCATCCATCCCTTAAGAACATTGATAACAACCTGTAAATACACAGAGCAGAATCTTAACATCACCTGCCATGGCTTTTCTTCCCTCTCGCCTTCTCTCTCCTTCTTTCTCTCCTCCTCTCCTCCTTTTCCTTCAAACTTCTCTCCAGCCCATCCTTCCTTCTCCTCCAATGACAGGCCTCCTTCTATCCTGTACCTGCCCCTCACCTGTACTTTACAGATTCAATGGAGAGGTGTTTCTGGTGAAGTCACCTGAGTTCTGAGTCCTTGACTAGGCAGCTGTCCTTGGGGCAGTGGAATTAGCATCAAAATACAGTAACTTCAGGGCAAACCGTAACATTTAGTAATATAGCCATGTGTGCATACAAGGTTTTTGTTTTGTTTTTCCACCGTTCCACTGAGGAAGATGTCCCAGCTAACAACTGTGCTCCACAGTGTTTGTCCTCTGTTTCCTGCTTTTCTCCCAGGCTTGTCTCAGACCTACCAGGTGAGAAGTAGCTGCAGTTTACCTGAACCCAGATGAAGTCACAAGGCTCAGGGAAATTGCAATGCTAGAGTAGATAGGTTGGGTAAAACCTAATCCTCCACAATGGGAAGGCCCAGAAGATATGGCCTTCACGAATCCTAAGAGTCGCAAACTGGTGAGAGGGGCACCACACATTTGAAAAGTGTTGTTCTTGCCCTTTTCTGTGTGCCAGACCTTAGGGTTGGAGATGTTGCTCAATTAGATGAATTAAATTCAATGCTGCTGGGGTTGGGGATTTGGCTTACTGGTAGAGCGCTTGCCTAGCAAGAGCAAGGTCCTGGGTTCGGTCCCCAGCTCCGAAAAAAAAAAAAAAAATTCAATGCTGCCACCTGGCCCTAAGGTACCAAGAGAGAGGTGGCAGCATTGAATCAACAGAGACAAGGAGATCGTAGTTATTATAATAGACAGAGTAGACAAACAACGTTTATAATGACATAGCCTGTAGTGATCAGCACAGGAGAGGTGAAATTTATAATGGCATGACTCGTTCGGACCTTTGGTACTGGCTAATCAGTCATGGTGTTGTCAGGCCCAAAATAGATAAAAAGCCTACTACATATCAGTTTTATCTCTATAAGCAGACAAATTCTCAAACAAATGAAAGAGAGGCTACATTGGATCCTGGCAAAAGGCAATCTTGGCCAGTGAATCAATTTCCAGACTTGAGTCAGTTTGCAGACCCAGAACCCCTTGAATGAAGGGGTGGCCAGGTTCCCCAGAGGAAGGATCTTGATAAGACACCTAAAAATTTTGCTATTAGCCTCTTTCCAGTTCTTCCCCAGAGAGACCTGTAGGCTTTTACAAGGGTAACTGTACACTGGGGAAAGGAAATAATCAGGCTTTCCAGGGTCTATCAGATACTGGTTCTGATCCCAACAGATCCCAAGAAATGCTGTGGCCCTCCAGTTAAAGTAGGGGCTTATGGAGGACAGGGGTTGAATGGAGTTTTGACTGATGCCTGACTCAAAGTAGGTCCAGTAGGTGCCTGAACACATCCTGTGGTCATATCCCCAGTTCCAGAATGTATAATTGGGATAGATATACTTGGAAATTGGCATTCACAGTCACAGACCATATGAAGTTCAAGAAGAAGGAAGACCAAAATGTGGATGCTTCAGTCCTTCTTAAAAAGGGGAACACAATACTCACAGGAGGAAATACAGGGACAAAGAGTGGAGCAGGGACTGAAGGAAAGGTCATCCAGAGACTGCCCCACCTGGGGATCCATCCCATATGAAGATGTCAAATCCAGTCACTATTGTTGTTGCCAAGAAGTACTTGCTGACAAGAGCCTGATATGGATGTCTCTGAGAGGCTCTGCTAAAGCCCTACTGATACATATGAGGATGCCTGCAGCTAACCATTGGACTGAGCATGGGGACCCCAACGGAGGAGTGAGAGAAAAGACTGAAGGAGCTGAAGGGGTTTGTAACCCCATAGGAAGAACAACAATAGTGACAAACCAGACCTCAGAGTTCTCAGGCACTAAACCACCAACCAAAGAGTACACAAGGAGGGACCCACGGCTCCAGCCACACATATGTAGCAGAGGATTGCATTGTCTGGCATCAATAGGAGGAGAAGCACATTTAGTGGGTCTATTTTGATTCTGGACACAGCACATTCCTCACTTGGGTGTGTTACTCAGGCACACTTACCAAGTGACTAGGAAAGCCACTGGCCTTTTGTGGGGCCTGGAACAGAAGACTCTTCAACAGGTCCAGGCTGCTGTGCAGGCTGCCCTACTACTTGGACCATATGATCCAGCAAACTCTATGGTACTCGAGGTTTTTGTGGTAGATAGAGTTGCCGTTTGGAACCTCTGGGTGGCCTCTGTAGATGGATCACAGAAGATACCTTTGGTATTTTGGAGCAAAGCTATACCATCATCCGCAGACAACAGTTTTCCCTTTGAAAAACAGCTCTGGGCCTGCTATTAGGTCTTAGTAGAAACTGAACATTTGGCAATAGGACACCAAGTTACCATGTGACCTGAACTGCCCATCATGAGCTGGGTGTTATCACAAGGACAGCTTGGAAGTTACCAGGAATTCTGAGGTTGTTGGCTCCTGCACAGCTCCAATGTGAGGTCTGGCTAATGGTGGGACTGGCAGTCAGCCAGCTACCACTAACTCTATCAAGCTGTCAGTTCTCATGTCTGTCAGAGTGTCCGCACTGGCTATGTCTCAGTTTCCTACCACTAACATCTTTGAGCTGAGACATTAAATATTGGAAACCCATACAAACAAGGACTGGTCTATCTACCCTACCTCAACCCATTTCCTGATTGTTCAGAAACACTGAAGTTTCCAGAGTGGAGTCTGTGAGTCTATTCTGGTTCGATGCTGCATACCTACAATAACAGCAATCAAGAGGCTGAGGCAGGAGGACTGCAAGCTTGAGGCTAGGCTGAGGTACGTAGTGATACTCTGTCTCAAAAAATAAAATACAGGAAAAGGTAAGAGGCCACCTGCCCTGAGAATTTTCCTAAGCCCTCAGTTGGGATCCCAGGAAAAACTAACTAAGAAGGTCCCCCAATTCAAATGGGTAGTGTCTTAGTTGGGGTTTCTCCTGTTGTGAAGAGATACCATGGCCATAGCAACTCTTATAAAAGAATACATTTAGTTAGGGCTGGCTTACAGTTCACAGGTTTAGTCCATTATCATCATGGTGGGAAGCACGGTGGCATGCAGGCAGGCATGGTGCTGGAGAGGTACCTGAGACTTCTACATCTGGATTTGCAGACATCAAGAAGAGAAAAGAAAGGGAGCAACTAGGCCTGGCTTGAGCATCTGAAATCTCAAAGCCCACCCAACAGTTACAAACTTCCTCCAAAAAGGCCACACCTCCTAATAGTGCCATTCCTTAAGAGCCTATGAGGGCCATTTTCATTCAGACTGTCACAGGTAGAAAGAAACTGCACAGCTTTAAAATGTGTATGTGATCATTAGCCACTGTCTAGGTAGGGGAGGTGGAGGGAGGCACGGTGTGGAGAATGTGCAGAATGAATGTTTCTGGGAAGCATGACTTCAAGACTAGAAATACTTTCTTAAGTAAATAGTTTGCTCAAATGCCCAAAAGTCTATTCCTTTGTCCCTATCCTTTAGAATGCAGAGTTGACATTTAGTCAAGATTCTAGAGAAAATAAAGCCCCCATACTGCTGTGCTGGACTTGTGATAGATGCTTCTCTAGCGTATTCTTTGTCTCTTATTCTTTCAACCACAACCTTTAATCGCATCTTCTGAGAAAAGACTTATGCGTTTGATTCTTCTGATATCACACAGGCTCAGGCAGGAAGGAGGAAGGGCCATGGTGGCTGCCAGTGGAGAACAGGCATGTTATTGACGATAGGAGTTGTGGGGCTTGGTTATTTCTGTTGCTTCTGAGGAAGATATTTTAAAGAAAACTCTTCCTCATGACTGAAGGAGATTTTCACACATAAGACATAGACCAGCAGCCGGTGTATCAGTGACATGTCATGGCGTCACTCTGCACATAGGTATAGGGGAGTTACAGATTGTGGATGTGGAGAAGGGACTGTTGGTAGGTAGTGGTCATGAGAATCACAGTCTCTTGTCTCTACCAGGATCTCTATTTCTATTTTTCTTCCACACCACTGAACGACTCATCCGCACTGTCACTTCCTTTGTTGAAGTTTATGTTTTTCCCTGTTGAACTAGTCTAATAGGATGCAGCATTTCTAGAGACTTCAATTTTCTAGTGTCACCTAGTGTCCAGGACACCATAAGTAGGACACAACTGGAAGACAGTGCTGAGGGTGCCCCCTGGTGGCTTCTACTGAACCAATCTCATATAATGAGTTGATAAAAGTCCAAGAAAGGTGCTTTACTGTGTACAGTGAATTTCCTTTAAATAAATGTTCATGTGTGATGCTTATTTTATTAGAAAAATTTATAATAGTTTTCATAAATAATTAGTTGTATATTCTAAATAAATACATTAAAAATAAAAGATTTAAAGTAAAAATTAAATTTAAAAATGTTTTCATGATTTTTAGTTTTAAAAGAAAAATTGTTTCTGGGTGAGTGAATCTTGAAGCACACTTCAGTAGCCTGCTCCCAGGGTGATCAGGACTCTAGCTGGAGGACAGGATGTGCAAAATTGCTCAACTACATGCATTTTACATGACTGTCCTCCTACACAAACGGGAATATTCTGATCTGTAGTTTAGGTGCTAATTAAAGCATCTAGTTAACACACCCTCTTCTTCAAATAGGCCATAGAGCCCTTTCTCATCTCAAATAAATTTCACCAACCTTCTTAAGGAGGGGAGACAAAAATTCTTCTCCCTATTTTAGCAAGGGTTTTGTATTTTTATTCCTAATACAATTTCCCAGTATCACTATATCCATAATTTAGTTAATGTCTTCAAATTTAATTTTCCAATAATGAACAAATTTATAGTAGATCAAGATGACTAGATGGGAGAATATGCATCACACTTCACAACAGTTTTCAAAAGCAGACTCTGTTAACTGTGAATGTGTGCATCTGAAAGCTGCTCTCCTAATTTGCTGATACAAAATTAATTGCTGAGCATACTCCAGAGAAATGACACTTTAAAAAAAAAAAAGATTCATGTCATGTATCTAAGTACACAATAGCTATCTTCAGACACACCAGAAGAGGGCATCAGATCTCACTACACATGGTTGTGAGCCACCATGTGGTTGCTGGGATTTGAACTCAGAACCTCTGGAAGACCAGTAAGTGCTCTTAACCACCGAACCATCTCTCCAGCCCTGAGAAATGACACTTTTTAATGTAATGTTTGCTAGTGCAAATTTCATGAAATGACAGTATAATGTGCTTCCTGTGAGTTAGATGGTCAAGAAGCAATACTGAGCAGCCACAACAACATAGTTGAGTTACTGTATGCTCAACGCATGTAAAATTTTGTAGAAATAGCACAGAACCCAGACACATCTTCCTTACACTGTAAATCAGCTTAGATGTTTTACAATACTCGATAAAATGTTGATTCTAAAAAAACACATTGAATTACTAGGAAATGATCTCTGCATGCACATCAAGAACCAGAATTCATTACCTGTTCATCAGACAACATTACCAAAGAGAAGCGGTGCAAGACTTCAGAGACCAAGCACAGTTCATGCTTCGCATGATGTAAAAGAACACAGGAGGGAAAGCTTTAAGGGAAACCTGTAGGACTTTTCTTTCCCTACCCATCACTAACACAGCCAAAGGCACTTGTGTATTCTTCCTATGAACCTTTCAACTTCTGAGTATCTTGGAATTAAACATTTTGAAAACTAATAGTCACATAACAGGGATCTCTCTGGAACTGCTTCAAAGTGTCAGCAGCAGATCCCATGTTCTGATGTTCTGTTTAATGGCAAGGAGGTGGACATGGAGGTTGGTCTGGAAAGACTGCCATGTGAATCATAAAGATACTCATCTCTACCCTGTCCAATACGTGTCTGCGTTTAAATAAATACTAAACACTGTGAATAAATAAATAAATAAACACTGTGAGAAGGCAGAAGGAAGCACCTTGGAACCCTCTCTTACAGCTTTTCCTCTCTGGCCAAGAATCATTGAATCTTTTAGAGCATCTCCTGGTGTCCTTGTCTGGCTTGAGAGGGCCTTTATGGGCTTTAAGCTCTAGTCCCTCTTGGTCATTTTGGTGCTTCTTATTGTCTCAAGTGAAATAGACTGCTTTAGAACTAATGCCTAGGATTATTCTATATCCCTACAGTAATGTGCTTCCAGGAGCTAACAGAAGTGGAGGCACGGCTGTATTCTCTTAGTATATTCCTCAATATTGTCATCACCTTAGCAATTTCCCAAAGATTAGACAGTTAATTTGTTGCTCAGGGTTCCACATACATGGATTTCTGCTTGAAAAACTTAGGCACGACATACACACCTATAACTCAGCCTTCAAGAGGTAGATGTAAGAGGATTTTCAATTCAAGACTACCCTGAGCTACATATGAGATTCTATCTTAATACATCACTGTCCTCATGGGGAATAAAGAAATGGAAAGGAAAAGTAGATATAGAAGGATATAAATGAGACAAAATGAAAGGAGAGTAGAGAAGGAAGAAGAGACTATTTAAAAGATGTTATTTCTGTACCAAACACGCAGAGTCTATCTGCCTGTCACAATTTCCTAGTAATTCAAGATGTTTTCTTAGAAGCAACATTGTATTGAATATTGTAAAATATCTAAATTGATTTATGGTGTAAGGAGGGGGTGTCTGGGTCTTATGCTATTACTACACAATTTTACATAAGAGACCTGGCCCTTCCTAGATGTAATATTGATGAGGTGACCTGGAATACAAATCCCAAGTATACAGAGAACTGACTGCATGCTGACTGTAACGACACCTTATGGAAATTGTCGAGGTGACAATCAGAATCTAAGGGGAGAGTCATTAATACAGAGGAGTCTGGCCCATGTATGGTTAGACAGGGTCAGTGTGAGGGAGATGGCACAGAGTCAAACAGTGATCACCAAGAGCCTTCCCGTCTTGTCTCTTCCGTAGCCTGCTCTATGACAAGAGTTGTCCAGAGAGAAAAAGAAAGCAGAATCCAGAATAATAACCTTCATTTCTCTCTGCTTTTTAACTTCTCTCTGAAGATATCTGTTGGGAGGCCACCTACAGGAAGTACATTAACGACCATCTACCATAAACCTGACTGATCTCCCCCCCTTCTATGCACAGCAAGTGCCCATTACTCACAGGCAAAATAGTACTTTTCAAAGGAAGACACAGGGGCAAGGTGGGATCCACTTCTTCTGTTTGTCATGGGCCAGCCTATTTGTGGTTTGATGAAGCAAGATTTCTTCTTTTCAAAGCAATAAAACATTTTTTGCTGTGTGCTAAGAAGCAGAACTTTTGCTCAGTGTCTTCATTAACTTGAGTTTAGATACGACCACGAATAGAATCCCCATGATGGCACAGTTGCTGTATAAGGACAAGTAGAGAAACCTCATTATCACATCTGCCCTGTCTCACTAGTGATGCCCTCATCATGTTATGATGTAGCAAGAAGGCCCTAATCAGACACTGTTGCTGTGTTCTTTAAACCCCCAGTCTCCACAGTCAAGAGCCCAACAAATCTATTTTCTTAAAAAAAAATTGACCAGGCTTTGGCCAGAAAATGAACAAGGATAGTAGTATCTTTTGTTTTGTTTTCTTGTCAACTTGAGTATAGGAACTTTAAGGGATGTAAATAGAGATTTAAAGAATTTATTTAGGGCCAGTGAGATGTCTCAGTGGGTTGATGATCTGAGTTTTAGCCCCAGAATAGATATGGAGGAAGGAGAGAACTAACTTCTGAACGTTGTCCTCTTGTCTCTACATGTGCACTGTGGCACTCACATGTGTGCAAGTAGGTACATGCACCCACACGAGTCAATAAATATTTTAAAGTTTTTTTATTTTGCAATATTTAACTCAAAAATATTAATAAATATATTTATTGATTTAGCTACACGGTATCAAAAGGACACGTAATACTGTATTCATTCAGTAATATTAATTTTTCTACTTCCGTTTCCAGTTTCGTATTAACTTTTCATGTGACTATTCACTATACATATTTTCATAATTTCTACTGTCAATGTTCAGCCTCTTACAAGCATTCCAAAGTACATGGCTTTTGGTTCTGACCCATTGAAGGCTGTGACCATACCAACTAGAAAACAAGTTCAAACCACAGGCTTCCATTGACTGGGAAATGAGTCAAATCATAAGCTTCTCCCTTATGATTGACTAAGAAAGATGTTTTTTCATTGATCCTATCATAACTTTCAGAATTTGAACAATTACCACTTTCTTAATTGATGTTTAAAGTCGGTGTACAGTGACTATCAACAGTTCTAACGTCTGGTCCTTAACCTGATTTATTAACCCTTTCTTAAGTGGATTTCCTTGTTTTGGTTTAAAATGATTTCTCAAGTGGCCTCTGTTAGCATCCAAAGCTGACATTATTGAAGGTGTTTCCAGAAAGACCTATTCTCAAAGCTATTTCGTGTCTACTAATGGACTTAGAACAGTTCTTTCTGTTTAGAAACACTGTACCCCTGATCTTAAAGAAAAACAAAAACAAAAACAAAAACAAAAACAAAAACAAACCTGCATTAAAACTTTGTCCTTGGTAAGCCACTGAGCTGATGTGCAGCAGGGCAGGGCTGAATATGATAGGGGGGAATGGAATTTCCCCTCTGCCCTCTGAAGGTTTGCTGGAATAAAATGATTAAAATAAATTAAATGGGAGAAAAGTGTGTTAATGCACTATTGTCCTTAAGTACAGCCCAACATGGTTCAGAAGCTTTTCGCCCTGCTCTTTCTAGGGGGAATGAAATACAGAAAATGTCAGGAAACAGCATGCTGGGGTTTTCTCTTGTTGTTGTTGAGCTTTTTTGTTTTTTAGAACAAATAGTAAAAATCATTTAGGGAAAGTTGCAGGCTTGAAAAGTATACAATAGTTTGGGATAACATGTATTTTGCTCTCCAAACTTGGTGGGTAATAAATATTGTGTCCAATCTTTGAGAACCTCCCACCTGAGGCTCCATTACTACATCTGATGCAAATCTGACAGAGGCTGAGGTCAGTGAGAGGGACACTGTGCCTGTCTTCTACGTTTTAATTGCTAAATCACAACCTGTATTTTTTTTAAACGGCATCTGTTGTTTGTGATAGTCCTTACCAGGTAATGTGATACAATTTTAAAACATGTGTTCCTTTCTTCAAGAGAAGCATTTTTGGGGCTGGGGAGAAGGCTCAGTGGTTAAGAGCACAGACTACCATTGAAGAGGACCAAGGCCTGGTTCCCAGCATCCAGATTGGAAGGTTCACAGCTGCTTCTAACTCCAGCTCCAGGGGACCAGACGCTTCTAGTCTCTGAGGGTGCCCTCACACTCCCACACATACTAAAAATAAATATTAAAAAAAAGAAAAAGCTGTTGTCAGCTTGCCTTAATAGTCCATTTTATGTATTTTTGTTTTTAAAAACAGATAAAAAGGTGGGTTGGATATTAGCAATGTTCAGAGTTAGCAAGACCAAGTGAAAAGGATGTCATTGAAACAACCAAAAATGTTAACTGCTAGAGTTGTCTTAGTCTCAATCTCTCATCATTCCTAATGATGTGTGTGTGTGGAGGCGGGGGATCGTGTTTACCAGTGCACACTTACTGTTGTCCCCTATCCTGCACAGGCTCTCTAATAACACTAACACCAGTGACACAAATAGTAACTAATGTTTATTTGGTGTCCATTAGGTGACAGGGCCTGCACAGTCTTACACATTTCACCCCTAGTTTTACAGTAATCCCCAATGGTATGTGCTATTTAGTCAGTTTTACAGTTGAAGGTTCTAAGATGCTGTCTAGCACTCCATTGGTGTGGGACTCAGAGCTGGAATCTGTGTCGCTCAATCTTGAATGCTAAGTGGTGTCTTGTTTACTACTTATTCTGTCTCGAGGTGGCTCGCCATCCTAGGAGTAATAAACTGATATTTGTTACACAAAACATTAGTCTAAATATCTAAAGAAGCATTGAGCATATATTCTTATGCCAGCATGAATTTAAACATCTCTCGACAGCCAAAGATGACACAAACATTTACTGAAAAAAAAAAAAAATCCTTGCATGTGGCAGGCTGCCACCACTGCAGCCCCGGGGTGAGGTGGGGTGGGGTGTTCATGTAATATGTACCCTAGCCTCAGTGACATACCTTTAAAAAAAAGACATTTGAGGACAAAGGAAGCATCTAATGCTGACTTCTTGTGAAAGTACATGTGGTTAATCAACCAGATAGGCATACAATTTCATTCTGTAAAGTTTTATAAAGGAAAGTAAACTAAGTACTGCCTTAGTGCTGTGCAGAGCACTCAGGCTTCTCTGATTCTGCCTTCTTCTCAGCACCTCACAGCCAACAGCTGCCTCCATTACACCAAGTCACTCAAAGGAGTTTCCTTTGAGATTTCAAGATACCTCAGAAAAGACCTTGGTAAACATTTTAATGTTACTTTATTTTCAAGGTACAGGTATCTAAATGCAGTGAGACCGTTAGGAAACTCACCAAAGTAGATTAACATTGCTGTTACCGAGTTGCAGCTATATAGGGCCCAACCTCCTTATTACTTTATGGTGATGGAGGGCTTTTATTATTCTTGTAAAATATACATAATATGAAAGCTATCATTTTTATCTAAGTTGATTAAGTTGATTGGCATGAAGTACATTCACTGTATTGTGGGATTATGATTCCCATGCATCACAATTCTTTTACCATTTCTAAGTGAAAAATCTATATACAATAAATACCAGCTCTTAACTTCTCCCTCTCACAGCCCTTGGCAACCACCAGGCTGCTTTCCATTGCTTCCAATTTGTCTCTAGGCTCCTTGAACAAATAACATCATATAGTATTTGTCTCTTGGCAACTGGGTTATTTCTTTTTGTGTAAATTCCTTGGGGCATCTATGTTCTGGCATGTGCCACAGCTTTTAGTCTGAATTATGTTCCATTTGTATATAGTGTGTTCATATATGTTTGCATGCATCTCTTGAACAATTGTTGACCTCAGGTAATATCTACCTTGTTTTTGAAGATGGGTCTCTCACTTGAGATCAATAATTTAGGCTAAGCTGTCTTGACAATGAATCCCAGGGCACCACCTCACCAGAGCTGGGTTTACTGGCAGAACATCATATGCCTGACTGGTGTTTTGCAGTTTTATCATGTGCGTTTGTGTGACTGTGTGTGTTCCTAAAACCAGCTTGGATCTAAAGCTTTCAAAAATGTCTTAATACTTATTATACAGAATAATGGGATTATAGGGTTTTCATGCATTTTATGATGTATTTTGACAATATTTCCCCTTAATTTCTTTTGGGATTGCATTGAATCTGTAGATTGATTTTGGAAGTATGGCCATCCCATGAGCATGCAAGGTCTTTCCATCTTCTAGTGTCCTCTTTAATTTTATTCAATATCTATAATATTTTCACTAGAGATCTTTCACTTCCCTAGTCAGGTTTAATTCAAGAGATTTTTTTCGGGGGGGGGGCGCCTTGGATTTTTAAGTTGTTTTGAATGGGATTATTTCCCAGATCTCTTTCTCAATATACTTTTACTGGTTGATAAGGCTCCTGCTAGGGGTTGGGGATTTAGCTCAGTGGTAGAGCGCTTGCCTAGGAAGCGCAAGGCCCTGGGTTCGGTCCCCAGCTCCGGAAAAAAAAAAAAAAAAAAAAAAAGATAAGGCTCCTGCTTGACATATATATTATTATGGTGAGATGTGTTTCTTATATTCTGAGTTTCTATGGCATATTTGACATGATTGAAATGTTATGATTTCTGTTCTATCAAAAAACAAGAGATTGGTGAAATTTATAAAGATTATTGACATATTGAGCCAGCACTACATCTCTGGAATAAACCAGTTTGATCATGGTACTTTTGTGATTTATTATTGAAGAGTTTGCAGGTATTTTTAAGGAAACTTTGCATATATTTATGTTGGAGATTGGACTGTGTTTATCTGGTTTTAGTACTAGGGTAATACTAACTTCATAAAGAGTTTGGTAATGTAACCTTCTTTGTTATTTAATAGCATAGTTTGAGAAGCATTTGTGTATTTCATTTAAGGTCTGGTAATTTTTTTATTTGGTAAATATTTGATCACTACTTCACTTGTACTGCTTTCTACAAAGCTGCTCAATTTTTTTTTTTTTTTTTTTTAGATCTTCACGATTTAGTTTTGGTAGGTTATATACATCCAGAAATCTATGTGCTTTATTTTAGAGTTTTCCACTTTATTGGAATAAATGATTTCTAAGACCTAATGATTTTTCTGAATTTCATTAATGTCTGTAGTAACAACTCTCCTTACCCCTCAATCTATTTACGTTGAAGCTTTTCAACTTGATTGTTTTTGTATTTGAGGATTTTATAAATACTATATATCATTTTCATCCCTCCCTGTCCCACAATCAACCTCCTCCTATTTCCTTCCCCAAATTTACACTTTTTCCTAACTCTCTAACCCTAAATGCCCCCAACCTAACCCTACCTGTCCACTCCCTAACCCTAACCCACACCGCCCCCTCAACACTTTAACCCTAATCCCTAACTTTCTAGCACTAACTGCATAACCAACCACCCTAAACATAATCCCTACCCTTCTAACTCAGCTTGTTTTCAATAGACTCCTGGCATTTACTTTGACCATGTTTTTGAATTGTTAGGTATTTATGCAGATTTCACAAAGACTTTACCGCACTGAGCCCATTTATAAGGCTTTTCTCAAGAATGTTATTTTCTGCATTCACAGGTTTCAGTGAATGCAAGTATGAATACTTTTATTATAGTGAGAACTATAGAAATGTGCAAAGGCTTCACCATATTCAGGACATTCATACTTTCTCCCTAGTGTGGTATCTTTTATGCTGTTTGTGTTAATTTGGGTTTTAATGCTGTGAAAAGATACTATGACCAAGGCAACTCTTAGAAAGGACATTTAATTGGGGGCACGGGAGGTATACAGATTCAGAGGTTCAGTCTATTATCAAGGTGGAAGAAATGTCTGTCACCAAGCAGACATGATGCTGGAGGACAGTTCTACATCTTGATCAGAAGGCAGCCAGAAGACTCTTCTGCCCTGGGCAGAGTTTAAGCATGGGGTCTCAAAGCCCATCCCCCCTCCACAGTGACATACTTCCTCAAAGGCCACATCTACTCCAAAAAGGCCATACCTCCTAACACTGCCACTTGCCATGGGCCAAGTATATTTAAACCACCATACCTTTGAAGATCACAGTAAAGGCTTTACTACATTGGTTACATTCATAGGGTTACTCTTTAGTATGTATGTGTTCTTTTATGTAGTTGGAGGTGGCTTGATTGTGAAAAGGCTTTACCACATTAACTACATTTGTAAGGTTTCTCTCCAGTATGAATTCTTTCATGTTGTCAAAGTTGATCATGAGAGGCAAAGAACTTACTAAATTAAGTTTTCACTCCAGTATGTATTGCTTTATGTTTTCGGAGACCAGCATTACATACAAAGGCTTTACCACATTCATTACATTCGTAAGGTTTCTCTCCAGTATGAATTCTTTCATGCCTTTTAAGGTCATTCTGACCAACAAAGGCTTTACCACAGTGCTTACATTCATAAGGTTTCACTCCAGTATGTATTACTTTATGTGTTCGGAGACTAGCGTTACATACAAAGGCTTTACCACATTCATTACATTTGCAAGGTTTCTCTCCAGTATGTGTTCTTTTATGTTTTTTTAGATCATTCTGACCTACAAAGGCTTTACCACATTGATCACATTCATAGGGCTTCTCTCCAGTATGTATTCTTTTATGTACTTGGAGATGACAACGATGTGCAAAGGCTTTACCACATTGATCACATACATAGGGCTTCTCTCCAGTATGTATTCTTTTATGTACTTGGAGATAACTATGAGATGTAAAGGCTTTACCACATTGATCACATTTGTAAGGTTTCTCTCCAGTATGTGTTATTTTATGGACTTGGAGATGACCGAGTTGTGCAAAGGCTTCACCACACTGTTTGCATTTGTAGGTTTTTTTCCTAGTATGTATTATTTTATGCCTTCTAAGATTACGACGATGTGCAAAGGCTTTACCACATTGATTACATTCATAGGTTTTCTCTCCAGTATGTGTTATTATATGCATTTGGAGAGGACTGTGTCGTGCAAAGGCTTTACCACACTGATTACATTCATAGGGCTTCTCTCCAGTATGTATTCTTTTATGTACTTGGAGATAACTATGAGATTTAAAGGCTTTACCACACTGATTGCATTCGTAGGATTTCTTTCCAGTATGAATCCTTTTATGACTTTGAAGTTCATTATGGCATATAAAGGCTTTACCACATTGCTTACATTTATAGAGTTGCTCTCTAGTATGTGTGCTTTTATGTGTTTGGAGATGACTGTTTTGTGAAAAGGCTTTACCACATTGAGTGCATTTGTAGGGTTTTTCTCAAGCATGCATCATTTTATGCATTCGAAAATTACGGTGATGTGCAAAGACTTTATCACATTCATTACATTTGTAGGGTTTCTCTCCAGTATGAATTCTTTCATGTCTTTTAAGATCATTGTGACATACAAAGGCTTTACCACATTGATTACATTCATAGGGCTTCACTCCAGTATGTATTCTTTTATGTACTTGGAGATGACTACAATGTATAAAGGCTTTACCACACCAATCACATTCATAGGGCTTCTCTCCAGTATGTATTCTTTTATGTACTTGGAGAGAACTATGATATGCAAAGGCTTTACCACATTGATCACACTTGTAAGGTTTCTCTCCAGTATGTGTTGGTCCATGTGTTTTGAGATGACTGAGTTGTGCAAAGGCTTTACCACATTGATTGCATTTGTAGGATTTTCTTCCAGTATGTATTAGTTTATGCCTTCCAAGATTACAACGACGTTCAAAGGCTTTACCACATTGACTGCATTTGTAGGGTTTTACTCCAGTATGAATTCTTTCAAGAGTTTGAAGCTGAGAATCGTATGTAAAGGCTTTATCACGTGGCTTACATTCATAGAGTTTCTCTCTAGTATGTGTGCTTTTATGTCTTTGGAGATGACTATGTTGTGCAAAGGCTTTACCACACTGAGTATTTTCAGAGGGTTTCTCTCCAGGATGACATCTTTCATGCCTGCAAAGATAGATAGTTGGCACATGGGAAAGCTTTACCACATTCAAACTAATGAATCTTTTTACCTGTGGAAATTAATTTTATAATTTGGTCTAATTGTAAAGAAGAATCACATCTTAAGGTTGTATCACTTTGTTTACACTCATGGTTTCCCATTCATTATGGGTTGGTAAAAGTGTTATTACATGGGTCACATTTGTAGCATCCTTTATCTCTATGAGATTTCTCATATATTTGAAGAGAAATGGAAGAGCTCAGAGCTTTACCACATTGAGTACATTCGTATGATTTACTTTATTGTCAAATACACTACATTTGCATACCACATCAGCAAAGTGAACCAGGACAAACAGAAAGGGATTTCCAAAATCCTAGTATTCATAGGGATTTTCTGCTATGTGAGTTTATGGATATATTCCCAATGAAGTTGGGAAACCAACTAATTATAAACTTGTATCACACTGAGAAAGTCTGCTCAAATGTGGACTACTACATATATCTTAATTGTTCTGTGGGGGGGGGGCATTGCTTCTTTCAATATCCTTGTGCTCACATGGCTTGTATCCATTGTGACACAGGATATAGCTGTTAAAATAACAAATGAAATATTTCCACTTTGTATTCACACAGTTTGACTTTTTGTTCATCATAGTCATATGGTATAAGAATCAAGGTTTCTCTTCAACAACATTCTTGACTCTCATAAACTGTCCCTCTCACTTAAACTTAACAATGTTCCTATATGAGTAATCAGCTTTACTATGATATATTTGCCTATTAGAAACATAAACTTATCACCTACTCTGTGTGTGTGTGTGTGTGTGTGTGTGTGTGTGTGCGTGTGTGTGTGTGTGTGTGTTATGAGACTAAACAGATTGGCAGGTTTACAGAGTAGCTGTAATGTGGTTAAGATTCAAATGGTAAGGCTAAGGCATTGTTTCTTTGTCTTCTTTCTTACAGGAATGCCTTGTAAAGAACAAGTCAGACACCTGACATTGAGGTACATGGATTTCTGAGAATTTAATAATCAATACACTTAAAGAAGTGTTTTTTTTTTTTTTACACTGTTGCGTTTCTTTAAAAGTTCCAGGACATACTAACATTTCTTCAGAGGCATGTTCATACCAACTTGCACATGAAAATTACCTTCCATGTCTTCTGAAACTTTGACAATGTTCTTCAATACATTGGTCTTCCCAATTGTAACCTAAAATACAGTAATGGAAAATGTATGATATATTATTGGAAATTAGGCAACATTTAAGTTACTATCTTCAGTGAACCTGATCTTTTCACCTCATTCTTCTTTATTCTCAATTGACTTTACAGAAAAGCAACAGTAACAAAGGAACATTTGTTTCCTCATTTTAAAAACTAAAAGAAAATTCACTGTCTTACCTATAGCAGTGAGGTTCCTGTAGGTCTCCTGCATCACATCTTTGTAGAGACTCTTCTGTGAAGGATCCAGCAAAGCCCATTCTTCTCGAGTGAAGTTCACATGTACATCATCATAGGTCAATGCATCCTGAAATATCCCATACATTAACAACAGAAACCATGATACAGATATCACTGTAAATGTATGCTTCTGGTGCTTCCCCCACTTATTTCTTGACCCAGATGTTCTAATGTAATTACCAAATCATCTTAGAAGAAAACTGAGTAATAAGGTTCACCTCTGTCATTTCTTTGCTCATTGAGTAGGACATAGCCTTGCAAAAGAAATGCTAATTAATGGAGAGAGAGAGAGAGAGAGAGAGAGAGAGAGAGAGAGAGAGAGGAGCAGTACTAAGCACACAGAGAAATTGTATGAACAATTACTAACTGCAAAAAATATCAAGTGAGCATATAGGCTCATGTCTTTAATCCAAGCACTGAGGAGGCAGAGGCAGGTATATCTGAGGTCTATCCAGGACAGCCAGAGGTACATATTTTTTTTTTTAAAGATTTATTTATTATATAGAAGTACACTGTAGCTGTCTTCAGACACCAGAAGAGGGCATCAGATCTCCTTACAGATGGTTATGAGCCACCATGTGGTTGCTGGGATTTGAACTCAGGACCTCTGGAAGAGCAGTCAGTGCTCTTAACTGCTGAGCCATCTCTCCAGCCCCCCAGAGGTACATATTAAGACCCTGTCTCCCTATGAAAAATCAATCAAACAAACAAAAAAGATAGAAAGGACTCAGAGGTTTTTTACTAGAGTTCCTACAAAGAATTACATTCAGTGCAGTTCAGTATTCTTCTTCCAGAATCATGAGGTGGCCCAGTTTAAACTGTAACAATAATGAGATCTTACTAAAAGGGAATGAATGTTTAAACAGATACAAACAGATAGCTCAAAATATTGGCAATGTAAATGTTGATCCTAAATAAGCAACATAGGACAGGAGCTGGCTCATCAGTGAAGAGCTCTTGCTGGTCTTAAAAATAATTGGCCTCAATTGCCAGTAGTTAGAATGGAGCTTCACAACTATTGATTACTCCAAGTTCAGGAATTCTGAAGCCATTTTCTGACTACTATGGGGATTAGGCATACATGATGTGCATATTTATTCATACAGGCAAAATATACATATTCATTAAAATAAATCAACACAAACGCAACAGGTAGGAAAAATGTCATATACCTGCAATCCAATGACTCAGAAAGCTCAGGCAATATAGCCAGGCAGTATGAATGTCATGAATACATGCCATCCTGAGAAACAGAATATGCTCTCTGTCAAATTTCAAAATTCATAACGTAGATGAAGATCAACACAGCAGCATACACTTGACATGTGCCAAAACCCACAGTCCAACCCATCAGACAATAATATAAAAACGAACAAACAAACAAGAAACAAACAAAGAGAAAGCTGGGCATGTTGGCCCACATTTAATCCTGGGATTCTGGAGCCAGAGGCAGGTGGACCATTTACATCTGAGGCTGCATGTTCTAAACAGCTACTTTCAGGACAGCCAGGGCTACATAGAGAAACTTTGTCCTCAAAAACAAAAAATTAAAATTATAAAAAACACCAGGCTTGCAAAATACCTTAGCAGGGAATAGCAATTGCTTCAACTGCATCTTATGTGATTTAGGGTTAGAGTCTAAAATGCTGAAGGCAAGACAACATAAGAAGGAAGCTGACTAATCAGGTACAACCAATACACAATACACAGACACAGACACAGACACAGACACAGACACAGACACAGACACACACACACACACACACACACACACACACACACACACACACCCAACACACAGCAAATGGGTTGAGTCTATAGACACCCAAATGTCATCCCCAATAACTAATCATCTGGAAAGGATCCTCCTACGAAAGCTTCTATTTAGAGAACTGAGTTGGCCAGAGCAAGGCTGACTCCTCCATGACAGGTTGTAAACTGACAGGTTGGGAAACTAGGCCTAAGTTTCTGTTTCACAAACTGGAAAAGTCCAAACAAGTCAATTATAGGAAAACCATCCCTCACAGGCAGCTAATCAGGAGCTTCCCATGACCCTAATAGCCTGCAGCCCATACATCTTCAAATGCCCCGAATCACTTCTGACACTCTTGATTGCCACATCTTGTAAAATCAGAAAGCAAGTTATATCTTTCCAACATACAAAGGCACAGAATACCCCTTCCCATTCCAGTAGAGAGGAATGTGTACATAGTAAGGGAAGATCGGACCAACGCAAGAAACCCAGCAGGATAAACACCAAATCCTGCATCTCTGTCTCAGATACAAGGAGCTTCAGTTTCAAAAGGCTTAGATGGCCATATCCCTGCAACTTCTCATACATCTCTCGGCTTTGTTACCTCCACTTGCTATATGCAGCTCTCCATGACAGGTGTCTCACAACTTAGGTATCTCTAAATCTTGTAGTCTCAAATGCAACTCAGACTTCATCCTCAGATTCATCCCATGCACTCTCACAGTGTCCTCCCTCACTGGGGATCTCACTCTGCCAAACATAGATGGCTGGAACAGTGCTGAACTGAAACCACGGGGGAAGAAGCCATAACCTTATTTTTCCATATTTCTTATTTCCAGAACTTGGGTGCCACGCTTGGACCAGTAGTAGCAGGTTTTATATGAAGTTCCTTCCTGGGTCTAGGAATGACTTTGCCAACTCCCCCTTCCATTAACTGAAGGCTTAGCAGGAGGGACTGTTTCCCTTAATTCACCTTCTTAGGCTTCCAATCCTGAGCAAAGACCTTCTCTTTAATGGTGATAATCTCTTTGAAAATTCATGCCTCTGTCTCAGCATTTGGCTGCCATGGGTAACTTCCGAGGGCTGCTTTTCTCTACAAACCACAGACTTTGCCTTTATTTCTGCTCAACTTGTTGTTGTTGGTTTTTTTTTTTTTTTTTTTTGTAGTCCAAAATGAGTTCCTAGTAATAATCATCTAACAGATTCAATATTTCACCTAAGAAATATAGCTAATTATTTTTTAATTCTGCCTTACTCAATTTCTCAGAGCATGGGCGGAATAAGAAAGATCTGGGGTCAAAATACCACATAAATGACTTCTAGCTAGATTTTTCATGGAGTCTATTTTCCACTGAAATCCTATGACCTCAACTTCTGACTGCATTACTTGCATGACTCCAGTCTTCCAGGTGCTACAACAGCCTACTAAGCTCTGAATACAGTTTCTATGCTGTTTGCCATCTCAAGCCCTGATATTTACCACTTTCCTCCAAAGGAGAACATTTCTAGTTTCTCTAGTTTCTGTCCAGCAACAAAATAACCTTTTTTTTTTGTTCTAACTTGCTACTCTCCTACTTTGATTCAACTCTCTAACCTAAAGCATCTCAGAAAATAAACAGGTTCACTTGTTTGGTCCAGTCACATGACAGCCATCAGTTTGGGAGCTTAGGATAGAAACTCAAGCTTCAAGAAAAGGCAAAAACCATGAACAAATATTGTTTCCTGCTTGGTCACTGTCTCATACTTAGCCAGCTCTCTTATCCAGCCCAGGCCCACTTGCTTAGGGATCCTGCCACCCTCAGTGTAGAGCATTCCCACATCAATCATCACAACACAATCTCTCACTGACAAAGCATCCAGACATTTTGATGAGGGCGTGCCCTCAAGTGAGAGCCCCTCAGATGATTGTAGGCTCTAAAATGTTCACAACTGAAGCTAACTAGGACAAAAAGGCAATAATATATCAGAAATTTTAAAAAACCTAAAATCAAATGTCTTAACGACATCAATCATTCACGTAGCAAAAACAAACAAACAAACCACACACACACACACACACACACACACACACACAAACCCCAAAATTGATGATTGCAACAACTGGAAAACACAGATTTGCCAAGAAATGAGGAGAGACAAGCCTTCAGAAGAGGACACTAAAACTGTTTCCCAAACTATCAAAACCTCAAGAAACTCATGACATAGTAAATTTTCAGAAGAGAAAATTGTAGGTGCAGGTCTTTCATTTTCCAGAGAAACAATATAATTAGATTATAATGAATAGAATCACACAACATAAATGATATCAAAAATAAAAGGAGTCAGAAAGACAGACAGAAAGTGTTTTAAACATGAACTACAAGAGTGTAATAACAATTTTAAGAAATTACAGGCCAATCCTCATCCTGTGTATTCTGTTTCTCATCTTTGCCAATAAATAAAAAAATTAATATATAAAGGAGATTAGAAGTGGCAAAATCCCAGTCAATTGGACATAGTGGCAGCCTAAGGAATGGGAAAACAGTTTTTTAAACAAATCCATATCTTATAGAGGCCTAATATATAAAATACATAAAGACCTCAAGAAAATACACTTTCTAAAGCAAAAAATTCAAGTAAAATATGGGGTGTAGGGGCTGGAGAGATGGCTCAGCGGTTAAGAGCACTGACTGCTCTTCCAGAGGTCCTGAGTTCAATTCCTAGCAACCACATTGTGGCTCACAACCATCTGTAATGGGATCTGATGCCCTCTTTTGGCGTGTCTGAAGACAGCTACAGTGTACTCACTCACATTAAATAAATACATCTTTTTAAAAAAAGGGGGAGGGTATAAATCTAAACAGAGAATTCTCAACAGAGGAATCTCAAAAAGCTGAGAAATACTTAAAGAAATCATTATTATCTCGGCAATCAAGGAAATGCAAATCAAAACTACTTTGAGAATCTATCTTGCACATGTCAGAAGGGCTAAGATCAATACAAGTGACAAGTCATGTTGGTAAGGATATGGAGAATGGGTAACAACTCTCCATGCTTGTAGGGTGCAAACTAATACTGCCACTACGGAAATGAGCATTTCCTCAGAGTCCTGGTGCCTCAGAATCCTGAGAATCCATCTATCTCAAATCACAGCTATAAAGCTCTTGGCATCTCTCTAAAAGGTGCTCCACCCTACCACAAGGCCATTTGCTCAACTATGTTCCTAGCATATTTATTCACACTTGCCAGAACCTAGAAACAACCTAAAAGTACCTCAACAAAGAATGGGTTGAAGGACCCTAGTTCTTACTGAAGCCTAAGAGCTATCAGGAGGCTTGGCCTGGTGGAAAGTAGGTAGGTTATGGGGACCCTAAGGGCTTTTGCCAGCTTTACATCAACTGCCTCTGGTTAAGATTAGGGCAAGACCCAGCTTCAGGCCTCGGGCCAAGGCTAGGACAAGTTCCATTCTCCACCCACAGTTCTTGGGAGAAGCAGGTACATTCTTGAAAATCCTGCAGAATGTACAGATAGTAGCCTGACCCTCTGGTCCCAGATAAGAGCTCAAAGGCATGCCATAAAAGTGTGAACTGTAAACCTGCTAATGTAACCTGTACCTCTGAAAGTATAAAAACTGCTTGTCACAGCCATTGGGGTCACCTTCCAGTCACTCACTAGGAGGGGCCGATTGAAGGTTGACCCTGACACACCCCATCCTCCGCCCCCAACACCCACACACACCTACAATTGGTCCTTCCTAAGATGTGCTGGGGCATGATGGTAACAAAGGTGTTTGAGTGGCCAACCAATGTTTGGTTTAACTTGAGGCCCTTGACATCAGAGGGAACCCCTGACTAACACTGACTGGATTTCTAGGAATCTTACAGAAACTTAAATGGCAAGCATAGAGACAGCATGGGTCTATGCCAGGTCCTCTGCTGATATGTTATGGCTGTTAGCTTGGTGTCTTTGAGGGACTACAAACAGTGGAAGCAGGTGTAACTCTGATTCTTTGGCTTGATCTTGAGATTTTTCCCATCAAGTTGCCTTGTCCACTATGAAGGTTTTCGCCTTGTCTTTTTCTATCTTGTTTTGTCTGTTAGGTCTGCTCCTTTTTGAAGAGGAAATGGGTGTGTGTGTGGGGGGGGGAGGGGTGGATCTTGGCGAAAGGATAAAAGTGGGGGGTAGTTAGGAGTGTAGGGTGGGGAAACAGTGGTCAGGATATATTATATGAGAATCTACCCTCATTTAAAAACTTAATTATGAAAGGAAAATTATACGAATTTAAGGTTTAAAAATATAAAATTAAAAGAGTGAGCCCCAAAAGCCACAAACTCAGGGCTAAGCCCTGCCACTGAAAAGAAAATTATACAAATTCTAGGTTTAGAAATATAAAATTAAAAGAGTTAGCCCCAAAAGCCACAAACTCAGGGCTAAGCCCTGCCGCCAGGAATAGCAGGCCATAAAGATAAAAAAAAGGAATGCAGGATCCAGCTCAGGCTATCGAGGACTGACCCATAAACCATCCAAAGACATCCCCCCCAGCTTACTCAGAGTCATACTTTAACCAGATGTCCTCCAGACCCTGATAAGCCCCTACTTGTGCTTTTCAGCCATTGTGTCCTGCAGAGAGCACTCCAAGAAACCGGACAGCCCAAGCCTAACCAGAGGTGTTTCAAATACAAATGCTCCATCAGTTTTGACAAAGGTTTAAAAATAATGAGGACCTGAAGACCCTACCCTTCTCCTGATTTAGTAGCTCTGTTCCAGGAACCAGGGGGCCATAAAACCTTCTGGCGTCCCCTTATCTCCTGGAGCCATAAAACAATCTTGTAACTTGTGGTACATTCCCCTTTGACATCCCCCATCCCCTGGTGCTCACAGCCTCTGCCTTTAAATACTCTTTTTCCCAGCCTCTCGGGGGGCTGACACCTCTGTCTCCTGCGCGGGATACGTGTCGGCCCGGAGATCTCTGTAATAGGTCTCCGTAATAAACCTCGCCTTTGCTTATTACATCCAAAATGGTCTCTCTGTGTCTGGGGTCCGCGATTTCCCAAGACTTGAGTAAGGGTCTCTCTGCGTGGGATTTTTCACCGCCAGGAATAGCAGGCCATAAAGATAAAGAAAAGGAATGCAGGAACCAGCTCAGGCTATCGAGGACTGACCCATAAACCATCCAAAGACATCCCCCCAGCTTACTCAGAGTCATACTTTAACCAGATGTCCTCCAGACCCTGATAAGCCCCTACTTGTGCTTTTCAGTCATTGTGTCCTGCAGAGAGCACTCCAAGAAACCGGCGGCCCAAGCCTAACCAGAGGTGTTTCAAATACAGATGCTTCATCAATTTTGACAAACTTTTAAAAATAATGAGGACCTAAAGACCCAGCCGTTCTCCTGATTTAGTAGCTCTGTTCCAGGAACCAGGGGGCCATAAAACCTTCTGGTGTCCCCTTATCTCCTGGAGCCATAAAACAATCCTGTAACATGCTGTGCATTCCCCTTTGACATCCCCCCATCCCCTGGTGCTCACAGCCTCTGCCTTTAAATGCTCTTTCTCCCAGCCTCTCGGGGTCAACACCTCTGTCTCCTGCATGGGATATGTGTAGGCCCGGAGATCTCTGTAATAGGTCTCCGTAATAAACCTCGCCTTTGCTTATTACATCCAAAATGGTCTCTCTGTGTCTGGGGTCCGCGATTTCCCAAGACTTGAGTAAGGGTCTCTCTTCGGGGATCTTTCAAATTCAATATTGCCTAAATGAAAATGCCTAAATGCAAGGAAGGGAAGCTATAGTGAACGAAGAAAAGCAAAATCGGAAAGATAGGGGCAGCAAGATTGTGATACATACAGTTCTGGTTCTATTTTTGTAGACAGTGACTATCACATAGGAATGTAAAAATGCCTTGAAGAGGGGGTTGGGGATTTAGCTCAGTGGTAGAGTGCTTGCCTAGCAAGTGCAAGGCCCTGGGTTCGGTCCCCAGGTCCCGAAAAAAAAAAAGAAAAAAAAAAGTAAAAAATGCCTTGAAGGCTTACTTCCTCCTTCTGATAATCTAGGCTAAGTCAAGGAAGCTTACAGCTTCTGTACAATCTAATCTAGGTCTAGAATGTCGGGGCGTAGGCCTGGTGGATTTAACAAAAGACACAGACTGGGGTCATTTGTGCAAAGAAAATGCCAAAGCTTTACTGAGGTTCACAGAATATTCTCCCCAAGTTCACTGGTTGGAGAATTCCTGAAAGCACAGTGGAAAAATAAGTTATGCCCTCAGGAGAAAAACTGGAACAAAAAACAGGAACTGGGTGTTACTGCCCAGGTGCCAAACAGAAAGATAAAAATATTCCTTAGTTAGGAACAAAAGCTTCCATGTATCAGCAAGGCTCAGCAGGGGGCAAACACTGAGGGGGCTCAGGAGGGTTGGGCACTTGAGTGTTTTGGGCATCTGAAACTTAACTGTTGAATAAAATCACCCTTCTTGTTCTTTTTGAACTCTGGCTGGTCAACTCTGCTCTTCTAGCTCAAACTCTTCATGCTAACCAATTCAAATTGAGTCTTTCACTTCTGACTGAATTGCTGTGCTTGGCCTCAAAGGAACTCTAGTAAATTGCTCTCTTCTCATTCTCTTGCTCATTTTCTCTTTTTCTGTCTTTAGCCTGCATGTCTCTGTAAAATTGTCCAGGTAAAACTGCCTCCTCCTCTTATCCTTTGTGCTGCTTCCTCTTATATTGCCTCTTTTCCCTCTTCTCTTGAGAGTTGGGCATATCCTATTCTGTCAGATCTTAACCTGATTCATCATTTTTTCAGCCACTCAATTATACATTACTTAGGAACATGAGTGCTTCCTTCTAAAACTATGTTTACCTTCATCATTTGAGAGCAAAGGTGTGTACTAAGGGCTGAGCCATACCAGTTAAAAACAGCTCACCTGCCCCCCACCCCTGCATCCAGTAAATTGGACAGTCTCTGGGTTCACAATGCGATCAAATACTCTGCAACACAGGAATTCATGACAAGCTTATCTTGGGCCCATTCTATATGTGAAATCAGAAGTTTTGTTCTCAGCAATGTGAAATATATATCATGCAGGAAACAAAAGCAGTCACTTTCTTGTGTTAGCTTTCACTAGTTTGGAATGTGGAATTACAATGCTTTTCATTTCATTCCAAAGGAATACTCATAATTGTTTTTTAAGAAAAACTGATGTTTGAATAACTATTCAAATAGAAATAAATGAGATGTTGCACAAAATCGCTACATTAACTATATTATGCATTAAGCCTAAATAAACCAATGTATAAAAATATTAAATGTTTAAACGCTTTCTCCAAAGCAAAAATGAAAGTGTTACATCTAAAATAAGTTACTGAAGGCAGAGAAAACAAAGAGCCGAGTCAGTTATCTAAGACTTTTATGTGTTTGTTCAACTGTAATTTATCGTTACTATTTAAATTCAAACAAAACAGTCAATCTGTTTCTTTTATCTTTTTTTTCTTTTCATTTTTTCGGAGCTGGGGACCGAACCCAGGGCCTTGCGCTTGCTAGGCAAGCGCTCTACCATTGAGCTAAATCCCCAACCCCGTCAATCTGTTTCTTAACCTCCTTTGTACTTCTTCATGCAGTATGACTCATTGGCAGAGGGCTCTCATGCCATCCAAATAAAGCCACTTTCTGCATTTTTATAGCATACTACAATAGCACATTTGCTTCTCATCTACAACAACTCTTGCTACAGAAAGCTTGATATTTCATTTCTCTTCTCCACATAATGTTCTAAATAAACATTAGGAAAAAAACGCTTTGAAGAAGATTGCTTCAGCTAGATTCTCTGCTTTCTGCCCTTTGTAGGAATTTGGGAGGAATTTGACCATGGACTAGGCCTTAGGCAGTAGGTTCAGGTAAGAATATTTACATTTGGGCTAGTACCAGTCCTTTTCTCTTGTCAAACTAATGAGCCCTTAGAAACAATGATCACAGGTCTTTGTGCCTTGTTTGTTCCTTGACCTAGAATTGACCTTATTATTTGCTTGTACTAAAAATGGTAGAAAAGCAGACTGGGAAAAATAAACCTGCTTCAGCCTCAGCACTCACTAGAATCACAGTATATATTGTCTAATTTTCTTTTTCCTTTCAATCCTCACTCCCTCCCTTGAGACCCTGTTGACTGACTGAGTTGACTTGGTTACCCTTCATTTTCGAGTGCTACCTACAATGTTGACAACATGGTTCAAGCTCCCATATCCATCTGATAATAAGAGTGCATTAAAGGTTAAAATTATATGGGAGAAAGAAGTGGGTTGATAATGCTTAAGCTATAATAACATGCTGTTTTATGACAATAAAGCACTGACTGTGAGAGTCTTTACAAGTGCATAATCCTTTACCCACTCCTTTAACCCAAGGTACCCTAGGTCGCCTAGAGGCACCTAGCTGGTCCTCAACAAATGAGCATTGATGTTATTTTCATATTTAGGCAAGTATGAATACAACTGCAAGAAACATGAGCATTCTGGTACTTTTTAAAACTAATTTCAAGTGCATGGAAACTATACTGAGAAGACTGCTGGGATCCATGGCAATTCTGTCATTTTTATGAGAACTTAGTGTTGGTATGAGGAACCGGCTTTATGGTTGCAGGTTGTCTCCAAACACAGAGAAGGCAGTGACGTCACCTAGAGGTGACAGGGACCTGTGCATCTGTTGTCATATATTTCCAGTGTCCTCCTAGCCCATCTCCTACCCTCACCTGCAAGAAGTTATGTCCCTACCCAAATAAAAAGCCAACCCTTCCTGACCGTCGCCCCTTCTTTCTCTTTTCCTCCTTTGTCTCCTCCCCTCCTTTGTGCATCCCCCATCCCCAGCACCAATGAAAGTCTCTCACGTGGAACCGTACTGGCCAGGTGTGGTCTGTCTGGGCACGAGCCTCGATTCCTATACAACACTCCATAGGATGGGGACTGCTTGGGTGTAGGTATTATGTACACATGTATCAGAATACACATGTTAAACATGCACAATTTTATATCAACTATAGGAACATAGTCTTAACTAGTTTTAGTAGGTATCAATGGAAAATCCCAACCTACTGCTATCAGAGTTTACTGCTAAGACACAAGCCTGTGTCACATCCAGATTCATTGCCCAGTTCTATACCATGCTTTATTTTCACTCTTTTTGTTTTCTCAATTAAGTCATACTTATAAAGATCTTGTCTACGTGACAATAAGGATGTATTCTGTGTCACTAAAGTCTACACTAAAGTCCTCTTTCTATGGCTTTGGACATTATTTCACATCAGTTTCAGTTTCACACACGTACTATATAGCTTGCTAAATGAATTATTATGTAGAATATCTTTTACCAACTTATATAACTGTAAACAACACCATTACAGTGATGTTAAAAAAGCAATGTTCGGTATGTTAAATTTGCAGCAAAAATTCAATACAATCTAAAGAAAACGTCTAATAATATATAACAGGACAGCTGATTTCAAAGCTATTTGCCATGTGAAAAAAACCTCAGAATCATCAACAGGATTATAAAGAAATAGTACACATTTTGGCACAGTGTAGATTCCATCTGTACTTAACAAAGTGCTACAGCGATCAAAAGGTTTAGCACATTTGTGAAAAAATGAGATGTAGAGAAAAAAAGGCAAGAACATAAGCCCCAAATTATAGTCAAGTTTTAATCAAAAGACCTAAGGAAACTCAGCCAGGAAAAATGTGAACTTGACCAATATTACCTACAATTGCATGTGTATTCAAATGGAAAAAAAACACAGACTTCCCAACTCCAACAAAAATAACTCAAACTGACCCCTAAACTGCTATATTTCTGACCCTCAGGTCACTACTGACCCCACGCTCTAGAGCTCTCTGTGTGGAGGTGGTAAGAAAGGAGGGTTATGGCTCTGTGGCTCCCAATGCCCCCATGTGATCTCACACAAACCCAGCCCCCTGAACCCACACACAAACGAAGGTTGAAGAATAACTTAATGTCTGCTTGCACATGATGCCATGTGGATTTTAGTAATGATGTAGAATCTGCCCTACCCACCTACACCCCACCCTGCACACCTGAGAAACCTCTGCATCTCAGAAACTCCTTTTGGACTCTGGAACTGAATTTCCCTGAATCACTCCATTCACTGTGACTGCTGATAGTGGAAAGGTAAAAGGATTTTAACCAAGTATTGCCAAAGGATGATTCTCATAACCTCATCCCTCCCAGTTTCAAAACTATTTGTAAAATTTATCACACAAAATAAATTTGCAATACAATCTTCAGAACTTCTAGAAACCGGATTTTCAGTTTTGAAATCTGTCTTCTGCACACCAAGAGCAATGCTTGTGTGCACACTGGGCAGTGATATTATAATCAACACACCTTATAACAAGATGCAGAGCCTCCTCCCCAGGGAATCCACACTCAGAGAGGCTCAGAGGCCAAGGTCCTCTGCCCAGGACACCACATGTACCAACAGCACCACAGTCTGGTTCACAGTCCATGTCAGTCCAGTCAGATTGGACACCGATAGCTTAGCCAACCTGTTGTTCCTGGTGGCTGCAAAATCTCCCTCACAGCTCTCTGATGAAGTACATCAGAGAACATGGAAAGAACCTGCAAGCTGCCTCCCACTGGTGCTCCTCCTGATTGCTAGGCTCCCCAGAGAATGGTAACAGCCCCTCTATTGGAGGATTAGAGATTGCATGACTCAGCACAGGCCTTCCCAGCTCTGCCCTTCCACCCCACCCTAGGGGCAGACAGAGCCCTAGTATGGTAAATTTGTATTTTATTAGAATCTTCTACTCTCCCAGGTGTGGAGAGCTCTTGGTACCACTTCTAGGAAAATGACAAGTATATTTGCCAGTGGGCTACGACAAGAAAGTAAGTTTAAAAAAAAAAAAATACAGCTGAGGGAGCCAACTTGCCTGAGACCCCAACATTGAGCTAATTAGGACAGACAAAGGACAGATGAAAGTTCATCAAATGGACAAGCTCAGTGGGAAAAAAAAAAAAACAAAAAAACAGTGTTCTAGGAAAGCTTACAGAAAGGCTGATACAAATCTGGTGGTCAGCTTTGCTTAGAAACCGCCTTGCCAAGTGGAGGCTCCTGACCTTTGTGGGGGAGTCAGCTTCCTACAGACCTAGGCCAACATCCCGCAGGTGTGAGCCAACTTCTTCATAGGCTAATACATCGAAGTCTCCCAGCCCCCTGAAGATTTCCTCCTCCCCCAGTCTTGCTATAGTATATGACCAGAGCAAGAATAAAATTGTCAGCTTGATCAGACGCTTGTATTAGAGTTCTTCTTCAAGTCTCTTGTCCCCCATTCTCCTCTTGGTACCCCCCTGGACCCTGACTGACTGTCCTGTTGGATGGGACAGAGTAATGTGTTCCTCGTATCTTGGTCATCTTGATAAACCCAATACAGTGACCTCGGGAACTTTGTTTACACGTTTTTTCTTCCTTGGTTGTCCCATCCTGCAACAGGATAGTTGGCTCACTCCTGTGGGATGTTGGCCTAGGTCTGTAGAAAGTTGGGCCCTAGTAGAAGGTCACTATCTGTGGGTCTGGAGGAAACTGGCTCTCAGCAAAATGTCACAGCCCTGGGTCTGTAGGGGTCTATAGTAAGCTGGTTCCTTTGCAAAGGTCTGTATGGAGCTAGCTCCCAAGAAAATGTCAGGAGCCTCCACTTGGCAAACCTGTTGGAACACCAGATTTGTGTCAGTGTTCCTGGCAAGCCTTGTTACTGAGCAATGCTGACCCCCAGATTGGTATCCGCACTTTAGCTAGAACCTTAGGTTTTCTCCACTGAGCTTGTCCTTTAGGTGAGCTTTCCTATGTTCTTTGTCTGTCCTAATTAGCTCAATGTTGGGGTCTCAGGCAAGTCGGCTCCCCACACTTGGCTACTTTGTTTGTGCCTTACAACTGACCCTATTCCTTGTATGTACCCAGGCACTCAAAGTGGGTCAGGGGCTGTAGGCAAATTTATCAGCCTGCTGAGGCATGGAATGATTGGAGGGGCTGAAAGTTCTATCAACCTTGGTGGAAGGAACAGGGAGGTGCCTCTGGATAAGAACTGATATTCTGTGCATATTTTGGAGAATTGTTTGTTAACTTGTAGCTTTGCTTTCTATGGCACTGTGGGGCATAAAAATTAGGAAAAACAAACTCGAGGCAGCTGTATTAACCAGCAGTCCCCCCAAATTTTCCCTCCCCGCAGCAGAGAGTGTTCGACTCATGCTGCTGGGTCGAGTACAAGGAACTAGATTCAAGGATCTTTTTCTCCTCCATCCTTGTTTCTCTCCTATCTGGTGTTAGGGGGTGAAAAGAGGGTTGGGGGAGGGGGCTGAGGAGGGGGATTAAAAGTGGGGAAAAAGAAACCACAAAGTATCAAAGACCAGCAAAGATCCAGTTAGCTGGGTCTAAAATGCTAAAAGAGAATCTAGCCTAGGTAGATTTACAGTCCAAGTATGCTGTCACCCTTAAGTTTGTTTTAGGTTCAGGTTCCAGGTTAAGTTTTGAACAATTTAAATATAAACTGGAGGCTACAAGTCTGGCCACTTAGATAGGACATTTACACAGCAAACATTCCCGGGATGTTTCTTAAGTACACCAGTGCCCTAAAACAGTAGGTTAGTGACAGTGTCCTAAGTGGTAGGTCTCAGATGAAGAAAAACATAGGAAAAGGAGAAGCTAGAAAGCATAAAACCTGGGGTGGGGGGGTCATGGGTCTTAAGGTAAGTAAGCTTAAGAAGAATGTCACCTGTATATGGTTTATGTGAGGGAAATGGAAAGAAATGGGAGACATCTATAAAGTCAGCAGAAAGATTAAACTACAAAGTTAGCAGAAACATCATATGATGGGACACACTCAGGAAAAGTCTAATCAAACTGCTGCACAAGGAACTCAGTGTATTTCAAAAATATTCCTTACCAAGCCTATAGTGGCCTTGGGACCCATAACCCATAAGGTGGGAAGACTTGTATTCTCAGAATCTCAAGCAACCCCTCCCAAATGCCCTGGCCCCAAGCATATTCCTGGTTTTAGGGGAGCTGTTTTATCTCTATACCCAGGGCTCCAGGGAAAGCTCCCAAAGACTAGGCCCTAGATGGTTACTGGCTCTGCCAAGCATGTCCCTGAGTCTCATAGGAGTTCAAACATGGGGACCTCAGGAAAAGGAGGGAAAGCTTAGCTTGATCAGGCCAGCACTCAATACAACAGTGTTTGTTGTTGTTTTACCTTTTCTAATGGTTGTCACCGGGTGTCATCTTGACCATGTGGCAGAACTATGCTTTTCTCAAGAAGAAAACTAAACCTTTATGGCACACCAGGCCTTACAGTTGACTGTGATCCTGTAATGCCCCACTGATCAGCTTGTTAGAGGCCTGCTCTTTGATATGGAGATGGGCCTAGTGGCTGGTTGCAAATCAGGGTCTGGTGCCATATTTCTGGACAATCCTGGTGAACAAACTTGTGTATCCTAGCATCCTAATCTCTAACAGGCCTGGTTAGCTTACTACTTACACGTGGGGTGTTTTGCAGGCAGTCCTCTCTCAGCTAAATTCTACTTGGTGTGCCTTGCTATCTCCTAACCTTTAGCAAATCCTTTACATCATCAATTCTACTCTTACATTACAGCTTGATATTGGATTGCTACCCAGCACATGAGATGCCTTCCACAACCTCCACAAAATAACTCCAAATGGATCTTACACCTTAATGTTAAATGCTAAGAACAGAACTTGTAGAAACTAGGCTTCTGAGTTTGGGATAACGCCAAGGATCTTTCCATACACAAGCCAAATGCTCTGCACAATTGCAGCCCCTACGGGGAATTTATTCAGAAACTGCCGCTGGGTCCAGTGAGTGGCTAAGACCTCACTGGTAACCGCCTATTCCTACTCAGCCCCAGGAAAGACCCACCACACCAGCTCCCACTGCTCATCCCCTGCCTTCCGCCCGCCCGCCCCGCCCCCCGCCCCTTTGTGGGCAGTGACCCTGTGCTCACCATGTCGCAACTTCGGAGCTTGCCTGAACATGCCTCACAGAATCCTAACACAGGACACAGAACACAGCAGCCAGGACCATTTAAGAAGGCTTAGCTACTACGCGCATACTACACCAAGGCACCCGGAAAAGCCCGCCTTCTCTTCTGACTGGCAGGTCCAGTGCAGACTCTGATTGGCCAGTTGTCTTGAGTGACTTGAGCACCTCCCTAAGGGTTAGAGTGAGCTGAAGGTACAGTGAGGATTCACAGTTCCAGACCCAAGCATCAAGCCCAGGGCCAGACCTTTTCCAGATCTAAAGGGATTTGCATATCAGTAGCACTTGTGCCTGTCCTCCAATAGCGTGCTCATCTGTCTCCCCGCCCAGCCCTAGGAAGGACCCACCTCGCCAACTACCACTGCCCAGCCGCTTGCTCCTCCCTTTAGTGGGCGGTGACCCTGTGCTCACCCGGTCCTCACTTCAACCTGCACTCAGCTCACAACATTCAGTAGTCTCTTTCCCTTCCGCCTCCTGGAATCAAAGTATACAGCTTGCATAACCCCTGGTACTCAACTTGCAGTGGGGTTATTAATCTGTCCCACAAGTGGAAGGGTGCCCAAGATATTAACAATTAAAGGGAGATTTGAGAAAACAAGAGTTTTGCTTTGTGGCTGTTGGGATTCAGACCTGACAATCAGCTGACCTTCATATATTTAACACACCAAAGCTGTCTGGGCCTCCAGGTTCTCCCAGCACTCCTCAGTCCCCACCTGCAACAGGGCGTGTCTGGCATACCCCACCTTGTACCTTGAACTTTACAGCACGGGGGCCGAGTTTTCCCTTCCCCAGAGCTCTTCCTATATAATCCAGAAATTTTGTACTCTGTCTTTCTGTTTCTCCAACTCTCCCTCCCCCTCCCCTTTCCATCCTTCCCTCTGTTCCCTCCACCTTCCCTCTCACCACCCCCCATTACTTCATTTTTCTCTCCCTGCTTGCCTTGCTCGCTCTTTCTCTCTTTCTCCCCACCCTTTGTTATCCTTACTCCCCATATCGACTTTTCTGACCTCTTTGGGACTAGTGAACTCTATCCTTGGGAACAGTGAGCCCACTAGAGAATTGCCCCCAATAAACCTGCAAACACTCTAATTTGGCTTGGGTTGAATCCTTCGTGCTGGGCTTAGGTAAACTGCAGCTAGTTTTCACTGGTAGGTACTGGAACCCTGGGAGACAAACCTTGAGGAACACTAGTGTTAGCCAGCACATCCTCTTCAGTGGGAAGATAAGCACACATTCACACACAGAACTAATGTGACATATATAGGGGTAGGGAAACCTATATATGAACATAGCCAGATTCCTTCAGTAAAATCCCAGGGCTTATTTTCTTGAAGGAAGTCATTGCTTTGGAAATGACTTCCTGTTCTCTCCCTGCCTGCAACAGGGGGTGGGTGGGTGGGGAATCTTTCTCAGTTCTTCTGTCTTGTCTTACATGATGGCTATTCCTTGTATTCAAACTGACTACATGTGGAATTAACTGAAACTGAAAGAGTTTAGGTACTGTGGGGGGGGGGGATTACTCTTAATTATAGCTTTTGAAACGTGAAAACCCTTCTTTAATCTAGATTTTTTGAGTTGTTAAGATCCACCTTTTCTCTAGGCCAAAGCTTCGGGTGGCAGCTTACATATATAAAGAACACTGAAGATGGTAGCTCATTCTCTTTGTCTACTTACGTTACCTCGGGCTAGCAAGTTCTTTCTTGCCTTTTCTTCTTTCTCTCTTTTCTTTTCTTTTTCTGGCATTAAAAAGGCTACTTCTTTGAAACTCTGGTATATAGAGAAGACAGACAGACATCCAGCCACATAGACTTAAGCACATTGGATTCTTCAACTTTCCATTGGAAGACAGCCACTGTTAGTGAGACATTCTAGTAAATCCGCTTTTAACATGCATACAGAGATTCATTCTATCAGTTCTGTTCATTAACAGAATCTTTGGTAATATAGCCGTGTGTGCATGTGTGGTTTTTGTTTTGTTTTTCCACTTTTCCATTGAGGAAGATGTCCCAGCTAACAACTGTGCTCCACAGTGTTTGTCCTGTTTCCTGCTTTTCTCCCAGGCTTGTCTCAGACCTACCAGGTGAGAAGTAGCTGCAGTTTACCTGAACCCAGATGAAGTCACAAGGCTCAGGGAAATTGCAATGCCAGAGTAGATAGGTTGGGTAAAACCTAATCCTCCACAATGGGAAGGCCCAGAAGATATGGCCTTCACGAATCCTATAAGATGCAATCTGGTGAGAGGGGCACCAACCATTTGAAAAGTGTTGTTCTTGCCCTTTTCTGTGTGCCAGACCTTAGGGTTGTAGATGTTGCCGAATTAGATGAATTAAATTCAATGCTGCCACCTGGCCATAAGGTAACAAGGGCCAGGTGGCAGCATTGAATCACCAGAGACAAGGTGATCGTAGTTATTATAATAGACAGAGTAGACAAACAACGTTTATAATGACATAGCCTGTAATGATCAGCACAGGAGAGGAGAAATGTACAATGGCATAACTCGTTCGGACCTTTGGTAGTGCCTAATCAGACATGGTGTTTTAAGACCTGAAATAGATAAGAAGCTTACTGCATATCTGTTTTATCTCTATAAGCAGACAAATTCTCAAACAAATGAAATGAAAGAGAGGCTACATTGGATCCTGGCAAAAGGCAATCTTGGCCAGTGAATCAATTTCCAGACTTGAGTCGGTTTGCAGACCCAGAACCCCTTTAATGAAGGGGTGGCCAGGTTCCCCAGAGGAAGGATCTTGATAAGACACCTAAAATTTTGCTATTAGCCTCTTTCCAGTTCTTCTCCAGCGAGACCTACAGCCTTTTACAAGGGTAACTGTACACTGGGGAAAGGAAATAATCAGGCTTTCTGGGGTCTATCGGATACTGGTTCTGATCCCAGCAGATCCCAAAAAATACTGTGGCCCTCCAGTTAAAGTAGGGGCTTATGGAGGACAGGGGTTTAATTGAGGTTTGACTGATGCTCAACTCACAGTAGGTCCAATAGGTCCCTGACACATCCTGTGGTCATATCCCCTGTTCCAGAATGTATAATTGGGATAGATATACTTAGAAGTTGGCATTCAAACTCACAGACCATATGAAGTTCAAGAAGAAGAAAGACCAAAATGTGGATGCTTCAGTCTTCTTTGAAGGGGGAACAAAGTACTCACAAGAGGAAATACAGGGACAAAGAGTAGAGCAGGGACTGAAGGAAAGGTCATCCAGAGACTGTCCTACCAGGGGATCCATCCCATATTCAGCCACCAAACCAAGTCACTATTGTTGTTGCCAAGAAGTGCTTGCTGACAAGAGCCTGATATGGATGTCTCTGAGAGGCTCTGCTAAAGCCCTACTGATACATATGAGGATGTCTGCAGCTAACCATTGGACTGATCATGCAGACCCCATTGGAGGAGTTAGAGAAAAGACTGAAGGTGCTGAAGGGGTTTGCAACCCCATAGGAAGGACAACAATATTGACAAACCAGACCTCAGAGTTCTCAGGCACTAAACCACCAACCAAAGAGTACACAAGGAGGGACCCATGGTTCCAGCCACACATATGTAGCAGAGGATTGCATTGTCTGGCATCAATAGGAGGAGAAGCACATTTAGTGGGTGTATTTACATTCTGGACACAGCACATTCCTCACTTGGGTGTGTTACTCAGGCACATTTACCAAGTGACTAGGAAAGCCAACGGCCTTTTATGGGGCCTGGAACAGAAAGCTCTTCAACAGGTCCAGGCTGCCCTACTACTTGGACCATATGATCCAGCAAACCATATGATACTCGAGGTTTTTGTGGCAGATAGAGTTGCCGTTTGGAACCTCTGGCTGGCCTCTGTAGATGGATCACAGAAGATACCTTTGGTATTTTGGAGCAAAGCTATACCATCATCCGCAGACAACAGCTCTGGGCCTGCTGTTAGGTCTTAGTAAAAACTGAACATTTCGCAATGGGACACCAAGTTACCATGTGACCTGAACTGCCCATCATGAGCTGGGTGTTATCAGACTCTCCAAGTGAGAAAGTAGGACATGGACAGCAGCGGTCTGGTATCAAATAGAAGTGGTGTATATGTGATTGGGCCTGAGCAGTTCTTTAAGGCACAAGCAAATTACATGAAGAAGTTGCCCAAATGCCTATGGTTTCTACTCTTGTTACAATGCCATCTGCTGCTAAGCATGCACTTATAGCCTTATGGGGGTGTGCTCTATGATTGGCTGACTGAAGAAGACTAGGACCTGGTTTACTGCCGCCTCTGCATGTTATGCAGGCACCATCCGGAAGTGGACAACTGCAGAATTACAACCCCTTTCCGGGACAACCCTGAAAGATACAGGTGAAGGAAGATCTTCACAATGGGCAGAACTTCGGGCAGTACACCTGGTATTACAGTTTGTGCGAAAGAAGAAATGGCCAGATGTACATGATTGTTCACTGACACATGGGCTGTAGCCAATGGTTTGGCTGGATGGTCAGGGACTTGGAAAGATCACATTTGGAAAATTGGTGAGAAAGACATCTGGAGAAGTATGTGGATGGATCTCTCCAAATGGGCAAAGATATTTGTGTGCCATGTAAATGCTCACCAGAGGGTGATTTCAGCTGAGGAGGAATTCAATAATCAACTAGATAAGATGACATGTTCTGTGGACAGTCAGACTCTTTTACCTGCCAATCCTCTCATTGGTCAATGGGGACAGGAACCAAGTGGCCATGGTGGCCAAGATGGAGGTTATGCTTGGACTCAACAACACGGACTTCCATTCACCAAGGCTGACCTGGCTGCAGCTGCAGCTGAATGCCAGATCTGCCAACAGCAGAGACCAACACTGAGCCCCAGATATAACACCATTCCTCAAGGTGACCAGCCATCAACCTGGTGGCTGGTTGACTACACTGGACCACTTCCTCCATGGAAAGGACAATGTTTTCTTCTTACTGGAGTAGATACTTATTCTGGCTATGAATTTGTCTTTCCTGCACATAATGCTTCTGCCAAAACCAGCATCCATGGACTTATAGAATGGCTTATTTAGTGGCATGGTATTCCACACGGTATTGCTTTTGACCAAGGAAATCATTTCAAGGCACTGGTGTACTTATAAAGTAATTCTCGGAAAGTATTTGCTGTGTAAATGTCTGTCTAAGTGGCTACACTTGTGGTCCCTAGTCCATATTTAAATTGTTCAAAACTTAACCTGGGGCCTGAACCTAAAAGAGACTTAAGGGTGACAGCATAGGAGGAAAATAAAATCTACTCTCAGCCAGCTCTTATTTGAGTATTAGCCAGAGCTGAATGTATGCTGTCATTAAAGAGATTTCTCTTAATCTTTCAATAGTGTGTGCAGTGATTTAAAAGATCTTACCAAATGTTTTATAGTCATAGATTTCCTTCTCTATCAGTTCTTTCAGGACTTCAAAGACTACTGAGATATGCAAAGGCTTTAACAGACTGATCATACACTAAAGGTTTTACTCCTGTGTGAAGATCCTAGGAAACTTTACCACATTGACTGTGTTTATGGAATTTCTCTGCAGTTTGACTTTTTCTCCTATTTTGTAAGACTACTGCTACATGCAAAGGCTTTACTACATTGTTGACATTTATATATTGTCTCTCTGGATGTATTAGTTTATGTATTTGTAGATAATTGTGCTGTGAGAAGTGCTGGAGTCCATCTCTGGTGGGGTTCTGGAACCTGAGGATAGATGTATGGTCTTGGCAAAAGTGAAGACTCTTGACTGCCTGTTGGTTGACTTTCAACCAAGTGGCACTGAATAGCTCAACCCACTTTTCTTTATACAGTCACAAGCCTGTTCCCATGAGCAGTGATATCATTGGTTGTTCTGCTTAAATGAAATCATAACATCAGCATCATAAAAGCCCCATCACTGTAAAAGCCCCCAGTAGTTTTTCTTCCCCCTTCCCATCTCCTGCTAGGTGAATTAGTTCCTAACCTCATTTTGCACTACAAAGCACAATTAAAGCAAGCCAAAAATAAATATCCAGCCAGAAATATCCTGTGGACATGAGCACAAACCCAGCTGGTAGCTGGTTATTGAGCTATGCAAGGTGAAACACATTAAACAGTTGTGAGTATAAGTCCATTCATCAAATAGCATCCCTTTGTCATAATACTTTCTTAATTGCACATAGAGATGTGCTCATTGTACCAAGCAATGTTTCCTAATAAGCACCTATCAATTTGATACCTTCTTTCTAAGAACCTTTTTTAAGTTTCTATTGATCAGCCACAGCTTCCCCATTTTAAGTCTCTGTGTATCAGGCATAGCGTCCTCAGAACACTTATGCAAGCAGGAACCACTGCTCTCTACAACTGCCGCAGGCTTACTCAGTGTGACTGTAGCTATTTTTCTAGGACATGATTACGTGCCCCCAAATACTCAGGATTAATGGTCGCATCTGGAGGACCAATAGAGGCAAAGAAAAGAGACGAAGCCTTTACTCCTTGAAAGAGTATTGAGAAAAACACAGAATCACTCATAGAATTTTCAGCCTACATGAACCCAGCCTCGCCCATGATTGAAAGGTGAAAACAAACATTTTTGAGTATTAATAACATAGCAAAAGCAAGGAGAGCTTGTAGCACACACGATCTAGATGATAAGCACAGAGGCTACTGAATTCACCCCAGGTCTTTGTTAAGTGGGAAGAGATTACCATGGGCTTTGCCACAGGAGAATCCTATCAGTGAAACACTCATACTCTGGTCCCTGCATGGCCCCTGCCAGAAAAGGCTTTATCACACTGCTTATATTCATAGTGTTTCTCTCCAGGATGTGTTCTTTCATGTATTTGTAGAGAACTATGATATACAAATTTTGGGAACAAGCGAAAGAAACGTGTTTTAAGTACAGCCTTTTTGTTGCTGGACTCTATTTAATCATGGAATGAAACTATGTTAAAGTTCCTAGGTTCTAGGGGAGCTGGAGAATTACCAATAGCTGAACAGCTTCTGTCATTCATCTTTTCTTTCATAAAACATGACTATTCCTAATGGCAAAAGAACAAATGGATATGATTGGTTAGATGGTAACACCTATATTCTATATCCATTGACACTGTACAGTCACATAAAGAAAGCCCCTATCCCTAAATGCAGAGTGTTGGAAAAATGTATCTGTCACTTGTCACAGATGTTTGTGGTTTTCAAAATTAAAACCTTATTAACATGGGTTGCAGGTGAGCTCCTGAGTATATTCCACAGTCCTGATTGATCAGATTGATTACAATAAATTCTTGTCATCTGCATTGACTTGGTATTGGAGTTGTATTGGTTCTAAGTGGACTCATAAGACACAGGCTGTACCACATTGCTTACATGTGTAGAATCTCTCCAGTATGAATATTTTTATGATGATGAAGACTATATAAATGTGCAAAGTCTTCACCATATTAAATACATTCATGAGGTTTCTCTGCAGTATGAATTCTTTTATGCCTTTGAAGATGACTTTGACGTACAAAGGCTTTACCACATTGGTTACATTCATAGGGTTTCTCTCCAGTGTGTGTCCTTTTATGCATTTGGAGACTATTGTGATATGAGAAGGCTTTATCACATTGATTACATTTGTAGGGTTTCTCTCCAGTATGTATTCTTTTATGTATTCGGAGATGATTATGACATACAAAGGCTTTACCACACTGGTTACATTCATAGGGTTTCTCTCCAGTGTGTGTTTTTTTATGTATTCGGAGATGACTGTAATGTGCAAAGGTTTGACCACATTGATTACATTTATAGGGTTTCTCTCCAGTATGAATTTTTTCATTCCTTTGAGGGTGACTCTGATATGCAAAGGCTTTACGACATGGAGTATATTCAAAGGTTTTCTCTCCAGTATGACTTCTTTTATGCCTGCAAAGATAATTGGCACATGTGAAAGCTTTACTACATTCATTACACTGATGAATCTTTTTATCTGTATGAATTAATTTTACAATTTAGTTTAATGGTAAGGAGGAATCAGATCTTAATGTTTTATCACTTTGTTTACATTCATGGTTCCCCCCCTTTGGGTTGTTTTGTGTCTTTGAAGATACCTGTGATGGTAAAAGCATTTATTACATAGCTTACATTTATAGCATCCTTTTTCTATGAAGTCTATCACATATTTGAAAACAGGAAAAACTCAGAGCTTTACCACACTAATTGCATTCATATATTTTCCTTTAGTATGAACCATACTACATTTGGAAAGTGGACCAGTGCAAATAGAATAATTTCCAGATTCCTAGTACCCACAGGGATTTTCTGCAGTGTGAATTTATGGGTGAATTCCCAATGAAGTTGGAAAACTAACCAAATGTAAACTTGTATCATACTCAGAAAGTCTACTAAAAGTGGGGAGGCTACTATATATCTTCTAATTTTTCTGGGAGAGAAAGAGAGGTACTTTGTTTCTTTCAATATCCCTATACTCATATGGCTTGAATCCATTGTGACATAAGATATACCTGTTTAAAAAAAGAGTAACAAATAAAATAACAAATGGGAAAACATATTGCGTTCAGACTATGTTCCTCATAGACATGTGGTATAGGGATTAAGGTTTCTCGACATCAACATTCTTGATTCTCATAAACTGCCCCTCTCACTAAGCTTAGCAATGTTACTACAAGTATATGAGGAACCCTAGGTTTGACAATGGACTATTGGGAAAGTATAAGATTTGGAAATATATTTATCACCTACTCAGTGTAACCAACCTTTTGCGATCTGAGTGGTATGAGACTAAACAAATTGGCAGTTCTTCAGCATAGCTCTAATGGGACTATGATACAAAAGGTGATATCAGTTAAGATACTGTTTCTTTCTTAAAAGAATGCCTTGGAAACGAAAATCAGATACCTGATATTGAGGTACATGGTTTTGTGAGAACTTAATAATCACTGATATACTTAAAACAGTACTTTTTTACACTGTTGCTTTTCTTTTAAACTTCCACAACACATTAAAATTTCTTCAGAGGCATATTCATATCAACTTGCACATGAAAATTACCTTCCATGTCTTCTGGGACTTTGACAATGTTCTTCAATAGCATGATCTTCCCAATTGTAACCTAAAATATAGTACCAGAAAAATGCATGATATATTATTAGAAATTAGGCAAAATTTAAGTTACTATCTTCACTGAGCCTTAGAACAATGTCTAACTTACTCACTTTATTCTTCATTCTCAATTGATATTACAGAAAAACATCAATACCAAAGAAACAGTAGTGCCCTCATTTTAAAGAGTGAAAGAAAATTCACTGTCTTACCTATAGCAGTGAGGTTCCTGTAGGTCTCCAACATCACATCTTTGTAGAGACTCTTCTGAAAAGGATCCAGCAAAGCCCACTCTTCCTGAGTGAAGTTCACGTGCACATCCTCATAGGTCATTGCATTCTAAAATATCTCATCCAAGTGTACAAGAGAAAGCATGATACTGACAACACAATAAATGTATACTTCAATAACAATATAGTCAATTTACTTCTGATGTATCCCCCCCTTATTTCCTAAGCAGAAGTCTTATATAATTCCCAGGTCATTTTAGAAGAAAACTAAATGGGGTTGGGGATTTAGCTCAGTTGTAGAGCGCTTGCCTAGCAATCACAAGGCCCTGGGTTCGGTCCCCAGGTCCGAAAAAAAGAAGAAAAAAAAAAAAAGAAGAAGAAGAAAACTAAATGAGGTTCATCTCTGTCATTTCCTTGCTCTTTGAGTAGGATGTAGCCTTGCAAAAGAAATGCCAATTAATACATACACACACACACACACACACACACACACACACACACACACACACACACACACACAGAGGGGGGGGGGCAAGCAGATCAACAGTACTAGGTACACATTAGGGAAATTGTATGAACAAATACTAATTGCAAAAAATGATGGGTAATCTGGGTGTATTGGCTCATGACTTTAATTCCAACACTCAGGAGGCAGAAGCAGGTGTATCTCATTGATTTGGATGCCAGCATGGTCTGTGCAATGACTCAGCAGTCGTGGATTGGTGCACTGTGACCCATCCCACAATACCACCTGCCTCCTAAGAGGTCTTCTCTAACCTGAGACACACACATAGGAAATCCCCCAACCTCCACCTGCTGGAACCCTAGGAAGCCCACTAGTCATGGGCTATGCCCTGCCCTGTGGGAGCTCCATCCACCTTCTGGTCAGCACCTATACCTGAAGTGAGGATTGGTGCACTATACTGCACCCCACTGTATGGCTCTGCCTGCCTCCCAGAAGGCCTGCTCAGACCCTGGATACACAGCTCTACCTACCTCCCAGGAGGCCTGCTCCAACCCAGATAACCAGACCAGTCAACACCAGTGAAAACCAGATGGCTAAAAGCAAGCACAATTAATTAAGAGAAGCCAATGTAATATGGCACCATCAGAACCCAGCACTCTATTACAGTAAGCCCTGGATACCCTAACACACCTGAAGAGCAAGACTATAACTTTAAACCCCATCTCATAAAGATGATAGAGGCCTTTAAAGAAAATAAATAATTCCTTTAAAGTAATGCAGGAAAACATAATCAAACAGGTAGAAGCACTTAAAGAGGAAACAAATAAATACCATTATATACAAAAAATACAACCAAACAGGCAAAGGATATGAATAAAATGGTCTATGATCTAAAAATGAAAATGTAAGCAATAAACAAAATGCAAATAGAGGCAACCCTGGAGATGGAAAACCTAGGAAAGAATACAGGAACTACAGATGCAGCCATCACCAAAAGAATACAAGACATGGAAGAGAGAATCTCATGCATAGAAGATACCATAGAAGAAATTGATGCATCAGTTACAATAAATGCCAAATGTAAAAAATTCCTAACTCAAAACATCTAGGAAATTTGGGACACTATGAAAAGATCAAGCCTAAGAATAATAGGAATAGAAGAGGGCGAGGATTCCCAGTACAATGGGCCAGAAAACATCTTCAACAAGATCATAGAAGAAAACTTCCCTAACCTAAAGAGATGCCTGACTTAAAGAGAAGCTTACAGAACACCAAATAGATTAGACTAGAAAAGAAAATCCTTCCACCACATAATAATTAAAACACTTAATGTACAGAGCAAAGAATGAATATTAAAAGCTGCAAGGGACAAAGACCAAGTAACACACAAAGGCAGACCGATCATAATTATACATGACTTCTAAACAAAGACTCTAAAAGCCAGGAAATCCTGGAGAGATGTCTCGCAGACCCTAAGATACCACAGATGCAAGCCTACTATAACCATCAAAACTTTCAATCTCAATAGATGGAGAAACAAAGATATTCTCTGACAAAACCAAATTTAAGCAGTATCTTTCTACTAATCCAGCCCTACAGAGGATACAAGAAGGAGAACACCAACACAAGGAGGGTAACTATATCCAACAAAACACAAGAAATTAATCATCTCACAGCAAAACCAAAACATACAAACTTACATACAAAACCAAAACATACAAACTTACATACCACCTCCAATATCAAAATAATAGGAACTAAGAAACATTGGTTATTAATGTGTCAATATCAATGTACACAATTCCTCAATAAAAAGACACAGGCTAACAGACTGGATTCATAAACAGGATCCATCATTCTGTTGCATGCAAGAAACACACTTGAACAACAAGTTAGACACTACTTCAGTGTAAAGAGCTGGAGAAAGGTTCTTCCAAGCAAACAGACCCAGGAATCAAACTGGAATAGCTATTCTAATATCTAATAGACCTTCAACCAAAAGTTATCAAAAGAAATGGGGAAGGACACTTCATACTCATGAAAGGAAAAATCCACCAAGATGATATCTTAATTCTGAACATCCATGACACAAATGCAAGAACACCCATATTCGTAAAGAATTATTATTATTAAAGCTCAGAACACATAGTGAACCACACACAATAATAGTGGAGGACTTCAACACCCCATTTTCACCAATGAACAGGTCATCAAAACAGAAACTAAACAGAAAGAATTATGTTATGAACCACATCGATTTAACAAATATCAACAGAATCCTTCATCCCAAAACAAAAGAATATGCCTTATTCTCAGCATATCACAGAACCCTCTCCATATAGTGAAGCCTCAACAGATCCAAGAACATTGAAATAACCCCATGCATTCTATCAGATCACCATGGTTTAAGGCTGGACTTCAACAACAGAAACAACAGAAAGCCCACATAGCCATAGAAAATGAATAACTCTTTACTCAATGATTAATTAGTCAGGGAAGAAATAAAGAAATTAAAGACTTTCTAGAATACAATGAAAATGAAGGCAGAACATACTGAAACTTCTTGGACATGATGAAAGCAACACTAAGAGGAAAACTTCATACCACTAAGTCTCTTTATAAAGAAATTGAAGAGATCTCATACTAGAAATGTAACAGCACACCTGAACGAAAAGAAGCAAACAAACCCAAGAGGAGTACACAGCAGGAAATAATCAAACTCAGGCTGAAAACAATCAACTAGAATCAAAGAAAACAATACAAAGAATCAGCAACATGAAGAGCTGGTTCTTTGAGAAAAATCAATTAGGTAGACAAACCCTGACCTAAACTAACTAAAAGACATAGAGACAGTATTCAAATTAATGAAATCAGAACTAAAAAAGGAGGCATCACAGCAGAAACTGAAGAAATTAAAAAATTCATTAGGTCATACTTCAAAAGTCCGTATTGTACAAAACTGGAAAATGTAAATAAAATGGATGATTTTCTAGAGAGATACCATGTACCAAAGTTAAATCAAGATCAGGTAAACTATATAAACAGACCCATAACCCTTAAGGAAATGGAAATAGTCATTAAAACCCTCCCAACCAAAACCAGCCCAGAGCCAGATGATTTTAGTGTAGAATTCTAACAGACTTTGAAAGATGAGATAATACCAATACTCCTCCAGCTATTCCATAAATAGAAACAGAAATATTGCAAAATTCATTCTGTGAAGCCACAGTGATTCTAATGCCTAAACTGCACAAAGACTCAACAGAGAAAGAGAATTTCAGATCAACTTTGCTTATAAACATTGACAGAATAGTACTCAATAAAATTGTGGTAAGCCAAACCCAGGAACAGGTCGAAAAAATCATTCTCCATGCTCAAGTAGGCTTCATCCCAGGGATGCAGGGATGGTTCAGTATATGAAAAACCATCAACATAATCCACCACATAAACAAACTGAAAGGAGAAAAAAAATCACATGATCATTTCATTAGATGCTGAAAAAACTTTGATAAAATCTAATAATACCCCTTCGTGTTAAAAGTCTTAGAGAGATCAGGGTTGCAAGGCACATACCTAAACATAATAAAAGCAATAATATACAGAAAGCCAATATTCAATATGAAATTAAGTGAAAAGAAACTTGAAGCAATTCCACTAAAGTCAAGGAGAAAACAAGGCTGCCCATTCTCTCCCTTTCCATTCACTATCATACTTGACGTTCCAGTCAGAGGAATAAGACAACAAAGGAGATCAAGTGGATACAAATTGGAAAAGAATAAGTCATGGTTAATATGATGATATACATAAGTAACTCCCAAAATTCTACCAGGGAACCTTTACAGCAGATAAATACCTTTAGTAAAGTTACTGACTACAAAATAAAGTCAAAGAAATCAGCATTTTTATACAAATGATAAAAGAGCAGAGAAAGAAATTAGGGAAACAATGTCCTTCACTATGACCATAAATAATATAAAATATCTTGATGTAACTCTGTATGATAAGAACTTCAAGTCCCTGAAGAAGAAAAAAAAGTTGAAAAAGATAGCAGAAAATAGAAAGATCACCCATGCTCTTGGATTGGTAGAATTAACATTGTGAAAATGGCCATCTCACCAAAAGCAATCTACAGATTCAATGCAATCCCCATCAACATCCCAACAGAATATTTTACAGACCTTGAAAGAGCAATTCTCAACTTCATATGGAAAAATAAAAAACCCAAGATAACCAAGACAATCCTAAACAAAAAAGAGGGAATCATCATCCTTGACTTCAAGCTGTACTAAAGAGCAATAGTGGTAAAAACTGCATGATATTGGTACAGAAACAAACAGATTGATCAATGGAATCAAATTGAAGACCAAGAAATAAACCCATACACCTATGGACACTTCATTTTTGACAAAAAAGCCAAACCATATAATGGTAAAGGGAGAACATCTTCAACAAACGGTGCTGGTCTAACTGGATATCTGCAAGTAGAAGAATGCAAATAGATCCATAATTATCACCCTGCATAAAGCTCAAGTCCAGGTGGACCAAGGATCTCAACATAAAACTAGATACACTAAATCTCAGAGAAAGAAAAATGGGAAATAGCATTGAATGCCTTGGTACAGGAGACAAATTCTAAATGAGAACACCAGAGGCTCAGGATCTAAGATCACAGGACTTAATGAAACTGAAAGTTTCCGGAAGGCAAAAGACACTATCAGTAAGACAAAATGGCCTACAGATTTGGAAAAGATCTTCATTACCTGTACATTTGACAGAGGGTCAAAAATATAAAAAATATATCCAAAAGATAGAAAGACCTAAAACCATCAACAAACCAAATAACACAATTAAAAAATTGGGTACAGAGCTAAACAGAATTCTCAACAAAGGAATCTAAAATGGCCAAGAAGCACTTAAAGAAATGCTCAAGATCCACAGTCATCAGGGAAAGGCAAATCAAAACAACCCTTAGATTCCACCTCACACCCATCAGAATGGCTAAGATCAAAAACTCAAGCTACAGCACATGCTGGCAAGGATACAGAGCAAGGGGAACAATGCTCCATTACTTGTGGGATTGCAAATGTACAATCACTCTGGAAATCAATCTGGCAGTTTCCAAAATTGGAAATAGTTCTACCTGAAGACCCAGCTATACGACTCCCAAAAGATTCTGTACAATACCACAAGGACACTTGCTCAACTATGTTCATAGCAGTTTTATTTGTAATTGCCCTAACCAGGAAACAACCTAGATGCCTCTTTACCAAAGAATGGATACAGAAAATGTGGTTCATTTACACAATGGAATACCACTCATCTTTTAAAAAAAGAGGACATCATGAAATTTGAATGCAAATGGATGAAAGTAGAAAATATCATCGTGAATGAGTTAACCTAGATCCAACAGATGTACTCACTGATAAGTGGATATTAGCCATAAAGTACAGGATACCCAGGATATACCCTCTGACCCAAAGAAGTTAAAAAAGGAGGGTCAAAATGAGGATGCTTGAATCTCACTTAGAAGGGAGAACGAAGTCGTCATAGGAGGCAGAGGAAGAGAGGGAAGTGGGTGGAAGAAAGGAGGGGGAGGGGGAATGGGGGGCAGGATCAGGTGTGTTTATAGACGGAAAGAGACACAGAGGGCCAGGAGAATGAATAGAAATCTGCAGCTGCAGGGAGTGGGAGAGTTGGGGGAATCTTTATCAAGTCCCAGAGACCTGAGATTGGGGAGAATCCCAGGAGCCAATGAAGGTGGTTGAAATGCCTTAATAGTGGGGAAAAGGAATCTGAAGAGGCCACCTGAGGAATGCCTGAGGAATAAGGACACCAACCCACCTACAAAACATTTAACCCCGGGGCTGGGGATTTAGGTCAGTGGTAGAGCGCTTACCTAGGAAGCGCAAGGCCCTGGGTTCAGTCCCCAGCTCCGAAAAAAAAGAACCAAAAAACAAAACAAAAAAAAAAAAAGTTTAACCCCAAAATATGCCCTGTCTAAAAGAAATGCAGGGACAAAAAAGGAGCAGAGTCTGAAGGAATAACCCACCACTAACCAGCCTAAGTTGAAACCCATCCCATGGGCAAACACCGATCCCTGACCTTATTAATGATATTCTGCTAGGCTTGCAGCAGGAGCCTAAGATAACTGCTCTACTCAGCAGCTGACTGAAACAGATGCGGATAGCCACAGCTAAACATTGGGTGGAGGTAGAGGAGTCTTAGGAAAGAGTTGGGGGCTAGGATTGAAGGCTCAGGATGCAGATGGGAACCCCACAGGAGGACCAACAGAGTCACCTAACTTGGACCTCTGGGAACTCACAGAGACTGAGCCACCAACCACAGAACCCACACAGGCTGGAACAAGGCCCCTGGCACATATATAGCACAGGTGAAGCTCAGTCTCCATGTGGCACCACAACAACTGAAGCAGAGGCTCTCAGTTCTACAACAGGCTGCTTTGTGGGAGAGGATGTGCCTATTCTGGTGGAGCCTTGATGAGCCAGGGTAGGGAGATACTCAGGTAGGTCCCTACCCTCTCAGAGAAGGGAAGGAAGGGAAAAGACCTCACTTATACAAAGAATTATACATTCACTTTAGTTCTGTATCTTCTTGCAGAAACCTGAAGTACCCCAGGTTAAACTATAATATTAATAAGATCTTACTAAAAGGGAATGCATGTCTAAAGAGTTACAAATGGACAGATGAAGATATTAGCAATGTGAATGTTGACCGTGAATAGGCAACACAGGGCGGGAGAGATGGCTCAGCAGTGAAGAGCACTTGCTGGTCTTGCAGTTACTTACATGGGGCTCACAACTACCCATCATTCCAAGTTCAGGAGTTCTGAGGCTATCTTCTGTCAAGGCCCATGTGAGAGGAATAGCAAACAGCTTTAGAACTCACAGAGTATGGCCCATTGGTTAGCACAACCATGATGGGTGTGCCTTAGAGAGACACATGATGCATAGGATTGCATCTTAAGGATTTCATGCACTTATGAAGTTTCGTTCTGCTTGTTGTCTTTGTGGTCATCACGTCCCTCCTAATCTATGAGTTATATGACAACTCTAAGGGGGTTTCCATCCCCTCACTGGGCAGTGTCCTTGGCATTCGCATTAATAGTCATTGATCTTTTTCAAGTATTGCTATGAGAATGAATTAATGATTCAACTAACACCCTCAGAAAGAACTTAGGGGCGTAGATTGTTACTAATAATCACCGACTTTACAGTGAGTTTGCAAATGCAGACTGTAAGTAAAGTTAGGTTAAGATGTTTTTCAAGCCACTTTGATGTAGAAAATATTGAGGAACAATTTGTCAGAAAAGTACACTCTTGATAGTTGAGCCAGGGATTTTTTTGAAGTCAGGGAGCAAGAACAATGGCAGCCTGGCTAGTACTAGCAGATACAACTTTCTTGTAAAGTATACAAATTTAATACACAGATTTCACAATCCCTCCAGAAACAACTCAAAGGGACCCCTAAACTGTTATATTTCTGACCCCCCCCTCCCCCAGCTACTACTGATCTCTCTTCCAAACAGAGAGACCCCATGCTCTAGAGAATGATTAGAAAGGTAGGCTATGGCTCTGCAGCTCCCACTGCCCCCTTGTGGTTTCAGGCAAACCCATCCCCACTGAAGCATACATACAAAACAGTGTTGAAGAATAATTTAATGTCTGCTTCCAGCCACATGGATTATAGCACAAGATGGGGACGCTGTCCTATGCATCCCATCCCTACCTAGGAAAAGTCTGCATCTCACAAACTCCTTTTGTACTGAAAGTGAATTTCCCTGAATCATGCCAGGGTAGATGGTTGTAGTAGAAAGGTAAAAAGATTCTAATCAAGCACAGCTGAAGGATGATCCCATCACATCCTTTCTTCCACTTCCAAAACTATTCATAAAATTTGTCATAAAAAACCCCTGAATATGGAATGTAAGGTTCAGAATTTCTAGAAACCAAACTTTTAGTTTTCCAATCTGTCTTCCTACTGTACTCCTGTGTGTGAACAATGGAGACTGATAAGCACCACAGCTTTCCACTACCAAGGAGGAGCTTTTTACAGGCCCTTCCTTCCCCCCACCTTGCCCTTCCCAGAACGGCTGAGCTACAGGAGATGTTGCTCTAATCAGAAACAAATATGAAAGCACTTGAGCAAAAGGAATGGAATTCTTAATGACCGGGAAACACTGGAGAGTAGAAACAAGAGATTAGAGCAGTGGTACATAAAGAAATGAAGTTTAAAAAGTAATACCAGGGGTCTGGAGAGATGGCTCAGTGGGTAAGAGCACTGACTGCTCTCCCAGAGGTCCTGAGTTCAAGTCCCAGCAACCACATGGTGGCTCACAACCATCTGTAATAAGATCTGATGCCCTCTTCTGGTGTATCTGAAGACAGCTACAGTGTACTCACATATATAAAATAAATAAATAAATCTTTAAAAAAAAAAAGTAATAGCAACAATTGACTTTTTAGAAAGATAAGCAAAATTGAAAAACACATAAGTATACTGACTTTGAAATAGAGTATACCTCCCTGGTAGAGGGGATGGTATTAATAAGATAGTGTTCGACCTTGTCCCTGTATGCAATGTTAGCTTCTAAGATCTGTAATCTGACAAACACAGCTACAGTCAATGGTTTGTGTCTCACATTTCTGAGCTGACTTAACTACGTCAACAAAGATTGTATATCTCTTCATAGGACAGTCTCCTCATTGGTAAGTCAATAGTCACTGACTTACCTAATCTACCCAAATTATACAGCCCTCCCCAGTCTAGTCTGTTTTCCTTCACATACATGAATTAATACATGCTGGGAAATTACAAAATTACTCACCCTGCTTGAATCAGGTCTTTCTTCATAGCGGTGGCTCTGCAGATGACTCCCTTACATTTAGTCTGTGGTCTAGTTATTGCCTATCCTGTTTCACTGTGCAGGCTACACTGTAAACTGTTCCTCCTGTTCTAGTCTGAAGGCAGAAGCCATGCTTCACGTGCAAATCTTTTTTCTGTTACTGAAATGAACAGTTCACACACAAATGAGTAATTTTAAAACTCTGTTGTGATACAGTATTTAACTAAAGAATTTAAGATGTTTAATCAGGAAGAAAGCAAGGTCACTGCCCTGGGGAACAACAGACTGGGGTCAAGGTGCCTGGGTAAACAGCTTTTCTCAGAAACATTTTTATAAAAGGCCAAAGATGCAGCTCTCCTAGAATGAATATGCCTTCCCAGGGAGAAAGCACTGCACACACAAAAGACTACTTGAGAAAATCTCTTTAATGACAGCATACATTCAACTCTGGCTAATGCTCAAAGAAGAGCTGGCTGAGAATAGATTTTATTTTCCACCTATGCTGTCACCCTTAAGTCCCAGGTTAAGTTTTAAACAATTTAAATATGGACTGCAAGTATAGTGCAAGTCTAGACACTTAGACAGACATTTACACAGCAAAGATATTCCCAGAATTATTTCTCAAGTACACCAGTGCCTTGAAACATCAGTGACAGGTTCCTAAGTAGAAGGTCCCAGAGAATGAAAAAGACAGGAAAAGTAAAAGGTAGAAAGTATAAATGTTGGGGGTGAGAAAGCCTTGCAGAAGTTGTATCTTATACTAAGTAAACATCTTAAGAATATTAGTTACAAGGAGAAAATGGAAAGAAATGGGAGGCTTATATGAAGTCATCAGAAACTATCATACAATGCGACAAACTCAGGAGGAGTCTAATAAAACATTACTGCACAAGGAGAATTCACAGTATCTCAAGAGCATTACTGACGAAGCCTACAATGGCTATGGGACTGATAACCACAGCCCCATGTGTGGAAAGAGTTGGGTTCTGAGGATCTGCAGCAATGTTTCCCCAAAGGCCCAGACCATTACCAGCTCTCCCAAGCATATTCCTGGCTTTATGGAAGGAGCTTTATTTTATTCTCAATACATGGGGGTTTTAGGGAAATCTCCCAAGGCCTAGGCCCCAGGCTGTTATTGACAAGCATGTTCCTGGGTTTGAGATGGGCCTATGTTATTCTCTATACATGAAGTCCTCATGGAAAGACTTGCCTGATCAGGCCAGCCCTCAACACAACAGTGTTTATCCTTCTCAAATGGTACTCTTTCCCACGTGGTAGAACTATGCTTTTCTCAAGAAGAAAACTGGGCCTTTAGGTACACCAGGCCTTAATGATGGTTGTTGGGACTCTGTAATGCCCCCATTGAGCAGTTTGTTAGAAACCTGTTCTTTGAAATGAGGATTTGTCTAGTGGCTGGCTGTAATTAAGGGGTGTCTCCTTTGTCGTGGTTTGGAGCCAATTTTCTGGACAATTCTGGTGAACAAACGTGTATCATAGCATCCTAATCTATAACAGACTGGTTAGCATACTATTTACCTGAGGAGTATTTTGGAGGCAGTCCTCCCTCTGCTAAATTCTACTTGGTGTCACTAGTTCCTAAGTATTGGTAAATCCATTATATTCTCAATTCTACTCTTCTACATCTCAGGTTAATATTGGAATATTGCCCAAGATATGAGATGCCGTTTACAACCTCTACAAAATTAACTCCAAATGGATCTTACACCTAAATGTTAAATGCTAAGGGCAGAACTTGTAGAAGACACTAGAGAAACTAGGGCTTTCCAAGTTTGGCATCCTGCCAATGACGTTTCTATACACAAGTCCCTGCTCCAAATGCTTTGCGCAGATGCACACACCCCACCCTCTCGTCGCGAAGTTCTTCAGAGGCCACTGCCTGGTCCAGCAGGTACAGGTGCGGCATCAAGCCCCAGGGAGGGCCCGCCATACCAGATCCCACTGCTCAGCAGCCTGCTCCTTCCCGTTGTGGGCAGTGACTCTGCGCTCACGATGTCGCGACCTCAGTGCTCTTCTGAATTCTCCTTACAGCACCCGGCAGCAGCACTCAAAGCACAACACAAGAACTACTCAAGCCTGCTCAGAGACAGAGAACCTGCAGCAAGGCATCCGGAAGAACCCTCCTCATCATCTGTCTGGCAGGTCGGCCTGGAGTCCCTGATTGGCCAGTGAGTCTTGAGTGATATAAGCACCTCCCTTTGGGTTACAGTGTGCGGAAGGGACACAGCATAGTGTTTCCCAGGCTTCCAGAGCCAGACTTTTTCCAGATCGGCCGAGGTTTGCATTGCACTTACTCTCATACCGCCCCTCCCCCCCGCCCCATAGCCTATCCATCTGTTTTCCCACCCAGACCCAGGGAAAACCCACCACTCCAGCTTCTGCTGCTCAGTTAGTTGCCTCAGACTAACTCACCAAGTCGGGACTTCGGAGCTTGTGTGAGCTTTCCTAATAGCACTTCCCCTTATTCCTCCTGGAATCAAGGTGGATAGCTTGCATAGCCCATTATTCAGTGGAGTTATTAATTTGTCTCACAAATGGAAAGATACCCAGAATCTTAACAAATAAAGAGGGATTTTAGGAAACAAGATTTTCGTTTTGTGGCTTCATGCTGATTTCAGGTAAACTGCAGCTACTTTTCACCTGGTAGGTATGAGACAAGCCTGGGAGTAAAGCAGGAAGCAGATGACAAACACTGTGGAGTATTATTTTTAGCCAACACATCTTTCTCAGTGGGAAGGTGGAAAAAAAACAACACCACACAGTTGTATTAGTAAAGTTTCTCAAAATGAACAGACCTGATGAATGAACAGAGTAAATCCATGTATGTAGAAAGTGAATTTATTAGAATGGTTCACAGGCTGTGGTCCAACTAGTCCAACAATGGCTGTCTGTTAATGGAAAGTTGAAGAATCCAGTTCATGTTACTGTATACTTCAACTGTTTTTCAGTATATACCAGAATTCTGAAGAGGCAGGGCAATCTTTGTACAAGTTCTTTACATACGTAGGTTGCCACCAGAAGCTGTGGCCTAGATTAAAGGTAGATGTTTAACCTCTCAAAAGACCCAGATTAAAGAAAGGCTTTCATATTTCAAAAGCTATAATTAAGGAAAATCCCCCACAGTACCCAACTCTGGGTTTTAGTTAATTCCAGATGTAGACAATTTGACTACCAAGAATAGTCATCACAACCGCCGAGACCAAAGAACTGAGAACGATTTTTTATTCCTGTGACAGGCAAGGAGAACATGGGAGTCATTTCCAAAGAAATTTTCTTCGACAAAGGAAACATTGGGATTCTGCTTAGGAAGTCTAGATAAATTCACATACAGTTTTGCCTACTCCTAAGCATGCTAAGTTAAAGCCTCTTCTAACTGTGGTCACATTGTAAAAGCAGAAATATTTACAGGCATTCTTAGCTCAAAGTTATGCAGAAACATATGTAAAGTATAAAGATGATGGACAGAAACACCTCTGGAATGTTTACTTTGTACTACAAGGTCTTAGCTGAAAATCAAGTAAATGACTCTGGTAAGGTAGATTTCTTAGGAGCCAATGCTACCTGTTAATCATGATGCATGATCTAACAGACAGATGTATCAATGCCATAATTCTCACATATACAAAGGACAGATAACACAAATTCAGAAAACAGCAAGGAAAAGTCATCTGTCAGCACTGGACACACTGTTCTTAGAGGAAAAGCTATGCTGAGCTATTCTAACCTCACTAAAGCTGTTTCAGTCTCTGAGCAGTTTGGCTCAGAGGAAGGCCACAGTTGCCTCCATGTAGAACCAGAAGGAGTTAATTTTAATTAGTCCTGACTACAGTGTGTCTCAAGGCTCACATATCACTGTATACGATTCTATTTTTCTAAGCTTTATTTTTAGTTTATATATGTGTGTGTTTGCCTGCATGTGTCTGTGAGCAGTACCAACAGAGGCCAGAAGAAAGCAGGAGATGCCTGGGATTGGAGTTACAGCAAATGGTTAACTACCATGTGGTTTGGGGGATGGAACTTATGTACTCTATAACAACACACATTGCTTTAAACTGTAAGTTATCTCTCTAGCTGCTTTTTATTTAAAATTTATTTTTATACATTTAATTAAAATATTTACATCATTTTCTCCATTCTTGTCCTCTCTCCATCGCTTCCAGCCAATTTCTTCCTTGTTATGTGTAAATAAGTATGCTCAAATATGTGGATAAAACTTGTTGAGTCCATTTCTGATAGTTGTGTGTATGTGGTTTCCGGAGTGGCCACATTGCATTGGAAAGCAAAATAGGGAGCTCATCTTTGACTGAGGCTAATTCTTCCACCTACAGGAGAGCTCCACAGAGTATCTGAGACACAAAGGTCCTTGTGCCCACAGATCACTAGAGACACCAGGAATGTCAAACACACAGAGGCATCTTCTCAATGAAGAAGATAAAATACATGCATTCAATACAAAAAGCTAACCCTGACCCTGATCTGACCCTAAGCTCTGACTCCAATTGTGACCCTGACCTTCACCCCTAACCTCTAACCCCTAACCCTGACCCTGACTTTAACTTGCTGCTCTAACCTTTTTCTTAACATGGCGTCCTGCTCCACTTTATACTCTCAGGGGGCTTATGATTCTGAAAGTCAGAATTCAATACATATTGCCTTGCTTTTTCCATTTCTTGGCAGTACTTCTTGTCAAGGCTGAAGTCTTCAAAGAGATCTCTGCAGAGCAAGGGTTTGGGCACTGTACCTGTCTAATGATTACAGCTACACACTCCTCAGTCAGACAGTTGTCCTCCTCCACTGTCTTGGTTCCCATTCTATAAAAAAGAAAATGAAACAAGCAACCTATAAAACAGGACAAAAGGGAAATACACAGGCATCAGAGCAGACCCTCTTTGAAGTGCTTAGACTAACTAAAGTCAAGAAGTCAAATGGAACAGAAGGTGTGGATGCTGGTGTTGCACTTCTGTGCATGTTTGAGAAAGAGAGCACACATGCAACTTCATGCTCCATGATCAAGTATACCTTCTCATTCTGATCTGCCAGTACATCTGTGTCTTTCTGTCTCTTCACCTAATACCACTCTTCTTTCACTGAGTTCTGAACAATGGCCCAATTTGTGTCCTGGACTTCTTTCTAAATTTCTTCCCACCTTTCTTCTCAATCTTCTGTCTGAAAGGGATGCTGTTTCTAGGCCTTGGGAGAGAATACAACTGTACATTTATTTGCTCCCGTGTATGATTGAAAATACCCACTATGAAAAGGTAAAAACTGTGTTGGGGTATTTACAGCAAATCACACTTAGGACACTAGAAGCCAGGGCTGGAGAGCAGGGTGGGGTGAGGGTGAAATGCATTTACTGCCTCTCAAGCAGGGCCAGCTTCATGCACCTGCATACTTCCTTCAATGCTTTGATGCTACCATCTTGAAACTCCTAATACTTTTTAGACACTGAGACCACGTTTTAATTTTGCTCTGGAACCTGCTGTGGCTGGATCATCTTTTGGGGTTCATATTAGGAGTCCACCAAAGAGCCTTCCCCTGACCTCTCCTAATGTAAGCCCCACATATAAATTACCTACTATCCAGTTTCTGGATAAAGCATAAGTGTGTAATCACAGAACCCACACTATCCTAATGTTTGAACACCACAAACGTTTGCTGAACAACCTGTTTATTGCTGAATTTGCTAGATGTTATTCTGAGTGCAGTGGAAATTTAAAGTAAACTTTTGATATATTGATATGCTGATGAATAATTAAAATTCATGTTATAGTAACCTAAGCAGGTTGGCTCAGCTTCATGATGAAGTTACCTGGGACAAAATTTCCTCAGACTATAGTTCAACTTGAAGTCTATTCATAAAAATTTTGCTACAACCATGTAGTAAGAGCCAAAATTAATAATTTTAGTTTATCCCGAAGTTTGTAAAGAAAAATTTGACCCACCTCCCAATTATACTATATTTTAGGGTTCAATAAAATATTTCTTTTATTTGCATTAAATGATTTGACTCATTCAGGAAGTCTAATGAAAGGACAAGGTATCTGTAATCCTTCATTTTACAGATTACTTCAGCCCATTCATCATACTACAACTATGTCATGGTTACAGAACTTAGGAGCCAAGAGTAACCAACAGCTGATATTGTTTATTCCAACATTCTCATTCTGTCACAGGGACTCTGAAGTCCAAATGTACAAGATCATTATTACATGGCCATGATTTTTACTAAACTTTATATTTTTTTAAAAATCACTGTTACATTATTTCTTTTAGGGGAGAGGGCATAAATGTCATTGCCCATGAATAGGGGCTAGAGTACTACCTATAAGAATCGGTTCTCTCCTTTGATCAGCCTGCCCCCAGGGTTAAAACTTAGGTTGTCAAACTTAGCAGAAAGCACATTTATCTGCTGAACTATCTTGCCAGCTCTTGAACTTGGAGCCCTTAAGTCAGGGAACTTTGTATATTGTTGTGTAGGGAAAGGGAATAGTTCCTGGGGATTGAACCTTGGGCCTAACAAATGCTAGGCAAGTACACTTAACACTGAACTACAACTTCAGGTCTCTCTGTGTTGTTTGAGACAGGGTCTCTTAATGTAGCTCTGGCTGTCAACTTGCTATGTAGATCAGACTGAACTCAAACCCACAAAAATTCACTAGCTTCTACCTTCCAAGAGCTGGGATTAAAGGTGTGCACCACCACTTCTAGCTGGGTCCTTTTTACTTGCTATTTTGAGGCAAGTTCTCACTAAAATGCCCACTAGGTTCTATCTTTTGAAGATCCATCTCACCACCACAACAAGGACTAAGTTTCCAACACATGAATTTTGGGAGGTGATGGGGACAAACTACATCTAAATAGTGGGCAGGTCTAATTCAGAGATGATATATTATCAAGTCCATCATGGCCACAATTATGTCCATGCCTGAACTTGACAAAATTAGCTAAGAGGTTGAAGTCTATCTGCTAATCTCAGCTGAAATCACAGATATTATCTTGTTAACATATATATATATATATATATATTTCATTTGTATTGGTGTTTCACTTGCATGCCTATTTGTGTATCCCATGGTTACAGTGCCATGAAGGGCAGAAGAAGCAACACATCCCTTGGAACTCAAGTTCCAGAGAACTGCCATGTGGTTGCAGGAAACTGAACCCAGAGCCTGTGGAAGAGCATAACCACTAAGCCATCTCTCCAGCCTCCTCTTGCTATCTTTTTTTAGTTAAGATGATATTACTTCAAGGCCTCCTTAACTACTGACAAGCTATTGCTAATATTTTATAATCCATTAAATCTCAAGCAATACGTTGTCGTAAAGTAACTTAATTCACATGAAGTACTTAATCCTAAGGACAAATGCAACAGTGAAAATAGATGAAATAATTAGAGAAAGAACTTCCATAGAACCTCAAGCTATTTTTGCAGAAATTAAATTCAGCAATAAAGTTTTGTTCTCAGAAACAATATGTAAAAGGGAAGTGTGGATTAAAAGGGGAAAAATCTTCTATTTGGGGATGAACATGAGAAACCAGCCTGCTCCATTTTGTAATCAGGAACCATTTTGCTTTGATAGTTATTTTGTTTTGGTTTACTATAAAACTCAAGTTTATATATTTTTTAATAATCTGGACTGTGCCCTACCCCCAGTAATCATAGAATGTACTGTTAACCAACCTCCTGAAGCCACCTGTTCTTGGAAATGTTTTATATCTGTTGTTCCATGAACCACTTTTCTTAACTACCTAGTCACACTTCTATAACCATGCTTACATGTAAAATTCCCCACCTTGTAGTTCTGTCCAATAAAGAGGGTATTGAATTTGCCTCTGGTGTGTACACGGATAAAACTTGCTTTAATTTGGCCATAATTTGGATCAGAAGTTCAGGGCCACCCTCAGCTACACCATAGTTTCATTAAAAACAAAAAGATTATTGAAATGTAATGTGTGGATGTCAGTCATGACTTCAAATGGCTCTGACTTTGAACATCAGTGAATTCAGGGTATAAAGGATCAATGTAAAGACAGCCAGATTCTCATGACTAGTTCTTCATGAGCTGTGTTCTTTTTTTTATTTTTTTAAGATTTTATTTATTCATTTTATATATGATGAGTACACTATCACTGTCTTCAGACACACCAGAAGAGGGCATCAGATCCCATTACAGATGGTTGTGAGTCACCATGTGGTTGCTGGGACTTGAACTCATGACCTCTGGAAGAACAGTCAGTGCTCTTAACCCCTGAGCCATCTCTCCAGCCCCTGTGTTCTTCTCCTAAGAAAAATACCCAATATACTGTATCCTTTAGTGGCTAGCCAGTCTTCTGTCATGTGGGTTGTAGTTGTTTAAAATTGACATTAGTCTATTATGTAATAGTTGGAGCTTTGCTCTGAGTTGACCTATTTTCCATCAGAGTTAAGAGGTTTTCAATTAAAATGTAATTTATTCATCAGATAGAGAAGACACCTGATGATTGAGTCATGGGCTGGATTCTCAGTGTTGGTTCTGTAATTGTCGCCTGTGCCCAATTAGAGTAATGAAAAACTCTGGTCTACAGTTTGTCCAGAGACAAGAGACAAGACCAACTTGTATTATTTTTTCCCCATTTTTTTTCTTTTTTCTTTTTTTTTTTTTTTCGGAGCTGGGGACCGAACCCAGGGCCTTGCGCTCCCATTTTGTTTTTTGAGACAGTCTCATGTATCCTAGGCTGGCCTTGAACTCATAGTGTAGCTGAGGGTGGCCCTGAACATCTGATCTTCATGTGTCTACTTTCCTAGTGCTGGGACTACAGCTTTGTAGCACCTTTTGCCCAGGTTTACTTGGTGCTGGGGATCAAATTCATGGCCTTGTGTATGCTAGCAAGCCTCTCGTAACTGATCTGTATCTCAGCACTACAAGAATCAATTTCTAAAAGCACTCAAAAGTCAACAGGAGCAGTTCACAACTGACAAGTTCTGCCCTTACAAAAAAGTACTAAGCACATGGTAAGTATGGATGGGCTGGATTCTCTAGTTTACAAAGGGACCCATGATGATCCTATAGGTCAATAGCCAGGAAGGTCATTGCTGTGGATTCTAGAACTGGCTATCACCAGCTTCCTATGTTATTTTCAGATGAATTAGCAAGAGCTTTAACAGTTCTTAATCAAGTATCAAATGTAATGAGTCTGAAATATGCAACTATTGCATGTAAGCTGGATGTGGTGGTGTGTTCCTATAATGCCAGCAATAAAAAGGCTGAAGCTGTGAGTTCAGGGTCACCCTTGGCTACCGTGTGAGAGCCTGCCTCAAAAACCAAGCAGTCATTGGCTATGGCTCAGTTGGTGAAGTGCATGCTTTCAGTTAGGATATGCAGTACTCATGCAAAAAGCCAGGTATAGCTGTAATCTCGGTTAGGAGAAGACAGAAAGGTAGGAGGAGTAATAAGGCCAGCTCATCTAGTTGAATCGGGAACCCTGAGCTCAAAAATAAAATGAAGAGTAATTGAGGAAGACATTGGCTTCCCTTCTAACTTTCACACGCACACACAAATACACATACCATACATATTTACCCAAACAACAAAATACCTGTAGTAATACTTATATGCCTACTACATATAAGTGTATATTTATGTGCAAGATTTTTATCATACATTGAAATTAACTATTACTTTAACTATAGCACTTTAAAAAATATTTTTCCTTTAGTCTAGAAATTTTACACTACTTTTTAAAGTGGAAATAACAAAAAAAGCTAAACAACCAGCCACACAGTGGCTCAAGCCTGTAATCATTGCACGTGGGAGATAGAGACTGGGGAATGGGAGAGGGTCAGAGTTTTAGGTCATCTTTGCCTACATATGAGTTCAAAAAGGATCATACACAATAAAACCACATTTACTGTCTGTCGTAATTAGCACATGCATTTAATCCCAGCGCTCCAGAAGTCGAAGCCAGCCATCTCTATGAGTTTGAGGCCAGCCTGGTCTTTTATAAGGAATTCCAGAATAGCCTACCTAATGAAACTGTCTGAAAACAACACCTCTCTCATGAGAAGGGGAGGGGAAATGGGGGAAGGATCTGTGTGAGAGGGTGACTGGGAGGAGAGATGGAGAGGCTGATATTGGGATGGTAAGTGAATAAATTAATTAATGGAGGAAAAAAACACCCAAATTTGTATAAAGTGGATAAGGTCATTGTTATTGGTGGTATGCCCAACCTGCCCTCTAGTGTTTCGTTTTAAGTGCTACTAAAACGACTTAATCTTAAAATATCCGTTTAATAGGATTAAGAACTGTGTCATCAAATGAACAGAGTAAGACTAAATCTCTGACACGGATGAAAGTCACATCGTAAAAAGTGAAGGTCCTTTCAGAAGTTAGTGGCAATTTCTCTGGGGAGAGCTGCAATATCGGTGGTAAATATGCATTACTGTATTTCAAGTTTTGTTTGTTAAATGGGGCATGAACAGAAGAGAACAGTTCAAATGTCATATAAAATGTGATCACTATGTTATTGCTAATAAAGCTGCTGTTATAGTAATGTATTAAAAAGATATTTAGAATGTTAGTGAGTTTTAATATAACAGTTATGCATAAAGTAGATAAATATCCTTTAAAATCTTTTAGATTTAATTTTGTTAAGATATGCGGTTGTTTCTATTTATCTTGTCTTGATAAAGTTTATCTTGTCTTGATAAAGTTTATCTTGTCTTGATAAAGTTTAAACTATTTGTGTTTGGGATATTTATAACTAATGTGAACTAAATTATGTTTGAAAGAGAGGTCATTATCTCAGAAAAAAATTTAGCTGCACATTATACGTCATGGTCTGTAACATTACAGATAGGTCTGTAAGATGTACACAAACACTTTAACACATCTGAAATTCGAGCACATGGGAGATGGAGACAGAAGGACTGAGAATTTTGGAATAAAAAGTCTCCCTGACAAACCTCAATTCTGCCTTTAGACACCCTTACTGTTGATAAGAAAAGCCAATGAAATTTAGACTCTATAGTTTTATGATTGCTATTATTTATTGGCTTGACTTTCTAGTACGTCATGCGCATGATATTTTCAGAGTTGTGGTTATTGAGGCAGGGCTAGGGGGCTATCCTGGAATTCTCAAAACTATTCCCCCAGTGTCTATGCACTACCATGCCCAGCCTCATACACACACTTAACTGTCAGGAAGGATGTAAATGAAATAGAACTAAATGAGTTTGTTTGGCTTTGAACTGATAGTTTATGTGTCCTTATGTGCCTGACATTTTAGCATGAAGCGTCTAAAGTAATAAAGAGGAAATGACAGAAAAGTGCTTTGGAGCACCATGTGTTTTCAATTGCTACTCAAGAGGGTAGCCTCAAGGAAAACATTAAAGCAGGCTGGTTTTCCCTTCATAGGAACACTGGACCATGCAGCCACCACTCTTTGTGATTTCTGTGTATCTGTTATGGTTGAAATATTGTGACAGTGCACCTACTTGGAAGGAGACAGATGCTACGGATGGAAACCTAAAGAGTATGTTTGTCTTATCTGCCCTGTTTGCATGTTTGCTTGTCCTGCTGATGTTTATAGGGACTTGCGATTGAAAGATAAGCATAGTCATTACTCGTCACAGTAAAAACCTCGTTCAGGACTTAAACCAAGTACTCACGATGTCAAACATCTGGATAAAATAGAAATTTCCAGTAAGTCTCCAGGAGCCAGCATTCACGTTTCCAGATGTTTTGTATTATGCAGATGAACTTGCCAACTGTTTGTACTTTCTTTTTTATTATCCAGATGATTGGTATTATCTTGACACATCTTTAATGAACAGCAAAATACTTTCCTAGCATTTAAAAACTTAAACCACTAAAATAACCTGGGTAATTAGTCAAGGGGTATGTGACAGTGAATCTGGTTGTTCTGTATCCCTTGACCTTTGATTGGTGATGTAGATTTGGGGCATTTAGCATTTAGCAAATAAATTAGCTAAAATGGGGTTGAGTTGGAGTCTGTAATTAAATTCAGAAGCAAGAATGATATCATCAGAACACCACGTTTGTTGGGGTCAGGGTGGAAGCCAAGAAAACTCACTTTAGAGACAGAAGCTTGAAATGAAAGTTTTATTTACTGCATGTGCAAAGAGGTGGCCAGTTAGGGATGAGAATGGTGTCCCCAGGGGAGATTGTACAACATTTTTTTAGGATGGGAACACAAAGCAAGGGGGAGTAGGGTGAGCTGTTGCATTAACCAATCATATTTTGACACAAAGGATTAAATCAGGAGTTTAACATTGGTGACTGGGCCTTATCTGGGTCACCTGGTTTTAGGGTCCTTGAGTCAGCTTTTGCAGTCAGATCCCCTCCTGGACTCTGACCTGGAATCTAGAGAAATAAGAGGGCAAAGGCGTGGTCAAGCTGCATGTTGTCAATTAAGTCAAGATGGCAGCACATTTATGACTCATGTGCCTCAGTTAGATAACAGGAGAATGGCAACTTCCCTCTTGGATCCTTTACTGGTGGTTAACAGGCAAACATGAAACATCTGAAGAAGCAAGGTTAGTGAGGTCCAGGGCCTAGGAACATGAACTCAATCTTGTCCCTGCCAGCAAAGTAGATTTTGTTCCTGAGATAGCTGAACACAGGAAACTATCTGTTTACACACTGGCTAAAGAGAAAAAGAATGGAAGTATACGGGCCACTTAATGGTACAAAAGAGACTTCTATTAGGTCACTAGTGGGTCTTGTGTTGTATGACACATGTTCTTAGTCTATTGGCTTCTAGGGAGGCAAATATAGCTGAAAAAGAGAAATCTTTGACTGTACTTGAAGTCCTGTGCTGGGTTTTCATATAAACTGTCAAGAAAATTCAGATTTTTTTTCCTAATAAAAACATACTTGAGTCTCCGGTGATAGAAAAAAATGGATAAAGAAAAACAGGGCTTATGAAAAATGACAAGATTGAGGCTAAATAAGCTCAGATTTATTCGGGAGAGGCAGAAGGCATTCATCAGAGTGGCAAATGTGTTATGGCGTGTGTTAGAGCTAAAGGCTCTAAACGCCTCTATTTAGAGGTCCCAAAACCTCTAACGTTGCTGTTTTGTAATATGATCAAGTTAAAAGAAACTCTAAACATGTCTTTTAGGTCTTCCAGAGGTAGGAGAGGCAGATGTAGAGGGAGAGGTCAAGAAGGCTTTGATTGGCATTAAGCAAATGAAAATCATGATGGAAAGGAGAGAGGAGGAACACGCAAAATTGATGAAAGCCTTGAAGAAATGCAAAGAAGAAAAGCAGGTACCACCACTGAAAACTATCTCTTCTTAAGTACATTTGGGCTATAAGAATCGCAACAATAAATATGTACAGTTAATGAGTGACTTCTTTCCCGATATTGCATTTTCTGGAGAGCAGTTTAATTTAGAGAAGATGGAGAAAGCTTTATATTTCTTTATCTTGTCATCTTTCACAGGACACTGAACACAGGATTTGAGGATTGATAACTGATTAAAAAGGCTGCCTTTTCAAAATGCTTCCTTTTTAGGCTCATCTGAGTTAAGATATCGAAACAGAAGTGTTTGGAGACATTTTGGTGAGATTAGTGGTTTCTAGTCCCTATTACTAAAATTAAAAAAAAATGAGATACCACTCCTAAATACACTTATGGGTAAGGATGGTTAAGAATTCCATATTTGTTTTCTTTACTT